>NC_058379.1:35476433-35790308 GCF_018350175.1 Felis catus
TTCTTTCTTTCTTTCTTTTTTTTTTTTTTTTGCAGTTAATTGATTTTCAATAGGGTCCAAGGCCATTCAGTGGAGAAAAGAATAGTCTTTTCAATAAATGGTTCTTGGATAACCAGGTAGAAGAATGAAATTAGATGATCTACCACACACCATATACAAAAATTAACTCCAAATGGGTCAAGAACCTAATTTAAAACTGTAACAGTCTTTAGAAAACACACAGATGTAAATCCTTGTGATTTTGGATTAGGTAATGATTTTTTAAGACACGACACCTGAAGCATAAGCAACTGAAGAAAACATCGACAAATTGAGCTTTATCAAAATTTAAAAAATGTGTGATTCAAAGCACACCATCAAGAGAAGTAAAAAGAAAAAAGGACAACCTATAGAATGGGAGAAAATATTTGTAAATCATATATCTGACAAAGGATTGATACCTAGAATATATAAAACACTGTTACCACTCAACAATAAGAAGATATATAACCCAATTGAAACACAGGTGTAGGATCAGAGGAGACATTCTCCAAAGAGGATATGCAAGTTGAAACATGAAAAGATGTTTCAACACAATTAGCCATCAGGGAAATGCAACTCAAAACCACAATGTGATACGCTTCACACTACGATAGCTGTAATCACAAAGACAGGTAATAAAAAGTGGTGGCAAAGACACGGAGAATTAGAACCCACCAATATTGCTGATGGGAATGTAAAATAATGCAGTTCCTATCGAAAAATAGGTTGGCAGTTCCTCAAATGCTCAAACATAGAGTCATCACATGGCCTTGCAGTTCTACTCCTAGGTATATACCCAAGAGAAATGAAAACATATGTCTACACAAAAACTTATACATGAACGTTCGTAGTAGCCTGGAGGCTGGTGATGAGATGGCTCTCACTGTATCTCACTGATGAGATGGCTGTGTCACAGGGCAGGCTACTGGTTGACAGCTCAGCTGGGTCCGGGGTCCTGAGAACTTGAGTCCGTGTTCATGAACTCCTCCATGGGCTGTTCTCCTTCCTCAAGCCGTGATGACTGGACTTGAAGAAGGAGAGGGAACATCCCAAGACACAAGCAATAAAAGCTGCCAGCTTCTTAGGGCCTGAGTCTAGAAACTGGTACCATTACCTCTGTTGCATTTTATTGGTTGAGCAGTCACAGAACCTAGATTCAAGAGGAGGGGACATTGACCTCAACTCTTGATGAAAAGTGTGTTAAAATTTTGATGACATGTTTTATAACTGCCTCACCCCATAGTCATTTCCAGAGCTGGGATGTGAATCCAGGAATGTCTGAATCAGAGAGTTCAAAGTTTTGTTTTTTTTTTAATTTTTTTTTCAACGTTTATTTATTTTTGGGACAGAGAGAGACAGAGCATGAACGGGGGAGGGGCAGAGAGAGAGGGAGACACAGAATCGGAAACAGCCTCCAGGCTCTGAGCCATCAGCCCAGAGCCTGACGCGGGGCTCGAACTCACGGACCGCGAGATCGTGACCTGGCTGAAGTCGGACGCTTAACCGACTGCGCCACCCAGGCGCCCCGAGAGTTCAAAGTCTTAAAAATTCTGATTTACATTTCAAATAGGAAGGGTGAGAGACCCTGGCATGGAAGAGCGGGAAAGCTATTTAAAATGTTTTCAGTTGGGGGTGGCTGGCTGGCTCAGTTGGAGGAGCATGTGAATCTCAATCTTTAGGTCGTGAGTTCCAGCCCCATGTTGGGTGTAGAGATTACTTAGATGAAATAAAACTTAAAAACAATAAAATATTTTTAGTTGGTTTTAGGAGGGATGTTGTTGCTGCTGTATTACCCTGTTCATAATCATGACCATTTCGAATAAAACTATGGGCAATATTTATGGCAAATTTCAGTGATGTCATTTTAACGCTGAATTTCTGAAAGGGGGAAGGTCACTTATATTAGAGATGAGGCGATGCAAAGAACAAACAGAAGAAGGGCTTGTTTCCCTTTTAGCAACAGATCTGAAGACAGGACTTGCCATGAACAGAAAGAGCTCTGTCTATACTTTGGTTTTGAAGGAGAAGAAAAGTCCCTTTATAGTGGGCATGTCTTAACTCAACACCACGTTTCTCAGCTGGGCTTTAATCCTAGGGCTACAATCAAACCATTCAAAACCCTATCATTATACCTGACAGATGGGGCATGTGCCAGCATGATTCAGACCTGGTAGCACATCAAAATGGGAAGTCAGGGCTTTGTTCAATTGTTGGTTTTAAGATGCAAATAGAATCCAGCCCCTTTCCTATTTTATTCTGCCATTGTTCCTCAAAGTTCTTCCCCAGAGGATAGAGAAATTCCAGCCATGGCCCTCATTTGCTTTGGGGATCTTGGGTTTTAATACCACTACAGATGAAGATTTGCATAAATCACAGCTGCTAAAAGCTGACTTAAGTGAATAGACATTGTAAATAGGATCTTGATGCCTGGATAATATGAGGTGCTTGGGAGGGAAGCTAACTTAACAATATGCGGTATTGGAACATCATTACTAAAACAATGCACTTGAGTAGGTCCAGGGATAGATATTTTCTTGTGGTACTCATCAGCAAGGAGAAAACAGTCATTTTTGCTAACCACTGAGTTTATTTCCCAGAGTAAGACATCCTTACTGGGATTCCCAACAGCTGCTATCCTGGGCCACACTGGGATGAGCTTACATGCAGCTAGGCATAGATGATATCTGCCAGGGCGCTGCCTCTGGGGTCCTGGTTCTCGGACCGGTCCACTGAAAGGGCTTTGTGACGATAATTCACAGGAGCAGACTACAGTCTTGGAAGAAGGACAACAGCTTAAATAGACAGTTCTACTAAAGGAACAGGCAAGAAAGCTGCTTCATGGGCTGACTTTCTGAGAGCTGCCTCCTTAGGACTAGGAAGGATGAGGAATCTGGCATTGGATGGCATGGTCAGAGGGCCCAGAGAAAAGTTGTTTCTTTCTGCTGTGTCCCGCCCTGAGTGCTCAGGGACCTACCAACAACATTCCCAGAATCTTTGCCTGGCGGGGCTGATAAGCCATTTGCTGCTGCTTTGCAGAGGCTGGAACCCTTCCGTCCCTAATGGACCAGAAGCCATTAGCACGATCGATCGGTGGCCAGGATGCTGCTCTAGCCCCTCCCTGGGTGATTTATGATCTCGGTGCTGAGATAGGAGCACTGATGGACTGTCTTCCCAAGATGTGGTCCACTCTGCCCTAGAATTCTTTCAACACAAGCCTTTAATCAGGAGCATAGACCCCCCAAGGTTTGAAGAGTTATTAAAAGTTGGGCAGAATTTGAGGTTGACAATTCGACATCAGCGATGGTCTGAGGCTGCATACTTGGAAAGGCAACTGAAAGGGTTAAGAGAAAAAGGCTGGTGGGATGGGAGCCATTGGAAGAACGAAGTTTTGGTTGGGTGGCTCAGCTCTGGGTAAAGACAGCGTCATGAGTAAAGGTTTAAAGCCCCTGTGAATCTCATCTCCTCTCTGTGACCTTTGCCTTCCCCACTTCTTCCAGCTGAGGATTTGCCTGTCACCTCCAGTCAACCCTGTGGACTTTCTGAACCAAACTGGACAGAGAGCACTGTATCAGCAACTTTACCCCGCCTGCAGGGGATTTAGGGGATCAGAGATTTCCTTGGGGTGCTGGTGGCAGGGGGCTATTGACTACATAGTAGTTTTTTATTTATTTTTGGGACCGAGAGAGACAGAGCATGAACGGGGGAGGGGCAGAGAGAGAGGGAGACACAGAATCGGAAACAGGCTCCAGGCTCCGAGCCATCAGCCCAGAGCCTGATGCGGGACTCGAACTCACGGACCGCGAGATCGTGACCTGGCTGAAGTCGGACGCTTAACCGACTGCGCCACCCAGGCGCCCCAATTCTTTTTCAAAAAATCCTTGTGGTGGGGCGCCTGGTTGGCTCAGTCGGGTGAGTGTCTGACTTCGGCTCAGGACATGATCTCTCAGTTTGAGCCTCATATCGGGTTCCCTACTGTCAACCTGTCAGCTCAGAGCCCACTTTGGATCCTCTGTCCCCCTCCCTTTCCCCCTCTGCCACTTACCCGTGTGCTCTCTCTCTCTCCCTCTCTCTCTCAAAAAATAAATAAAACATTTTAAAAAATCCTTGTGGTGACAATACCTAACATAAAGTTTACTGTTTTTATTAACCATTTTTAAGTGTGCAGTTCAGTGATATTTCAAAAAATTTTATTTATTTATTTATTTATTTATTTATTTAGAGGGGCAGAAAGAGAGAGGGAGAGAGACAATTTCCAGCCCAGCCCCAAGCCCAACGTGGGGCTCGATCTCACAAACTGTGAGATCATGACCTGAGTCGAAATCAAGAGTCAGATGCTTAACTCATTGAGCCACTCAGGTGCCCCTCAGTGGAGTTAAGGTCACACACATTATTGTACATCCCTCTCTACAAATTTTCCATCTTCCCAAACTTTGAACCCATGGAACAATAACTCCCCCCTTACCTTCTCCCTCCAGGCCTTTGCAAGGACCATTCTACTTTCTGTACCTATGAATATGACTACTCTACGTGCCTCACGTAGATGGATTCACATCATATTTGACCTTTTTATGACTTGCTTGCTTCACGTAGCATCAAGGTTCATCGTGTTGTAGCATTGTCAGAATTTCCCACCTCGTGAAGGCTGAATAATATTCTATTGTGTGTTTACACCACATTTTGTTTATCCGTTCATCTACTGATGGACATTCAGGTTGTTTCCACCTTATGGAGTGGGAATAATGCTGCTATGAACATGTATGCACAAATATCTTGCGTCCCTGTTTTCAACTCCCTTGGGTATACACCCAAAAGTGGAATTCATGAATCATATGAGAATCCTATGTTTAATATTTTGAGGGTTTGTGGGGCACCTGGGTGGCTCAGTCGGTTAGGCTTCCGACTACAGCTCAGGTTATGATCTCATGGCCCGTGAGTTCGAGCCCTGTGTCGGGCTCTGTGCTGTCAGTTCAGAGTCTGGAGCCTGCTTTGGATTCTGTCTCCCTCTCTCTCTGCCCCTTCCCCACTCACTCTCTGTCCCTATCAAAAAATTAATAAATGGTAAAAAAAAATATTTTGCGGGTTTGTTATACTGTTTTCTACAGCAGCAATGCAACAGGTTTCTAATTTCTCCACATCCTTGTTAACACTTATTATTTTCTGTTTTTCCTTCCTTAATGGTAGCCTTTCTAATGGGTGTGAAGTGGTATCTCATTGTGGTTTTGATTTGTGTTTCCCTAATGACTCATCATGTTGAGCATCATTGCATGTGTGTATCTTCTTTGGAGATCTATGTCTATGTAAGTCTTTTGCCCATTTTTTAAATTGGGTTTTTATCGTTCTTGTTTTTGTTGTTGTTGTTGTTGTTGTTTTGTCTTTGAGCTGCAGGAGTTCTTTATAGATGCTGGATATTAATCCTTTAAGAGACAGATGATTCACAAATATTTTCTCCCATTCTGCAAGCCGCCTTCCACTTTGTTGAAAATGTCCTTTGTTGCACACAGTTTTAAAATTTTGGTGAGGTCTAACTTGTCTATTATTTCTTTTGTTGCCTGTACTTTTGGTATCATATCCAAGAAATCATTGCCAAATCCAATGTAATGAAAGTTTCCTCTATTTTTTCATCTAAAAGTTTAATATTTTTAGCTCTTTTGTTTAGGTCTTTGATCCTTTTTGAATTATTTTTTTTTATATAGTATAAGCAAAAGGGTCCGATTTCATTCCTTTGCATGTAAATATCCAGTTTTCCCAACCCTATTTGTTGAAAAGACTGTCTTTTCCCCACTGAATGGCAGCGCCCATTCTCTTCTGACTTTGGGAGATTCTGCTCGCCCAAACCTTTCAGATTCCATGTAGGTCTAGGTAGAGTTAAGTGTCCCTGTCACAAGTCTGACTGTGCATTTAACCTTTGGGATCTGCCATCCACTCCTTGCATTCATAGGAATCAAACGTAGACTGGAATTAAACAAGATTTAGGTTATCTGGTTAGTACATATGGTAACATTAGCGTGCAGTCCAATTTAGCCTTGAAAATCTTTGTATCGCCCTAAAATTACATTGAATGACACACCTCAGTAAGTCACTCACAGCTGGTTTCCCCTTCTGTGTTAGAACGGACTGCTTTTTGACAGTGGGTGGGATTTGAGCATCAGATGCAGTTGATTGGCCTGCATTTAGGGACATTTTTAATGAAAATTATGAATCTATACCAATAAAATCGCATCCACAATATCTAGATGCTCACAAGGTACACCCAAGCATAGAGATTATCCACAGGAACAGGAACACAGAGATTTGTCCACACGAAGCCCTCACTTCCCACTCACTGCTCCTTCCAAGGAACATGTCCACTGGGTGAGGTGTGCTGCTGGGACTAATGCATTGTGCTTTCTCTTACTCTCTGCATATTGCAAAAGGTTTAACTTGCATAAGTTAAAAGGCGTATTGTATGGCTCCTCTATGGGCCACAGACAGCTGGGCATCTAGCTTGTTTGTGGGTTCCAAAATCACTCCTTGTCTACCTTCATCTTGCTCCTCTTTGCACTTCATTGACTGGGAGTACCTTGGCCTTCTGACTTCAGTGTGGCTTTGGCCTTGGCTCCACTCCTGGATTAAAACTCCTCCTTGTGATTTGGCTTCTGGATGGCTGAAACTCCTTGGTTCTTGGGTTGTTGTTTGTTGAAGGTTGGTTGGCTTTCAAGTGAACTTCTCAACTTGGACTGCTAGACTGCGGGGTTCAGGTTCACAGCTGAAGGGCCTGCCCTTCCTCTATCCCTATGTGTCCTAGGCCACTGCCCAAGGATAGCTTTTTTACTCATCCCCTTCTCTCCAGTGGAGAGAGAGAGAGAGATCAGACATTGAGGGGTCCCAGTCTTCCGGAATCTCCTTCCCAGACTGACCCTGGCTGCAGCTTGGAATCTCTGGGCTGGGGCTGGGCTCTTCTTTCCCTGGGACATCCTAGACCTTGCTGAGGGAGGAAGGAAACTTTTCGTACCACTTCTGAAATATCGTCTGGGAGCTAGGTGGTTGCTGTGGACCTTGGAGCCACAGGGTCACTCTTCTCTGGACACTCTATCACTCTGAGTTTCTGAAAAATGTCTTGTCAATTCCAATCTCCTTTTACTCTTGATTTATCTCAATGTGCTCACTAGTTAACGGTCACTGTTAGCTTCCTAGGGTAGACTCTCTGGTCTTGCACCTAGGATGTGATTGGCCTTCCCAGTGCCGGCCACTGTCTTGAGGTTCTTTGGGTTGACTGCCTCATTCTTCTGCTCACACCGAGGGGGACATCTTCCGTGGTGCTCTCCCCACTGGTTTATAGTAGGAAACCAACCAGAACAAACCAAATCCTAACAATATTTTCCACACTGAGGGGCCATGGCTACTCCTACCAATGCCAAGAAACTGGACCTTCCATCCCAGATATGTCCACTTCCAGGGCTGGTGGGGAAGCCAAAGATATAGCAGACTGAACCAGAAGCTCCCCACTCACCATGGTGTGAGTAGAATTGGGACACCTATGGTCCTTGCCCATCTCCAGCATCCATAGACTTTCTGATAGAGTTTTTGAGCAGCCCAATAAGTGCCATTCCTTGAACACCTCCATGCACCTTCTCTGTGCTTTAACTATACAATGGACAGACAATGGCTCATTTTCACAACCCTTGGAGGGAAGGCATTAAAATCTCTGATTTGTGGTCGATCGAAACAGAGATCTAGATGGCTCAAGCAGCTTGCCCAGAGGCACATGACCGGTGACTGGTAAACTCTGTACTGCCTGATTCCAAACCTCTAATTTTTAACACTTCACCACACAGGTGACCATCAAAATGCTGAAGTAGCTAAATCTCATCTTTGTTCCTTTCAGCTTTCCCTCTACCTCCTATGCTCCATCGTGAAGCCACAATTCACTACAGTCCCTCATTTGGTCCTGGGGTCTCAGGTGGAATCCTGAACTACAGTTCATTCCCTGGTTTTTCTCCTCATTCTGAAATAATTGGCCCTGGGGTCATCCCAGTAGGTATGGTGTTGGATAATTCATCATGCAAAATGGTTGCAATATTAATAGGGGAGAGTGGCTCCATCTGTCTTCCTGTTCATCGTATGTTTGCACTTTAACAGAACTCTAGCTCAGAGGACCATTGGTAGGAATTCGAGGCATTGCAACAACCCTGGAATGGAAAACATTTTTGGATAGGCCTTGTCGGTATCCTGCAAATCTCAACACAACAGAAGCCCAAGCACACAGGGGACCACAACATTGACTGTCCCTTGGCAGGGAGGGGAAAGACTTCATCTCCTTCCTGACTCCCTCTTCGTAAGTGCTGTGATGAGACGGAAGGGCTTTGTGGCCAGCACTCTAAGCACTTTGATGGGATGGATGAGGTCAGAGACTTTGAAATCACCCTCAAGGAGCCAGACAGCAAGGCAGGCGATAAAGCAGTAGGGGATCAGCCTGGAGCAGAGAGGGTTTAAATCCAAGATCTGCCATTTGCCCCATTACCCACTCTGGGCCTTAGTTTCCTAAGACAGGGATAACAACACTTACCTCAGAGGTCTGCAAGGACTAAAGGAGTGCTCCATATGATTCGTTATGTATGTCCTGGGAGAACAGCCGGCAAATGACATCTCAAGGAGTGCAAAACATGGGGCGCCTGGCAGTCTCCGTCGGTTGAGTGACTCTTGATCTCGACTCAGGTCTTGATGCCAGGGTTGTGGGATCAAGCCCACTGAGCTCAGCACTGAGCGTGGAGCCTGCTTGAGATTCTTTCTCTCTCTCCCCCTCTACCCTTCCTCCCCTCAGGCTCTCTCTTTCTCTTAAAAACAAAAAAATAAAATTAAAAAAATTAAGAAGGGCAAAACACCACTGAATTGTACACTTAAAAGGGGCTAAGATGGTATATTTTATGTTATGTATATGCTATGGACTGAACAGTTGAGACCCCCAAATTCTTATGTTTAAAGAATTCACCGATCCCCAGCGTGAAGGTATTTGGAGGTGGGGCCTTTGGGAGGCAATTAGGTCATGAGGGTGTTGACCTCATGGTGGGATTAGTACCCTTAGAAGAAGAGACAGGAGACAGCTTGCACCCTCTCTGCTCTTTACCACACGAACACACAGCAAGAAGACAGCCATCTGCAAACCAGTCAGAGAGCCTCACTAGACAGTGGCACTTCCAGACCTTGGCCTTAGACTTCCCAGCCTCCAGAATGTGAGAAATAAAAGTGGATCACGTAAGCCACCCAGTCTGTGGCGTATTTGTTAGAGCAGCCCAAGCTGACTAAGACAGTATATTCGAACCATAATTTTTAAAGAGCGCAAAATGACACGGCACTGATCCACTCGTGCCCTTTCCGCATTCTTCCCAGATTAAGATAATCTGACTCCTGACTCCTTCCCTCCTTCCCTCACATTTTAGCCAAATGTCACAGTGTTGGGGGTGCAGGCCTGGACCTCCTCTTTTGGAGAAGTGATTTGGGACTCGCTGAGTCTGGGCCTCATTCTTTACCCTATCACATGAAGGCCCAAAGTGGGAGTTCTGATGTAGACCATAGCAGAGTTGATGCAAAGAATGAGAAGAATCCCTCTGTGGTCACTTTGACGGGGGAGCAGCCTGGGCCTGCCCGAAGACCCAGACTGAGAGAATCTGTCAGCCAGTTTCCATTCCTGGGCCACGTGGGTTGGCATATGGCAGCCGGCAGAGAGCCCCTCAGGGCCAGCAGGCTCTCCCTCACCAGTGGCTCTGGTCTCACTTGCCTCCTGGCAAAGAATGGACATAAGCTGTAGCAGGATATGGGCCCAGAGGCTACCGGACAGGTGACCCTGACGGAGTCTCAACAGATGAGTCACCTCCCAAGCCTCAAAGAAGGAAAACGGATTTGCAAAGAAAGAACGTAGACGACATCTTCTCCTGATGGAGGGAGACCCTCCCTGAGAGCACAGAACCTCGGAGCTGGACTCCTCGTTGAAGTCAGGAGCTCTCTCCTTGTTGAAGTAGCTGGAAGGCACAGAGGGGATGGGAGGAGGCAGAGAGCTAGCAAGAAAGAGCGACAGGCCTTCAAGGGCGCTCAGTGATTTTGTGAACAACCTGGCAGGGGGCAGGGAACAAGCACAGAAAGTCCAAAACAGCCCTGGCGTGGGGAGGTCCCCAGGCGGGTGTGACTGCAGTCAAGGGGGACTTCCATTCCCCCCTGCAGGGGACTCTTTGAGATGCTATTTGCAACATGCAGCGACACGCATGAATCTCAAAAACATAATGTTGAATGGAAGAAGCTGGACAAAAGGTATGATTCCATTTACCTGAAGTCCAAAGAGACAACCAACTCTCGGGTGGTGGAAAAATGAGTAGTTATATTCTGGCAAAGGACAGGGGCTGCTGATGGTGGGTGGCTGGAAGGAGAAGCAGGGAACATTCTGGGGTGATGGTTTTCTCTCTGGATTGGGTGGTGGTTACCGGGTTAAAAAAAAACAAACTCAATGAACAGTACACTTAAAATCTATGCATTTTACTGACTTAAATTACACCCCAATAAAATGAACTAATAAACACACACAATTATGTCCAAGTGTACAAAGCCTTATGCTAGGTGTCTATGGTTCACAGACGTAAGTGCAAAGAGAACCTGCCCTAAGGAAGCATAGAGCAGATAGTATAGATCAGACAAAAGACGTAGTCAAAAGTCAGAGAACAAGAAACCCAGTGACGGTGTCCTTAGAGGGGCAGGTACCAAGGGACACCAGAGGCTAGAGGGAACAGGATGCCTTCTGCCTGGAAGAACTGCTTTGGGCTTCATAGAAGAGGCAGCATTTGAGCTGGACTTTGAAGGGGTTGGACAAGAACCTTCCAGGTAGAATTTGGTTGAGGCTCAGATCATGAGAAGGGAGCGGTGGAAGAAAAGGCTAGAAACAGGTGGGATCCCTCTCCACAGGGTCTTGAATGTCAGGAGGAAGAGTCTGGGTTTACTAGCAGGCAGTTGAGGGGCTTCAAGCGGGAACGTGGTACTGGTGTAATATACAGGTTAGACCCAGGGAGGGGAAAGGGGGGTCTTCAGGGTGAGACCTGGTCCATAGCCATCTGGTGTCTGCTCCCCGATGAGCGACCCACGACCTGCAGCACCGGCAGGTGCTGTCCAACCTGAGTGTGTCAGAAGGGCAGACGGCTGGGTGGATTCCACGTAGGGAATCAGAATCTGCATTTTAACAAGATCCCCGGGGCGGGGGGGGGGGGGGTGGTTCGCGTGCACATCAACGTTTAAAAAACACTGGTCTATAGATTAGATAATGGGATAGCGGTCTTGTGTGGGGGCAGGGGGTTCTGAATCGGTCCTTTGTTGCCTGAAATCCTGAGCACAAAGGGGGAATGTACGTAGAGGATGGATCTTTACCCTGTTGCCTGAGGGGACTGGAAGGACGTTGATTTCTGGAGCCTGAGGGAGAGCAAAGCGAACTCAGGGTAAGGCAGGGGGAAAAAATCCAGAGCAGAAGTGCCGTTGCTTCTCCAGTTCACACTGGCATCTTACAGCAAAGGCCTCTGTGGGTTAGTAATGGTGGAATCAATATTCTCGACTGCAGAGAGTGGAAGCCGGGATTACTCCACTTGAATAATTTATTACCCCCTAGCATTAGGAGTTGAAGACTTGCCAACTACCAAGTTCTTTAAAAGGTCATGGTCCCTGTCTATCCTTTTCTTCCTGCCCTTTCAGGCTAGCCCTCCATACGCTTTGCCAGACTTTGTCAGGATGATTCTAGTTTTTTTGTTTTTTGGGGTTTTTTTTTTTAATAGCTACTTTGTCCATGATGAATTTTTTCCGTTTAAAAGAGCTGACTTTTGAGAAGTGCTCTGTTTGGGTCTGAGCACAGTGAGTTGCTGTCATCTCCTGTGTTTATCTAAACTCATCCTGTCCGATGGCTCATGTGCTTTAGTCCCTGTCCTTGTCCCCTGGCCTATCCAAGACTTGTATCTTGCCTGGCTCATTTAACAATTTCCCCATCGGTTTATGTCATGAAATGTTTGGAAACAAAGACACGTTGAAGGGATTTTAAAGTAACCACTCATCCACCAGACCACCTAGACTTTGCTATGAATATTTGCTACCTTTGTTTTATTCCGTATTTATCTACTTACCCATCCCCCTTTCCATCCATGAACACATTTACCTTTTTGGATGCATTTCTGTTTGTTGTTGTTGCTGTTTTTTCTTTTGAGCTAAAGTTAAACCGTGTTCAAATCTTGAAGGTTTTCACTTCTTGAGTTTTGGTGATTGCCTAGATCTGTGTAAGCTAAGCTCCTACCTACCAAGGGACCAGAACTTTTGCCCTTTCCTGGTTGGTTTCCAGCTCCTCCCTCACCAGAGGCACCGTTGATCTGATCTTTTTCTATCATAAGGTACTTTTATTTTTGACAGATACTTTTCTTTTTTATGTTTACGGTTTTGTTTTTTTTTGTCTATTGTGGAATATCCAATAAACAGAATCATACAATATGTGCACGAGTGCATGCTCTTTTTTGGTCTGGCTTCTTTCACTTAGAACGATGTTTTTGAGCTTCATCTGCTTTGTTTTGTCTATCAGTCATTTGTTCATTTTTGTCACTGAGGAGTATCACACGACGTGACTATATTGCAATTTGCGTATATATCTCCATATTGACGGACACCTGGGAGTCCCCGGTGTTAGTTATTACAAATACGAGCATTCTCTTGGAAGTCTTTTTGTGGACGTATGTTTCATTTCACTTGGATAAATGCCTAGAATAGAATTGCTGAGCCATAGGGTAGGTGTATGTTTTAGTGTCACATGAATTTGCCAGATATCACAATTACACCCCCCCCACACACACACACACAATATACGAGCTCTAGTTGCTTTACCCTTGGGGCTGGCATTTTTTAATTTTAGCCAGTGACTGAGTAGTGGTATCATGTGGTTTTCATTATTCGTGTCTCCCCGATGATTAATGGTCTTGAGAGACTGTTTTCATGTGTTTACTGGCCATTTGTGACACTTTTTTTGTAAAATATCTAATCGCATCCTTTGACCTTTCAAAAATTGGGTTGTCTCTTTATTATTGAGTGGTAAGAGTTCTTTACGTATCCCAGATACTAGTCTTTAGGTTTATGACAATTTTATCTGAGCCTGTGACTTCCCTACTCATTTTCTGAACGGTTACTTAATAAAAAAAG
The DNA here is from genome assembly GCF_018350175.1 of Felis catus. Taxonomy (NCBI): domain Eukaryota; kingdom Metazoa; phylum Chordata; class Mammalia; order Carnivora; family Felidae; genus Felis; species Felis catus. The sequence goes on from NC_058379.1 coordinate 35,489,634, forward strand.
TTTTTAATTTTGGTGAAGTCAAATTTCTTGACTTTTTTTCTCTTATTTTGTTTTAAAGTGTTTTCTGTTTCCTGCCTAAGGAATGTTTCCCTACTCTCAAAGTCATAAAGATGTATGTTTTCCCTTAAAAGATTCATTACATTTGCATTAACTTTTACATTTAGGTTTATGGCCCCTTCCGAGTAACATTTTCTGTATAATGGGGGGCAGGTATTGAGGTTTATTTTTTTCCATTTACTTCTACATCGTTTATTGAAATGGGTCTCCCTTCTCTATTGTATTGTTTTGGAAGCTTTGTGGAAAATCAAATAAACTTTTGCTTCTGGCCAAGATGGTGTAATGGGGATGATGTTTATCATTGGGCCATAAAACACTAGAAACCTGGACAAAATCTATGAAATAATGGCTTTGACACTGGACCACAGGCAGCCCAGGAAGGTCATCCCTGGGAGAGGGGAGACTAGTGAAGTGCGTCTTGCCATGGCTGCGGCTGACTGACCAGAGAGTTTCCAAGCCGGAGAGGGGGAGGGGGACCCCCCCCACTGGGCCTCGTGGTCTCTCTCAGTGAAAGAGTCATACAAGGGGGTTCAGGGAGATGAAGACAGCTAAAATTGTCAGGGCAGAATGCCAGAGAGGGGAAGGAGGAGATCCACTTCTGTCCAGCTGTGAGTGACGGGTGGGGGCCGGTGGGCACAGTCAGTAGGTTGTTTCTCTGATTACCTTTGGGACACCATCGTGCATTCTCACTCTCTGCCTCAGTGGGTTGCCGTTACCTTGTGTCTCATGCGGGGCCTGTGGGGTCAGAGGGTTTCCTCCACCTACTTCATTGGTTCCCACATGTCCACCACGGAGGGGACCTCTCTCCACGCTTGTGCCCCCTTCCAGAAGACGGCTGTGGCTTGTTCCTCTGTGTTAGACTAGATGGGGGTTCTCAGTCCTTCGGGTCCTTCCTCGGTGTTAGGCAGGGTCTCTTCCCTGGCCCCAACCTTCCTCATGATGCCTTGGCTTTCTTGTGCTGCCTGTTGTCCAACATCAAAACCATTATTTCACAGATTTTTGTCCGGGTTTCTAGTGTTTTATGGCCCAATGGTAAATCTGGTCCCTGTTACACCATCGTGGCCAGAAGCAAAAGTTCATTTGATTTTCTACAAAGGTTCCAAAGCAATACAATAGAAAGAGCTTGCACGAGAGTACAGACCACTGTCCCTTGGGTCTGGGGCTTCTGGTTACTCTAAACTGTGATGTTTGGACCGCATTTAAGAATTTGTTAACATTTGGGACACCCGGGTGGCTCGGCTGAGTGGCTCGGTGACTCTTGATTTTAGCTCAGGTCTTGGTCTCAGGGTCGTGAGTTCAAGTCCTGTGCTGGGCTCCACGCTGGGCGGGAAGCCTACTTAAGAAAATTTTTTGTTGTTGTTGGTAACACGTGAGTCATTTTCTTCCTACTCGCTTCTCATGGCAGCCGTGTGCCCCTTAATCTCTACCAAAGGCGAATCAGCTGTGTGTCCCATCTTTTCTCAGCTTGTCACCCTTCAAAATGATGTTCACTTCCTTGTCTGGTGGCTCCAGCTCTTCAACGGGTTTTAGAGTATTCGCTTTTTCGTGTCGTTAGGGTGGAAGTCACCCTCTCTCGCTAAGCGAAGAGGTGCTCTGCCTCATTCATTTGAACAAATATTTGTTGGGTGCCTTGCTTGCCGGGCTCTGCACATGCAGAGGAGGTAAAACACGGTCTTGGCCATCAGCTAGCTTCACGTCTAGCCCATCAGTCTAGTGCATCAGCCGCAGCCATGGCAGGACGTGCAACAGGACGTGTTCATTGCTGGTATGCACAGAAGTCGCGGAAACGGAGAGGAGCCAGCACCCTGGCCTGTCGGGGCAGCCCTGGAAAGTTAAGCTGGTGCCAATGTCTCGTCGCACAGAAGAGCAGTGATTTTCTGGTGGACAGAGAAGATGGGGACATCTTGGGCAGAGAATCCCCACACCTATAGTCATGGTGGGATGTCCGACCATGGCTGTCCTCATGGGTCCTGACCCCGATTTCCAAATTTGCTGCTGATAACCCAGTGATCTCGATTTTCTACCAGACAACCACCTGGTGCAATCATCAGCCTAGGCAAGTGGGCTCCCACTGTCCTGTCCCAGCACCGTTATAAACACACTCATGGGCTATGCAGTCTCCGTGCCTTCCTCATAAACCCCACCAGACCAGGAGTCCTTCAAGGGCAGTGACGGTTTTTACATCTCTGTGTTCCTGGCATCCAGTCATGTCTGGCTTGCTTTGAGCTCAAAAATTGCTAGATGAGCTAAAATCAAGTAATGTTCCTGTATGCCCCGGCAGTGGTCAGGCCACCCTCTGGCTCCCGGGTCTGAACTGTACTCTTGCAAAACATGTCTGGGAGATGAACATACAGACTCTGGAGTCTGTTTATTTATTTCTAATTGAAGAGAGGGGACCATCTTGTTTCAGGCTGTCACTCCCTCCTGGAATTTGCAAGTCTGGTCTTTTCTAAATGTTAACTTTTAGGGAGCTAAATTATTCATCCATGCCTCTAAGCCACTGACATTTTGATCGCCGCATTCCTTGTTTAAATTTTGAATGATCTCAGACTCTATTTGCGCCCGTCTCGGCATAGTGAGAACGGCAAGAGGAAGGGAAGGAATCGCTTGCCCTACAACACCGGCTCCAACCGTAATTCGACAGAGCAAGTTAAGTTCCACTTAAACCCAGGAAACAAGGAAGGCATCTGTTTTCAAATGTGGCATTCTTTCCCATGGGACATGTTTGCCAGCGTGTTTCATTCCTGCCTTTTGCTTTCGACTGTCTCCTTCCCTCTTCCCAGGAGGACCATGTCATATTTTCCCAGAACACAGCTCAGTCTTGGGCACGTGGGATGAAAGGATGCTTTGAAACATACAACACGAAAGATTTTCTAGCTCGTAGTGAATTTTGGAAGAGTTAGGGTACTCGGGGGGAAAAGTAAAGAATAGTTTCCATACATGAGCCATTCAGTAATTACTCAGAAGTTTAAGATAAGTAAAGCTGCCCCGAACTGTAGTCGGACTTACATTCAGAGCTTTGGTGATGCAGCTGAGGCAGAAATGAAATCTGGGCAGTAGGAAGGGAAAGCTGAGAAGTGGCTTCTGGGAAGTCAGGGTGAAGCTGGTTCTTGAAGGCTGAGTCAAAGCTGCTCGGGGAAGGCCTCCCAGAGGAAAACCAGCACATGCCAGGGCACTGTGTTACCTACAGTCTCAGGTTCGATCCCAGCAATAGTCACTAAATACCTATTTTCTTCATCTCTCCCATTTTAGGTACGCTGTATTTTTCCTTGTGTTTTAAAATGAAACTACCCTACCACCTATAAGCTGAGTTCTTTCCGGATGATAAGTTCATGTTCTTGTCCCTTCTCTATTTAGTCTCTCCATCTCATTTCTATTTGATTCTTATTCCTTTTGTGATTTGGCTTCACATCCCTTCCCATAGTCCACCTGAAGTCCTCTTTCCCCTCTTGGGTCCTACGGCCACCCCTCCTGTCCCCTCCTGTCTGCAGGTGTGCAGCGAGCCAATGACTGGCAGTCTCCCTCTGAAGATGGACGTGGCTAAGTCTGGAGTAATCACCAAATAATTGCACAAAGCTCTGCTTATATTTTCATCGCTACTATCCATTTAACAAATGTTTGTTGAATACCTACTATTGAGGCAGACGTATGGACAGAAATCCTCATATGTCTTGTCAAATCATAGGTGATATGAACTATTAGATAAGATAGAAAGCACTATATGGCCCCAGAGGGCTTCCCCCATTTAGGGAGCTCATGGAACACTTAGCAAGAATGGTGATCTGGGGCAGATAAGGAGGGGGTCTCAGGCTTGGAGGGGTCTGAAGGTCATCCAATTTGGATAGCCCTTTAACCAAAAATAATTTTTTTAAGTTAATTTATTTATTTTGACAGAGAGAGAGCGAGCGAGAGAGAGAGAGCAAGCAAGCAAGCGGGAAAGGGGCAGAGACAGAAGGAGAGAGAAGGGGAGAGAGAGAGAGAGAGAGAGAGAGAGAGAGAGAATCCCAAGCAAGCTCCATGTTGTCAGCGCTGAGCCCGATGTGGGGCTTAAATTCACAAACCATGAGATCATGACCTGAGCCAAAACCAAGAGTTGGATGCCTAACTAACTGAGCCACCGAGGTGCCCCTAACCAAAAATATTTTAATTCTATACTTTTACAGAAACAAGAAATGCCCATGTGAACACATTGCTAGAACCCCTCCCATGGTCTTAGTAGAGGACCATGTGAATGCCAGTCCTGAAGCTTAAATCTCATCGGCTTCACAATCAATCTGCTAATGGAGTTGATGTTTGAGTTGGGTTTTCAAGGTTGTCTAGGAGTTTGCCAGATAAAGAAAGAAGGCAGTAACCCACCTGGCAAAGCGATTAGTATTTGCAAGGGCCAAAGACGTGAAAATGATGTTTATCACAGCATTGATTACATGGGGTGGAGTGATGGGGAATGACATCCAAGAAACCGCGCTGGGGTCAGATGGAAGACGACCCTGATGTACTGAGGAGTTTTGATTATACCCTGTATCATACACTTAACAGAATTTTACCTGAAAGAATAATATGACCATATCTGTTTTTTCAGACAACAATAGCTTATCACTGGAAGTGCTTAAAACCTTTGATGCTTTTGGGATCATCTAATTACTGAGTCTGGAATTATGATACTAAGGTTTCAATGAAGAAATTAGAGCTACCTGTTTTCCTATGAATAGATCCTGAAATCATACAATGAAGTAGATAAAGCAAGTTGCAGAACATTGGAACAGTATGTTATCATTTATGTAAAAAATGCATAAATCCTGCAGAACCACACTGCATTCTGTTTATGGATGCACACACGAGAGGCTCTCAGGACTCTAACCGTATTTCCCCAAGGAGCAGTGATTCTATATTGGCTAATTAAGGGTTCATGGCAACTTTGTAGGGCATAACTACTACCAATAATGAGAATCAATGTAATTTGTGTAATAGGTAAATGTTAACAAATGTTAACCATCCATTTTGGATACTGTATACATGAGTATTGTTCTGTTATTCTTGGTTATTGCCTATACTTTGGTCAAAAAGAAAAGAAACAATTTGTAGTGTAAACCCAGGGAAAATTAAGAATCTTTCTTCCCTGTTACGATATTAGCTTGATAATACGCACATCTAATTCTAGCATTAAAAAAATAAAAAGGAAGGGGCGGGGACTTCCTAACCAAGGTTTTCAAGGGAGAAGACCGCTAAGGTAACCTTTAGCACCACAGAAACATCGCAAGGCTTTTTCTCGACCTCTGCATTAGTCTCAGTTGCACCTGGACTTCACTCACTTTCGAATCTGTGTTTTGATTTGCATGAGGCCATTTGAGCATTCTGATCCGTCTCAGTTGGCCAAACCTCACCTGTTGGTCTTTTTAACCCCAACACTGAACCGACAAGAGCCGCGTGGTGAGAGGGGGGCGAAGGCCCAGGTGGAGGAAGAGAGAAGCCAGTCAGAGTGAAGCTCCTGCCTACAGCAGCATCCAAGGCCTGGCCTTTGGAGTCCACAGGGCAGCCGGACACAGAAGCAGCCCCTGCACACCTCCGATGGTTGCATTTTAAGTATCTGTTTTACACGGAAGCCAGGAGGCTTGCTTTTCATCTTCATAGGAAGGAGAAAGTGGTTCTGTCTTTCTCTTTCCACATCAGCGATTCTATTTGGTAAAGAATATGGGGGGGGGGGGCGCCTGGGTGGCTCAGTTGGTTAAGTGGCTGAGTTCAGCTCAGGTCATGATCTCACAGTCCGTGAGTTCGAGCCCCGCGTCAGGCTCTGTGCTGACAGCTCAGAGCCTGGAGCCCGCTTCAGATCCTGTGTCTCCCTCTCTCTGACCCTCCCCTGTTCATGCTCTGTCTCTCCCTGTCTCAAAAATAAACGTTAAAAAAAAAAAAAAAAAGAATATAGGGTGTGAGTCCTGGTCCATTTGGCTATTTTGGCAACGGATATGCACTGTTAACTCTTGAGCCTGTTTTCAGTCTATTAAAGCAACACAGTAGACGTAAAACTTCCTTATTTTTTTTTCTTGTTTTCTGTATTTTTCCCTAGACTCTTTTCAATCTTCAAAGATTAAGGGAGCTGCCTGTTAAGCTGGGCAGTTTACCAAAATGCTGCTCCAAGACAGAACGAGTGTTTGTCGTTTGCCTAATGCCGCGTCAGGGAGGGCTTTGCGGGAAAGAGGACATATTTGGTTATCTGCTGGGATCCAGTGCGTGTTTGGGATTTGCTCACTCCGCTTCTATTTGTCGTTTTCCATGTCTCCAGTACTATAGGAGATCAAGAGGGAGCTAGAAGAAAGGGTTCCTGATTCCTTAATGTGCATGCACATCAGGTGAGATAATTAGATGAAATAATTATAGAATAAACCAGAGCCAATGGTGCATGTGTCTGCAAGGTCTGCCATGCAGCTAAGACTTCGCCAGTGGACTCAGAATCTTCCTCTCCACCTAACTCCTTCATCCAGCCGGTGTGTCCTCATCTTCTACATTGTTAATGATCCATCCAATAGATAAGCTTCATGCTCCCTTCCTTCAATAGGTCAATGGCCTTCGCTTTGACTGCTTTTCCACCACTTATTCCTGGGGTCATGTTCTTCATTGCGTTATTGCCCGAAAGCGTTCCATCTCTGAGATCTTAAGCTTCAATGTTTTGCTTAAGCCATTTGCAGAGACTGCTACAAAGCCTTCAACTGCCACTAAAGGGCGCAAGCTGTTCAGAATAGAGTCTATATTAATATTCTTCTTAAAGAATGTTTATTTTTGAGAGAGAGAGAGACAGAGCATGGGCGGGGGAGGGGCAGAAAGAGGGACACACAATCCAAAGCGGGCTTCAGGCTCTGAGCTGTCAGCACAGAGCCCGATGCGGGGCTCAAACTCACAACCATGAGATTATGACCTGAGCCAAAGTCAGATCCTTAACCGACTGAGCCACCCAGTCTCCCCTAAAGCCTTGATTTTCTAGTCTCCCTTCCAACTAGGTATGGCAATATAAGTAGTACTAGTCTGATGGGATGTAAGCAGAAGCTGTATTTGCAATTCTTGCAAACTGTCCACATAGGAAGGGGGCAGTTCATTCTTTATTCCTTCTTTCTTCTGGCTGGGTGGAACAAGGCTGTGATAACTAGGGCCTGAGCAGCCATTTTGGACCATGAGTTAGAAGCTATCATTGAGGTTGAGGGTGACAGAGCTATGTTATCGCGGCAACTTGGTTTCCTTATGACTGTGGACACCAGCCCTGCCTTGCCTACGTTTCCAAGGGAGAGAAATAAGTCTCAGTCTTTTTAAGGCGCTGCCCTTTTTGGTCTTCTGTCCCTCACAGGCAAATCTCAGTCCTAATATTTATAACTCTCTTTTCCCCATTATGTTTGCATCTCAATCTCATCGAGACCTCGGTCCTGTTTATTCTGGATTCTCTCCTGATCTTAGCGCCCTCGCTCTCCATGCTCTGTCTCCAGCCCATGCAAGATACTTCATGAAATGGCTCAGAGGGGTGTGGTGACCTATCAGTCCTCCGGATATAAAGAAATTGATCCCCTCTTCTTGTGGCTGTGCAATGAAGGATCTGTTCGTGGATCAGATTCCAGAGGAAAGCACTGCTCCTTTCACAGCGGCAGCTACAGCCCAGAGGACGACCATGTTACCAAGACCACTGATCCTGCAGGGGGAGCAAAGGCACAAGCAGAACACCAAGCTGTGTGCTGCTTTGTAGACGGCATTGAACAGAGCCCGCAGAAGGACGCATGCCCGTTCCAGGAGACCAGTGGAGGCAGATGATTTATGGAGCTGTGAACACAGAAGACTCAGGAGTCTACGAGCGGCAGCCCAGACAGGGAGGCGCTGCAGAGAATGAGGTGGGACCAGACCCTGCCCCGGTCACACTGGTTAGAAGATGCCACCACCACCTTAACGAGAGGGAGGCTATGATCTGCAGCCACAATTTGTGACTCTAATATGGATGCTATGTTGGAATACTTCCTCATTTAGATGCGAGTTCAGTCAGTCTCAAGAAATCCTTTTGCTATCTTCCTGGAGCTCTGAATTCAAGCACCTAGCTAGATATTTTTTATATGGAAAAAAATGAATTAGAAGGGCCTTATCTGAGTCGAGAGTCTCTTCCCCAAAGCAAACTACACCGAGACCACGATGTCTTGATGGGGTTCACCTTTGTTTGCATTTGCTACTCCCAGGATAGAGTGAGGCCCAGCCTCCTGTGCGCTCAGTACCGTAGAACCCTACACAGCCCTGACGTGGAATTATGCCTTTGTCTTCCACTGGACTCAGGGGTTCCTTGAACACACAATCACATAATAGTAACTCAGTCGACTGGATTTATTGGAAGGCAAGACTGTACACGGGGCCTGTAAGGTGAATGCACAATACAATTCCCGGGGTAATTTAGTAGCAGCATATGATCAGAGGTCGGAGGGGAGGTTGGACTATGGGTAGCCTTGCGGTCCATGTAGAATTGTGTTATGCCAAATAGAATAGCACACTGGGCCCACGTGCCACGCATTCACAGCTCTCTCTCCCGCACTTCATGCATATGAGAAAGAACAATTGGTATGAAATAGCATGGCTCCTCCCCCAGGAGATCCTGCTGTACAGCCCATGACAGGAGATGCCCTGGAAGGAGGAGAAAGGTTTGCCCTAGCTGCTTAGTGTAGGGTAGCCATTCGGCCCAGAGCTGTGCCTCCCCGAGAGATGGGCTGGCCCACTCAGGAGGAAATTGTGGCTTTAGGGTGACAAGATCTCTGGGGGACTTCGTAGGTCAGGGATAACTGCTAATGCCTAGGTGGGGGTTACCAAATGGCTCTTCCTTGTCGGAGTGTGGATCTATTATCAGACAGGCCTTTCCAGAAAACATCTTCCCATGAGCGCTACCAGTGGTCTTTTGTTACCCATACAGCTTCCCCACTACCGTTTTCCCCTTCTTTTTCCTGCAAAATCATCTCTTATTCTGAGCCGGGAGGATGGACTGGGGATCTCTGAATAACCAGTGCCTGAGCCTGAACAAGAGCATAGAGTGACTAGAGGAGGGACAGATGGGCAGGGGGACAGGGAGACGACTGAACAAACAGGAAGGAATTGATGGTGATAATAATGGAGTTAAACCAGGATTTGAGGCAGAGGCGTAGAACATCCCTGTATCATCTGGTCTGGCTGGCGGATAGGCACCTAATTATCAAAATCCAACCGTAGCTTAAAACACAGTCGGGATTTAAAGCACACCCTGGTCTGAGTCCTGCTCATTTGTTACCCAGAGCCTGTAAATGCTTCGTGAGGGTGTAACTGGTACAATTAAGACAACAATAGACATTGGAGAGTAAGGATCAGTGTGTATATTTCCTGGAAGATTTTGAGAAATGGCTTATTCGCGTGGGTCACCTATTTTTGACAAAATGCCATCTTAAGAAGCACACTTCTCGACAAATGTCAGCCCTTGGCCTCAGGCCACCTCCGACACTGGTGTGCCTCTGTCCTCAATCACCCTCGGTGTCTGGTGCAAGGGCTCGGGTTGAAACCAGCTTTGTTTGCAACTGTCCGTTTGCCAGCATTTTCAAATGGCACCGCAATAAATCTCAATATGTGTTGAAACTGTAGCAAATGCTTGGCTGGGCAGTTTCTCTATGTGATAGGTCTGGCGACAAAGCTGTCGGCTCCGTGAGGGCAGGAACCCAGTCTGGTCCGTCTCCTACCATGTGCCCAGCCCCTGCAGAATGCCGAACACTTGGTAGAGATCAGATGTTTGCTGAGTGACTGAACGAAAGGCACCACCGTGGGGCGTCTGGGGTGAGACTTGTCTTTTCAGGACTAAAGGGATCTGTTCATAAGGTCTCTGGGTGCGGATTCCTCATATACCACCCGTGGGGCTTAATCAGGCTTATTTGAAGGTGACCACAGAGGGTCGATGTTCTCATGTCCTCCGCGATGTCATTGCTGAGCCACCAGCAGGGCGTCCCTTGTGCCTCAGGACACTCGAGCCTGTTCCTGTCCTAATATGCTATCCCGCATGTATGTGCTTGTCTATGGGCTCCTTCCCTTGAGGCAAGAATCAGGTTTTTTTCAACGCTTGTACAGAGTCTAGCAGAGTAGACTTTAGGGGTGGGTACTCACTATGTGTTTGCTGAGTGAATGGGCAAATGGACCCAAACCTCACTGCAGCACTTCACAGATGGCCCCCAAATGGTGCCTGGTAGGACACGGATTACTAATGATGTGCTTCTGCAGATATTTGGAAATGCTACTGGAAGGCTTCTGCACTGAGCAGGGGGCAGAGGGTGAATCGTGCAGAAGGAGCACGCGTGGGCTGCTGGCTGCGAGCGTGGCCTCTGGGTCAGATGATCCAGGATCTGGCCGCTGGTTCCACAACTATCGGCTGTGAGTGAGACTCAGTTTCCTCATCTATCTGAGGATTGTTGTATTAAATGAGACAATACCTGATTGAGTGCTCAGTAAAAGATTGCCACCGTGTTTGTATTAATTATAATTCATGGACATATCAGGCCCAGCCAATAATTGTAGGGGCTTAGGTGGAGAGGAACACAAACTGGCCAGTTTATTGGCGGCAAGGGGGAGACGTGAGGGGTCTGCGACCTCCCCATTCCACTCACCCCTGCCTCCTTCCCCTGCCATGGCTCAGGATCTGCTCGGCCCATGGTGCGCAGGGACCTCTAAGAGGCACCCAGGGACCAGATAACAGCCAAGTGATCACAAGACTTGCATGAGGGAATGTTGTAGAAAGGTCTGAGAAAGAATGACCAGTGGGAAACAGGCACTATACTCAAGGCGCCGAAATCATAAATGTATTACCAGAATGACATGTCGCAAAGCGCTTTGCGGCACCATGAATCCGTCTGCAAACCACAGCTATTAGCATTACAACGTGCTTATTATTGGGCCGCATGTGCGTTTCTGCTATGTCAATGCGTTTATTTGTATTTATTAATATTTATTTATTATTCTTTACATGTCTCCCCCCTCCACCCCCAACCCCCCCAAAAAATTGGATCCAACAAGCATTGGAAGCTCTGCCGATTTGTGCAGGGCACTGTGACGCCCTGTGACAAGGAAGAGCTCCCCTGACTTCTTGGGCTCACAAACCAGCGGGCTCGTGAAGCCACGTTGCCTTAATGCAGGGTTCCAAGAAACAGGTCGTCTGGCTTTCATCTCACTACAAGTAGTAGAGCAAAATTAGGCTGCAGGAAGCTGGAAGTATAAACCAGCTTTCCTTGGCCAGCGCACGGCCACCTGTTGGCCTGCGCCACCTGCCCGGGGAATACGCGGGGTGCGCTCCTGCCCCGGGGGGAAGCAGAGCAGCTCATTCTAAATGCAGAAGAGGTAGGGTTCCAGCCTCCAAGGCACATGCCCCATCCGCTCTATCTCTCACCTGGAGCAGTGACTTAGAACCCATTTTACATTTAGTTGAAATGCCAGAGTCATGTGCTCACCAGATGCCGCTACTGATGCTCCCCAGTGACGTCTATGAGGTGTTGCTAGGCAACTAGGCGGCGCCCTGTGCATCCCCCAGCCGCTCACCAGCGTCACCCTCCTTCCTGCAGCCCCTGCTGGCGCCACAGCCCACAGGTGTCGCCTTGACCGCAGAGGAGGAAGCACTTTGCTGCCCATCTGTCTCTGAGGCGGCGAGTTAATGTTGGATCCAGCCTCCAAAGTGGCCACTGGCTGCTTTATAGGACATCAGCGCCTTGAGTACTGTGTCCCAAATTTCATTAAAAAAAAAAAAAAAAAGGGTCACTCGGTTCTGGCTCCTCCCCTAAGTGGGTCAGGGTAAATTTAGATAAGATCTTTAGTGGCTCTGAGAATTCAATTCAATTTGAACTTGACCTTTGAGGACACAGTGTTCTCAGCGGGAAGATGTTCCTGCCTTGTTATTTTGGGGTTTTGCTTTTAACCAGCGCGGCCTGGGAATGACTTCCTTCAGAATGGAGGTGTAGCCAACAAGGCAAGAGGTGACTGGAGAGATCCCCTTTTGTGGCGGAGACAAAGGTGGCTTTTCATACCCAGAAATCCTTTCTGCTTTCTCAGGGCCACAAAATTGCCAGGACAAATGGCCCTACAGCCCTGCAGCCCCATAGCCCATAGGGGTGAATTCTGTTTTTGCAAAACTGTAGAGAAGCGACTTTGGGGCTTCGTTCGAGCAGAATGGGACTAGGTAGATTCTTGAAACTGTTTCCCTGCCGCACAGCAATGAGAAGTCAAGTGTTCGTATCTAAATAAAGGGGCATGGGGATAATAGAGATGAGAGGAGGTGGGCTAAACACCCCTATCTCCCCCTCCCAGGCACACCCCCCAACCACCCTGGTGCTGACCTGACCCAAGTCATGGTTTTGGCTCTTGCTCGCACGGCATGTGTGAGGTGGGAGGGCACCTGGGGCAGTGCACTGGTCCCTCCCTAGGGATGAACACATTTTAAGTAAACAAAGTAAACCCGTGGCCATATCTGAGGGTCCTGGGTGCCCCGTCTGGTTCGCGGTTCTATACTTTCCCTTCAAAGTATTACATTCCAAGATGTGGAATTGCCCTGGGCAATTTCCCTGCCTTCTCCATAATCCATGAAGCGAATATAATAAATAATGTGTCCCCAATGCCCGAGTTCATCCTCCTGTGTAAGGAGTTATGTGAGGGTTTAACAGGCCATGATCCCTGTAGAAAGGGTACCATATTAATAAAAGAAACAGTCGTGAGTAACTAACCATTACTTTTTGTGATCACACTGAGAAAAGGATTCTGGCCAAATGGGTCAACTGAGGCTCTGTTACAATCTTTTTAAATTTTATTTTACCTGTTCACTTTTAAAGTTTTATTTGAGAGAGACAGAGATAGTGCAAGTGGAGGAGGGGCAGAGAGAGGGAGGGAGAGACTCCCAAGCAGGCTGTGAGCTGCCAGTACAGAGCCGGATGTGGGGCTCGAATTCACGAAACCATGAGATCATGACCTGAGCCGAAACCAAGAGTTGGACGCTCAACTGACTGAGCCTCCAGGTGCCCCCGTGTTACAATGTTGAAAAGAGATGAAGTCAATGAAATTCCAGATACGATTTAGTCTCTTACGCTCCACGGCAGAAGCAGGTGAGTTGGGCCCAGGTCCGCTGGACAACCTAAGTGTGTTGCATAGCAGGGCTGCTTCAACATGGCGGCCGGCCCCATGTGCTCGGCCAGCTGGACACTAAAGCCTTGGGGTGAGTCAAGCTTTGCCAATTATTACTGTGTGATCTTGAGGCAACCAGTGACTTTCCGATCCTTGGTGTCCTTCAGCTATCAGATTAGGACGATAACCTGATTTACAGGATTAGCGAGAGAATTAAATGAGACGATACTCACTTGCATTTCTCAAGCAGTTACTATAGGACAGACACAGTGCCAACTCACTGTCTCGATCCTCACAGTCACTTTATGAGGTGACTGTGGTTATTCCCGCTTTACCGAATGGAAACACGGAACTCCAGAGAGGGTGAGGATCATGCCCATAGCTGCACGGTGTGGTAGAGACAGGACTTATGCCACATCTGGCTGACTATACCTCAGGCTTTTAAATTTGCCGTGGCTCCCAAACTGTGCAGTAAAATAGAATTAATTCTGATGGGCATTAATTCTTTAAAATCCTAGACTACGTCAGAAAGTAATCAGAAAGTCTCAGGTGAGAAGGCGGCGTTGTTTTGCTTTTTGTTTGTTTTTAAGCCCCAGAGAATTCTAGTGTGCAATAACTTTGGGAGCCACTAGGTGAAGAAATTCTCTACTGGTCGTTCTCAATCCTGGCTGCACAGAACCACAAGGGAAATATCTAAAATACTGACGGACACACCCACGGAGTCTGATTTATTTGGTCTGGAGAAGGGCTGTAAGTTACCCTGGGTGATTCTCAAAGGCAGCTGGGTAGAGACTGTATGCTAAGTTATAGGGAAAGCACCCTCAGAAAATGGTTGCATTCTTCAATTATTTATCACATGAAGGTTTCCCAAGGATGCTCTTAAGTTCTCTTCCAACCTGTACTTGTAATTCCCTAGGAAAATCACTATTCACCTCTGTCTCAGCCTGCTGGCTCAAGGTACGAACTCCAACTCTACTTCTCCAACAGCAAGTCCTGCTAGGAAGGAGCCAAGGAGCAGGAAAAGGCATCGCTGGACTATTTAGCCCTTCATACATGTACTCAATTTATTCAGTAATAAGCACAGTTCTGCCTTTATCTACCCTCTCAGCTAAAGGCACGGGACATAGCTTTCATCCTCAAGTCCAAGGATTTAAGAAGAAAAATAATAACTGTTGGGGCACCTGGGTGGCTCAGTCAGTTAAGCGTCTGACATCAGCTCAGGTCATGATCTTACAGTTCGTGCGTTCGAGCCCCGCGTCGGGCTCTGTGCTCGCAGCTCAGAGCCTGGAGCCTGCTTGGGATTCTGTGTCTCCCTCTCTCTCTGTCCCTCCCCTGCGTGCACTCTCTCTCAAAAATAAATAAACATTAAAAAAGAAAAAAAGAAAAAGAAAAAGAATCGTTTCCATGACTTTAAATTCTCTTACATCTTTCTTAACATGGAAGTAGCCCTTCTATATGCTGTGAAAATTTCATCTTCTGTTTGGATTTCTTCATATTATTTGTACACGCATTTACGTTTTCTTGGACAGTTATTCCAGCCAGGAAGGGCTAAGGTATGCTGCATCAATGAACAAGTCCCAAATCTCAGTGGCTTAACACCACGAGGACTTAGTTGTCCCTCATGCTACCTATTAAAGGTGGGCCTGTGTGTGACTCAGGGGCCCAGATGGATGATCACGTGCTTTCGCAACTGCCAAGGACCAAGGTGAGTGGTGTACTGGCTCTTCAAACTCCCAGCAGGAAGTGACCCCTATTGCTTTTTATTCACAATTCACTGGCAGAGACCACACCCAACTTTGACGGGGGTGGGAAGAGTGATTTTTATTATGTGCTCAGGAGGACACGGAATATTCATGAAGAGCTCTCATGACTAACACAACCACACTCACATCTACCTCAGTTTTTATTAGCAATACCTTGCGGGCACTGCCCGGGCGTCTAGCTCACAAGTCAACAGGCACGGACCCAAGACAAGACAGGGTAGATGAGGCTGCTGCCATCGCTCGAATGCCCTGAGAGTCTTCTAGTGAACCGGACTTAAAGTGACTCCTTCTACAAGACGCCATAGAAGACGGAAGGCTGGGGGAGCCCTTATTCTGAGAGCACCACATGGGGTGGACGGCCATGTCCTGAGGGTCGGGATGGATGAACTCCTTTTCTCCCTTTGGTTTTCTTTCCAGTGAAGTTTAGCTTGGTATCGCATTAGATAAAAACACCAGTTCAATACGCAAGAGTCATTGAAAATAATTTTGAATCTATCTTGGAAAACCCCAAAGGAACATGCACGCATAACCTTGACAGTACTTAAAGTTCTTCTCACTTTCTTCCCTTTCCTCACCTTTTCTACCTGGAGAAACCTTATGGCTATTTGAAGACTCTTACCGAAGGGATGGGGAGGTGGTCCTCCTAGGCCATCCCCCCTCCCCCCCCCCAGGCAGAATTAATTCCTTTTAGGTGCTCATGCTACACTTACACATGCTATTACAACCCTTATATTGTGTTAGAATGTGACGTTTATACAGTCATCTTATTTCACAAAACCTAGAGCCAGGCACTATTCTAAGTGCTGAACAAGCATTATCTTGTTTACTCCTCATAACTTACCTAGTAGGTGATTACTACTATTCTTTTTCTTTCTCATAGGAAGAAACAGGCTCAGAGGGCACAGGTAACTTTCCCGAGGGTGTCTGGTTAGAAGGTAATGGAGGAGGATTTGAGCCAAGGAAACTGGATGCCCTTGACCTGGTCATGAACCTCTTGGGAGCATGTATGTCACATTTATGCTTGTATTCCAGCAGGCCTAGCCCAGTCCTGGGTCATTAAGACTGTTGTATTTTTTAATGTTTACTTTATTTTTGAGAGAGTGTGCGAGCAGGCGGCAGAGAGATGGGGGGCAGAGGATCTGAAGCAGGCTCTGTGCTGACAGCAGCGAGCCTGATGCAGGGCTTGAACTCACCAACTGCGAGATCATGACCTGTGCCAAAATTGGATGCTAAACCGACTGAGCTCCCCAAGTGCCCCCCTTAAGACTGTTTTTTATTATTATTTTTTAACTTTTAAAAAATGTTTTTATTTTTGAGACAGAGACAGAACATGAGTGGGAGAGGGGCAGAGAGAGGGGGAAACATTGAATCTGAAGCAGGCTCCAGGCTCTGAGCTGTCAGCACAGAGCCCAACGCGGGGCTCAAACTCACGGACCGTGAGATTATGACCTGAGATGAAGTCGGATGCTTAACCGACTGAGCCACCCAAGCGCCCCAAGACTGTTTTTTAAATGAACGAGCATAATATTCAAACTTGTTGACGGGCCATAACTTATTAGCTTGTTTCCAAATTTCACTGTATAATTTGTGCTGCCATGAAATGTATTTCACAAATTACATTGATTTCATTGAGGTTATCTGGGGGGTAAATGCACCGAGGTGAAATGACTCAGGAAGTATAAACAGTTTTATAGGTAATTGTTTATTGCTTAATCATTCTCCAGAAATTCGGAAACTAGAATTTATAATTCCACCAGCTGTTTTTAGGTGCGCCTATTTCATCAGCGTATCGGATGAAATCAGACCTTTGTTTTTATTTTAATCGTTTCAAAGTGATTTATAGGGGACCAATGTGGGCCGTGGTTGATGAGTGATGAATTGTTCCAGGATTACCATAGGGATTATGAAGCTTGGACTCCTGGAGCCATGCTGAAGTGTATTAGCTCTCTGGGAAGTTACAGAAGCTTCTGTCATTGGAATGGAGTGGCTTCTTTCGATCTAATGGATGGAATTTGGCCTAGGAAAAACAAAGTTGGCTCGCTTTGTGTTCCTATCCCATCCTTGTATTTTAGAAAGACAGCGTGTAAGTAGGGGAGAGGGGTGGAGGGAGGGAGGGAGAGAATCTTAAGCAGGATCCATGCTCAGTGTAGAGCCCGAAGCAGGGCTCAATCCCACTGCCCTGGGATCATGACCTGAGCCAGAATCCAGAGTGGAGGCTCAACAGACTGAGCCACCCAGCCACCCTCTATCCCATTCTCTTAGATTAGGTTGTTCAGCACCTGTAACTGCCTCCCCAGCCCTCCCCTCCCATCCCCATGTCTGGGGTCCTCAGTTGTCTCTCTACAGAGCCGAGCCACTTTTATTCATTGACAAATGATCGATAATAGCTCAGAAGTGCCAACTTCCTTCTGAAGGATCAGAACTTAAAAACAAAACGCAGTGCAACCAAATGGGAATATGAACCTTGCTGTGTGATTCTGTGCCCTGAAGGGATGGGAACCAAGAGGGAAGACCGGTTCTTCTGGTTCTCCCTGGCCCAAGGCCATTGGCAGGCCTGCTGGCCCAGCCTGAGAGGCAGCAGAATGCACATGGGCCTCCTTCAGTTTTTATCTGAACAACTGGGGTATATCCTGGAGTCTGGCAGTGGGGCCCTGCAGAATCCTCAGCAGCAGATTCTAAAGCCCAGTTCTTGACGAGCAGCATATGGTGACCCCGGTGGTGGAATCACTAATAATAACAGAAGCAGAATAACTGGCCAAACCACTATCGAGGCTTCTCTGGGTCAACACAACTGCCTTTTACCAGGAAGCCTTCCAGCCTTGCCCTGTTTTTATCCTTACATCACAGTAACCTTCTAAAAAGTAACTCTTCTGCTTTAATATCTTCCAAAGGATTTTTTCCCCCACCTAGTGGAAAATCTTAACCCTTTCCGGTGGATCACGGGGCCTCTCCCAGGCTCCCTGGTCTCTCCCTCTTGTTTTGGCCACAATGGCCGCCTTTCGCTTCCTGAAACACACCGGGTCCATGCCCACTCCTCATCCCCACTTTGCACCGGCCCCTCTGCCCGGCCGACAGCCCGACAGCTACTTCTTGCTCTGGCCTCTGCTCAAACGGTATCACCCCAGAGAAGCCTTTCCATTACGTTCCATCACACTCACACCTGCGGGTTCACATCACTGGAACAGCAGCTCTGCACAAGGAGACACCTGTCTTCTTCTGCTCACATCTGGCGTTCGCAACTCCGAGCAGAATATCTTGCACACGGAGCACCTTGATCCTTACAGGCCTGGGAAGTAGGTATTATTGTTGCTCTTTTTCAAATGAGTCTTCGAGAGACGGCCCAAGGTTGCACTGCTTTAAGTGTTGAAACCAAAATTCAAATCCAGACTTTTTCCACTCCCAGGGCCATCCTGATTCTAGTGACCCAGGATGTAGGAAAGACTCAGCGCCCTCAGATTCACTCGAACAGCCAACCGGCTCGCTTATGCCACTCAGCCTGACTTCTTGCTAAACTGGTTTCCAGTGCCCATGGCATTCAAGGAAAGACGTGGAAAGGACTGAATGCAAAGGGAAGGAAAGCAAGACGAGCAGAACGTGTACCGGTGGCCTCGTGCAACAACTACGCTTGAAAGTGAAAGGCGCCCACGTGCCTCCATTACGTAAGTTGACTGATTCGAGTCTTAATTATGCACGGACTCTGTCCTTTGGGCAACCGGGGAATGCTTCAAGGTTGCTTCGAATGACCAAACCGTTTCCTTTTAGAAATAGGCATGTTAGCATCAGCTGACAGGCGTGAATAAACAACATGTGGTCCATCCACACAATGTGCGATACAATGGAACAGTGTCCAAGTGTGAAATGAATGAAGGCCTGATAACACCCTACAGCGTGTGTGCAGCTCAGGAACACTATGCTGAGTGAAAGGAGCAGGACAGAAAGGGCCACATGTTGCGTCATTCCATTTACATGAAAGATCCTCGACAGGCAAGTCCAGAGAGACTGAGAACAGATTCGTGGGTGCCAAGGGCTGGGGGCCCTGCCTGCCAAATGCCTATTTCCTTTCTGGGGGGCTCCAAATGTTCTGGGATTAGACCATGCGGGTGGCTGCACAACACTGTGAATGTACTGAATGTCACCGAATCGTACACTCCAGAACGGTTAAAATGGTAGATTTTTGTGTTAGGTGTATTTTACAATTTAAAAATAATCCGTGAGTTAGAAAGTGATAAGCTGTACTTCCCAACTACTTTTTGAGCCAAAGAAATATGCTGAACTCTGGCAAGTTTAATTCAAAAGAGGCCGAAACACAAATGTACTAAATAAAAATTAGAATCGTGGAAAGCACAGGTCTTCTTGTTAAAAGCCCAGGTCGAGGGCAACTTGATGAGAAGTAGCCAGGCTGGTCGTGACCCCGCGGGCAGGGCATGCTCAGTGTGTGAGGGCTGCTAGCTGGGCTGCAGGAATCTGCTTCTGGCTCTTTCCTCAGGACATAAAAGCAAATGGCACATTGAGGATGGCTCCTGGAGACATAAACGGACACTTCCTGTGGGCCGGCCCCCGATGCTACCTGCTTTCCTTTCAGAGCCCAGCATTACCCACTTAGCTGCCTCCACATTCATTTGGACAGGAGCAGAGAACAGGATTTCATCTGCTTACTGTCTTGCCTTCGCAGGAGCTGGCGTGGCTCCACAGCAAACGGACTCAAGAATCCATACGCGCAACCATTAGAGAATCGCATGGTCGGAGAAGTTCCAAACTGGCTTTCAAGGCACTGGCACCTCAAGGCTCTGGATTGTGACTGCACTTGACGCTTTGCTTACTCCAGGGTCGGCCTCCAGCCTCTTAAGCGTGTCATTGCCCTAGTCAGATGTAGTTATTACACCACTTCACAGCTCTGCTCCCACTGTTCATCCACCCAACAACCTCTCCTGCCTTCACGCTGAAATCCTGCCCTTCCTCAAGGTCCAACTCAAGCCCTACTTTATTTAGGATTTACACCATAGCATTTAATTTTTTTTTCTTTTTTTATGTTTATTTATTTATTTATTTTTTTAAATTTTTTTTTCAACGTTTATTTTTTATTTTTGGGACAGAGAGAGACAGAGCATGAACAGGGGAGGGCCAGAGAGAGAGGGAGACACAGAATCGGAAACAGGCTCCAGGCTCTGAGCCATCAGCCCAGAGCCTGACGCGGGGCTCGAACTCACGGACCGTGAGATCGTGACCTGGCTGAAGTCGGACGCTTAACCGACTGCGCCACCCAGGCGCCCCTATGTTTATTTATTTTTGGGAAAAAGAGAGAGAGAGTGAGGGAAGGGTAGAAAGAGAAGCAGATAGAGGATCTCAAGTGGGCTCTACACTGACAGCAGAGAGCCGGATGCAGATCTCGAACTCATGAACTGTGAGATCATGACTTGGGTCGAAGTCGGAAGCTCAACCAACTGAGCCACCCAGGCGCCCCTATACCACAGCATTTTAGCATTTTGGTGCAATGCTTTGAAATTTTATCTCCTCCAACCAGATAGCACATTCTCTGTGATGACCAGACCTCTCCTTTTAACTCTGGGCTGCCCTGCGGTCGTATACAGCCTTCACTGTCTGCCAGGCACCTTCCCCTCTATCCTGCTAACCCCCTGGTTCTCCTTTGCTGGGTAAATGTGTCACCGATTGGCTCAGGGCAACACGTGTGAGTTTCAGGAGACATAGATTTATCACTCCTGGGGCTTTTTGCTGGAGCTACTGGGAAGAGATCTTCTTTCTCCAGGAGTTGGGAAACTCTTCTGGGGGAGTCGCTGGGGACCCTTACAGCTGGCTCTTGGGGTAAAGCCGTACAGAGGGGAGCAGAGCCAGGAGACAGAGCAGACCCCTGATGGCACCGTTGGAGGCTCTGGCTTGTGACTGCACCCAATGCTAGCTAGCACTTTCCCAGTTATGAGTACCAACAACTCCCCCTCTTCCTGCTGGGTGGTTGCTTCCAACTGGAGAAACACTAATGCACCTTCCAGCATTTACTGTGGGCACAGGGTAGGCACGAAAGTAATGTTTGTTTGCAGCAGAATATTTTTTGCATTGAAATGGTTATTGTGGTAAAATACACACAACATTCGCCATTTTGATCCCTTGAAGTGTAGAGCTCAGTGGCACTAAGTACGTTCATATTGTTGTGCAACCATCACCACGATCTGTTTCTGGAACTTCATCTTCCCAAACAGAAACTGTACCCATGAAACACTAAGTCCCTGTTCTTTCCTCTCTCCAACCCCTGGTAACCTTTATTTTACTTTTGGTAATGTTACTATGTAATGTGATTACTCCAGGTATTTCGTATAAGGGGAGTCATACACTATTTATTACTTTTGTGACTGGCTTATTTCACTTCACGGCCTTGAGATTCGCGCAGGTGGCAGGAGGCATGTGCCACAGTTTCCTTCCTTTCTAAGGCTGAACAGTAGCCCAGTGTATGTGCAGACCACATCTTGTTTACCATTCATTCACCGATTTGGCATCCCGGCTGTTTTCCACCGTTTGGCTTTGGGGATAATGCTGCTATGAACAGGGGAGGACAGATATCCGTTCAGGTCCCAGCTTTCAGTTCTTCTGGGCCTACGGCCACAACCGCGGGATCGTAGATCATCTTGCTGAACTTCAGGAACCGCCGTTTTCCACAGTGGCTGCACCATTCTGTATCCCCAGCAATACTGCACCAGGGTTCCAGCGTCCCCACGTCCTCACCAACAGTTGGTATTTTCCATTCGGGGGGAAAATATTTAGCTTAAAGATGGAACTTTGGTCACACGGGAACACAACTTACTCTGTTGGCCAGTCTAGAGAACAGCACTGTCGGGTCAACAGAACACCGAGGCCAGAAGCTTCGGCCTGACGTAGTTCTTACCCTCTTTGGGAGCATCACATCACCCTCTTGCAGACCCCTAGTGGGTCGCACACTGACAGGCTGGGCTACATCTCATGAGGCAACATCATCCTGGTGATTCGCCACGCCCACTTTCTCAAGTTGGGGAGAGGCAGAGAGGCCGGGCACCTTCCGGCTCGTGGGTAAGTTTCCTCACACCCACCACCATATTTTCAACAAGAACGAAGGTGCCTTTCATCAACCTCAGGGCACTCTTACGGGGAACAGGGAAGATGCCGCGTATCACGCACGTGCCGTGTGTCCCCAGGGAGATGTGCTGGCCGCTGTTGCCTTTTTTACATGGCCTCCCCTCCCCCTCCTTCCCCTGGCTCCGGAAAACTGTCAGCTTGAGCCCTTAGGAAGGGATGGAGGGCACGTGAAACACGAGGTCCCGGAACAGGCTGCCATCTTGTAAAGGCTTTATTTGCACTTCATCATGGTCTCACACAGACTCCGAGGCACGATCCTTTGATCCAGTTTGGTACCCTTTTCGTAGTGCTTTTCCTTAAACACGAAAATTTGGGGCAAACACCGTATACTGCCAGTTCATCTTTAACAATAATTTAAAAACGCCACTGCTGTTGTGTCTCAATGCAAGAGGACAACGATAAAAGTACAGTACGAGGGATTCACAACGTGTTACGGTGGGACAGAGGACTCACACTTACGCGATGGTTGAGACCACACAGCAGTGTATGTACATGCACCCCAGTGCTTCGAACCCGAAGACGTGCAAGTCGAGTAGGGTATGTGGATTATACAGCGAATTCGGTAAGCCCAGCTGAGGACTCTGTACCTTTGCAAAAATGCTGACGTGTACCCCCTCCTGTAGAGAGGATGTCTGTCTCGTCGACTGGCTTCATGGCTTTTTCACTACAAAAAGTTCACTGAATCACACAGTCTGAAGCATTTCAAAAATTCTTAAAAAACAAGAACACTGACAAAACAATATTAACTTAAAACACTCTAATTCAACGTGGAAAGAAACCAAACCAAAATGTAACAGTGCAAATTTAACAGAGAGGCAGTCAGTATTGAGAGCAAGGGTGTTCAGAATCTCTTAAAATGTACACCTTTAAAACTTTTATTTTTTTAAATTTATTTATATCTCACCTAGCTTTGTTTGTTTGTTTGTTTAATATACTGTGTGTAAAAAAGATGGAGACAAAAATAGTTTTCTGAGCTATGAAAAAAATTAAGTTATTACAGGCACGTTTACGGTTTCGTTCTAGAAACATCTCAGGTTCACAGGTTGGACATTCAGCAGCTGTGTGTGTTTTAAGAAACATTCTTTGACCTTGGGAAAGCTGGATCTCTCCTTGTGGGCGGAGCTTGGTTGATGACGACGGTGTGGTTACGCAAATCGCGGGGAATCGGTCCCCAAGAACCCATGCAAACTTGCACTCTCGTCACAGGTGTGTCTTCTCCCCGGGCGGCTCCTCTTCTCCGAGCTCCTCCAAGGAGGCTGGGTCTCCGGGTGACTGAGCCGCTGAGGCAGTGGGGGAATGTGAGGCCCAACGGGACGGAGGGCGACGGTTTGCTGGTCTCTCGGGCCTGGAGAAGCAGGGTTCTAGGGATGGAGCTAGTGCGGAACAAGGTAGTTCCTTCAAAGCCGAGAAAGAAAAAGACACGGTTACAAGGCTGACCACGCCTTGCTGGGGCGACTCTCCCCACACACTTCTCAACAGACTCGGGTTACATGCAACAGACCAGGGGTAACTTCAAAATGTTCTAGTGTGCCGGGAGAGAATAACTTTAAATGGCAAGTGAAAAGTTCCACACGGATGATCAACGACACAGTAATGGGAACGTACCAAATTATGATCAAAATATGGCGACGCCGTGAGATGGGTATGTTTACGCAGCATCTTCAGAATTGGGCTGGAGCCTCTGGACGGTGGGGAAAGCCACAGGCCACCCGGTCATAGCCTGACCCAGCTGACCCCATCCTTTTGGACCCCCCCCCGAATGATCTATTAGCCACAGTGACCTGGCCCTAAGAGGCCAGCCTCCCTGTGCTTTGGTCTGTTGGAGGCCCATGAAGAGACAGATGATTTATCCAGCTATGTTAACAACGAGACTCACCTCGACGTGAACCCTGCTAGTGTTTATTCCCAATAGACTGGCAGTGGGTTCAACAAACCCCCATGGAAAAAAAGGCTGCGGGCAGAAATTTTAACTTCGGTCTGTTTTTCTCTAATGGCTGTTCCTTGCTGCAGCACTTAAAAAAGTGGCATCAGGGCGTACTTGTGCTTCTGTCACAGGCATCCTACGCCCTCGGAGAACAGTTCCTGCAGGACACGCCCAACCATGGTGCGAACCCCCTATACCACTTCCTCTCCAGGGCTGCTGTTCACGAACGTGGAGCTACTTGTCCCCAGTCTGCAGGACAGGAGACACGGGTGCCCAAACTTGGAACATGCTGGCGCACGGAAAGGCGGTGGCGGTGTGCAGAGACAGTGAGTCCCACAGGGCGGAACCCGTCCGCCCCCGTGACACTCACACAAGAAAAAGCTGAGATGGCAAACCACTGCGATGAAGAATGACAGAGAACACAGACTCCCAGAGCCGGTCAGGAAAGGCGTCGGAGGGGTGACGGAGATGCGACAAGCAAGGGCAGAGGCCAGGATGAGGAAGGTTTATCCGCGGAGCAGGGGAGTGACAGTGGGGAAGAGACTGGTAGGCGATGTGGATGGGCGACGTGAGGAGGAGGGGGAGCACCGGCCTGGTGCTCCTGGAAGAGCGATGGAGTGAGGTGGTCCCTGCCTCCCCGTGGGCTCGGCAGAAAATGGCGTTAACCTTGGAGACTACTCCTAGACGTTTCCTGCCTCTTTGTGACCGCGCGCGTTATAGGACAGGATGGGGAAGCCTTGATTAACAAAGCACTGTGCTGATGGGAGCCATGACAACCAGAAAGACCTCGCCCACGAAACGGCCTGAAATAGCTGAAATGCAAACTAGGCAGGGTGAGCTGTCCTCACCTCACCTCAGCCCTGTGCATGGGGGTGGGGGGGGGGATGCATGGCTTGGGAGATCTGCCACTGATTTGTCTTTTGGTGTCTCCTCCCCCCCCCCCATTGTAAGAGTTGTGTGTGGGAGTGTGTGTTGCGTACTGTTTGCACTGTGTGTGTTGTTTAGCGTCTAAGTGTATTGGGTATGTATGCTGTATGTGCGGCATCGTGTTGTGTGGGCCTGTTGTGTTGTACTGCTGTATATGTGTGCACGTTGTGTATGTGTGTGTTGTACGTGTATGGACGTATGCTGTGTATATGTGCGTCGTGCGGCATCTTGTATACAGGAGCATCGTGTGCTGTGTATGGGTAGGAGCGTGTTGGGTGTGTTACACGTGGGGGCAGCGTTGGGTGTGTTACACGTGTTGAAGCCTGGTGTGGCTGCTGCTATAGGGTTCTTCCAACACCCCTGCAGCCTGGAGGGCTTTTTATTAGACGGCGTGACACGACTTTTTCACTAGCATCTGGTTGCAAGCCCCTACAGGAAGAAACGTGTGACCACGAGTTCAGGGGAATGAACTTTGTCTTTCGTAACACGCCAGCACATGCAAGCAAACGATCCTGTCCTTCTCAGGGGGGCCCCTGCAACGGGCGATGTGACCTTTTCTCTTTGGAGCATGCTTTTAGTCTTTGAGGGGGCCAGCTCCACTTTTGGATTTAGCAGTCCGAGCGCTCGAGTGGCCCTGAAGACAACTCTGTGAGACTGTTCTTTGGAGCAAGCGATGGCTTTGTTGTTGAGTCATCCGACAAATATTAATTGAGCGCTGGCTAGGTCACCTACGGTGACCACCTGGAAGGACAAGATACGTTTGGATTTATTCCTTCTGTGGTTGTAGAAAAACAGGGAAACGCCTCATCGCGTTATGGTCAGCCCTAGTTTTGGCATCTGGTGGTGTATGTGTGCCTGCAAAATACCAGCGAGCAGATGCAGGCCGAGTGGGAAAATACGTGGCTCACAGACCCCCGCAGGCTAGGCCTCTGTGACGGAGACAGTGCCCTCTCCAGCCAGGATCCCTGTACCCCTGGAAGCATACTGGCTGCAAACTGCACAGGACAGCGGAAATCTCAGCAGCACCCCTGTAACCGTCCTGCACAGTGAGCAGCCGGCACCCCGTGAGCAAATGGGAAGGTCTACGCCTGCCAGTCTGTCCCTGAAGATGAGCGCCAGGCCGGCGCAGGCGGTGGGCTCTACGGACAGGGAAGATCTACCTGGCATGATCTGGCCTTGCTTCTGAGTGTCAGATACCAACCCCGAGTTACACAAGTGACCTTTCCAGACGGTGTGCAGCGAAGGTAGAAAGCACTTACGGCGTGAGGCAGGCAGGGCTAGAGTCCCCAGGGGGCAGTTAGTAAGACAGTTTGGTTCTGGACGGAACAGACAGAGAAAAGAAAAGAAAAGCAAGTAGGTTGGAAAGTATTTTTTAAAAAAAGAAGAACAGCAAAGGTTTCAAGTCAACAAGCCCAGTGGCAGTTCCAGGGACGGCTACGAGGAGACACGCGAGGGCTGCAGAAGAGGACAGGTGCACGCCCGGTTACGCACGTCTCTCTCTGCGTGGCTCTAGTCGGTCCAGAGCGCAGAGGGACCTTCACCATGGAACAGCAACAGACCTCTCCCTCCTTTCTGGTCTTCCCTGATTTGCCCTTCAGCATTTCAGACACCCATTGGTGTGCCGAGAGAGAGAAATCACACGACTGCTGTATTTGAAACAGAACATTAACGGCTGTTTGTTTTAGTCACAATGATCACGTGACCACTGCTCACACTGAAGATTTCCTCTGGTATGTTCCACTAGACCCGGGAGGGAAGAACAGCACTGCATTTCCAGATTATTCTTTTCCTTCACAGAGAATGCTTCTCTGCAAGGTAGAACTGGAGCCATGGTTTCAAGGGAAAAAGAGGACAAATAGAGGCGCCTGGGTGGCCCAGTCGGTTGGGCGTCCGACTTCGGCTCTGGTCATGATCTAACAGCTCTAACGTCAGACTCTGTGCTGACAGCTTAAAGCCTGGAGCCTGCTTTGGATTCTGTGTCTCCCTCTCTCTTTGCCCCTCCCCTGCTCACGCTCTGTCTGTCTCTCCTTCTCTCCCAAAAGATAAATCAACATTAAAAAAACTGTTTAAAAAATCAATAAAAAAAGAGGGAAAACGGAGACATGGGGTGGAAGCAAGAAAAGACAGGGAGATTTCCCATCATGCCTCCGGCCGGGGATGCCCACATCCTCCCCGTCCCTTGTGCAGGTGTCTGAGGGAACATTCAGGGAAGGGTCCACAGAGCGGGGCGCTCAGGGCAGGCTGGCAATCAGCATTAGTCCTGGTGATTTGGAAATGAAAGCCCGGAACTACTTACTACATAAAGGGGTTTCCAATGGGCCGAATACAGTAAGTCAATTCAGACAAGGACTAATTCCACTGGAATCTAGAACACGCAAAATTCCAACCGAAAAGGGAAAAGAGCCTGCAAACATTTAATCTCTGCCAGTGAGTGTTCCACACAGGTTCTGAATCCCCGAAAATGTGCTGTGTCCCTACCAATTGGCCAATCACCTGTTTGCAGCAAGTTCAGCCAGGGAGAAGAAAATCTAAATGGGAACTTGAGACACGACCAGAGGGGCAAGGGGCAGGCATAGCTCTGTGCTGATAAAACCATTTTCATGCCTTAGAACTGTGATTTACCCATGAAGCAGTTGCCCTTCTATTATCATAGACAGCTTGGAGCATTCACTGCAACTCAGAGCCCTTTTCGGTTCTTAAAAATTAATTTCTAGTTACTAATATTACTGGGCACTGCAGACATATCCAGTTAATGCTCTGGGACAGAGCCTAATTTCAACTGATTCCTCCAGAGCCCTAAGAAGGTAGGACATTCCCACAAATAAACTCTCTGCAGTAGTGAGTCAGAGTCACTTACCTGAGGGCCCTGGAGGGATGGGGGTTAACAGAAGCCCACAGCAGACACAATTTCTCACCTGAGAACACTCAACCATGGTATTTGTTCTTGTGAATACTATCACCTATCAATACAACAACTATCACAGAGCCTCATATGTTTGAAACATGGCCGATATGCTATCAATATTGAGTTGAATGAAAGACATTGCCATTTCTGTAGGTCGCTGGCAATTTGACATGGTTTGACCTACCTCAGATTTAAACTCTGCATTCTAGGTTGAATACTCCTTGGTGGGTTAGACTGGGAACCATCCTTCTCCCCCAGAGGGAAATGTGGGGCTGTAGGTGATACAGGGGATACACCTGCCCCTTCTCCTCGCCTGGGAAGCCAGGGCTGCCTGGGCTGTGGCAGCAGAGCAGTGGGGTAGCCCAGGGAGCGTATTTCTCTCCCCTCAGACCCATGCCGTCTGCAGGGGCTGCCTTGCTTGGAGAACGGGTATGCGTATCTGGATTCCACGCCGTGGAGTCCGTCCATCCGGGCTGGTGGTGAGTGAGCCTCACCCTCAAGTCTACACGTGGGCTCACTGGCCGAACAGTGTCTCACTGAGGGTGGAGAGCACGTGCTTCCTCACGGCATGAGGCTGGCACCCTCACCCTTCCAGTCCCAACATCACCGTCAGGTTTTGTTTTGTTTTGCTCATTCTTGAAGTGGAAACGAGGTGGAAATGAGGATTGTTTTTTTTTTAACGTGGTTTGGTACAGACATACTATATGTGGACACGCATCGGAACAAAATTCAGGGGTGCCTGGGTGGCTCAGTAAGTGTCTGACTCTTGATTTTGGCTCAGGTCATAATCTCACAATTTGGGAGTTTGAGCCCCACGTCGGGCTCTGCGCTGAGCGTGAAGCCTGCTTGGGATTCTCTCTCCCTCC
Organism: Felis catus; assembly: GCF_018350175.1. Lineage (NCBI taxonomy): Eukaryota > Metazoa > Chordata > Mammalia > Carnivora > Felidae > Felis > Felis catus. Next base: position 35,518,311 of record NC_058379.1, read on the forward strand.
GCCCCTCTCCTGCCGTCTCTCCCTACACACGCTCTCTCTCAAAATAAATAAAATGAACTTAAGTAAAAAAAGAACAAAACTCAGGGGCATCTGGGTGGCTCAGTTGGTTAAGTATCCGGCTTCAGCTCAGGTCATGATCTCACGGTTTGTGGGTTCAAGCCCCGCGTCGGGCTCTGTGCCCGACAGCTCAGAGTCTGGAGCCTACTTTGGATTCTGTGTCTCCCCCTCTCTCTGCCCCTCCCCTGCTTGTGCTCTGTCTCTGTCTCTCTCAAAAATAAACATTAAAAAAATGTTTTAAAAAAGAACAAAATTCAAGGTCGACTGATTGGTGAGTGTTAAGGGAGATGTAATAATAATCGCGTAATAGTAACAGCTGACAATATGTGTGGTCATATATAACATGACGGTAATAAGTGAGGCAAAGGGGAATAGTAACAATCACATTGTCTGAAGACAGGATTTTGATCATATCTGTCTGTCTCACCTGGTTACTGCTAGGGAGATTCATGGTTGCAGAGGGTACGGAATTTGGGGGGGGCACAGAGGACTGCTATTCTGTACTGAAGCCAGCACTGGAACCCAGACATTCTCATACGTTCCTGCTGAAGGACGTTCTAGCATCCACGCCACCACACCCGCTCTGGCACACCTCTTGTGTTACCGTGGCTAAAGATCTGGATGGAGCACACGCTTCACGCACACACCTTTCTAGGACACAAATTCACAGAGAAAGAGGGCGAATTATAACCCCCCCGCTCCACCCCGTGAAAAGCCCGGATGGACAGATGAGCATCCATCACTTAGACCAGGCGAGAGAACCTGAATCAAACCCTGAGCTATGTCTTTAAGAGAAGTTCATTTTAACTGTCCTCGGAAGATCGCTGAGGACAATAATATGAACTTTTCTTTAGAAGTGGCTCGGGGCCTGTGTTTCTGCCTATTCCAGTCTCCCATAAACTCTGTATCTTGCGAGCTCACAAGAGCCTGTTATGGACAAAGATTCTTGAAGTCAGATGACCTAGCACAATCCCCGGTTTACATGTGTTTTCCTGACATTTAAACAGAAGAGCTAGTAGGGTGAGGGTTGGAATACTCAGCCTCATTACCTCGATGGACCCTGGTTCAGCTTTGACCGTGTCTCCCATGTGGCTGTCACTGTTAAGACCTGGGGGCCCGTGGGGGGCCTGTCTCCTCTCCTCCTTTAAGGCATGCTCCAACAGCTTCTTGTGGAGGATCCGGGCTACGTTCTCGGTGAGTGTGTAGCCAGGGGGAGCGGATAAGTCCTGCCTCAAGGGCGTGCCCTCTCCCCCGTCCTCCCTCCACGTCTCTGAGCCAGCCCCGATGGGGCTCGGGGACCGTCCCCGGGAATCGGGGCCGGTGTCCTGGCCTGGGCCCAGCTCTGGCCGAGGTTCTGCTGAGCGAGACCGACTGCCGGCCCGCGTCCCCTTCTGGAAGGGGTCCTGCACCACGGGGCTGTGGTCGATGATGTTGAAGAGGCTGGAGAGGCCATCGTTGATGGCGGTGTGCACGGGGCTCTCCCTTGTGGTGGTGGAGCGGGCCCAGGCTGACCCGCTGCACCCTTTCTGGGCCAGCCCCAGGGAGGTCCTGCTATTTGGCTGCTCAGCTTTGGGGAGGGGCTTCCTCTGCAGCTTGGGAGACCCGTACTTGGGGGAACAGCATGTGCGTTCGAACTTGGCCTGCACCTTCTCGATGGCGGGGGCCACCTGCCTGCTCCTAAGGCCACGGGAAGGAGACGACGCGGGCGTGGCACCACCCCCCGCCTTTGGCGTGAGACACTTGTGGGGGCTGCTGGTGATGGCGCTGCCACGCAGGGCTTCGGTCTGCAGGCCGATGTTGATGGTCTGGACGGTCTGTGTCCCTGTCGTCCGGGACCCGTTGGTCTGGCAGGCCATGTCCTTGAGAGGAGGCTTGGGGGGACCAGAGCATATGGCGTTCCTGACGGAGAAGGCCACCTCCTTCATGTCATCACTCATGTTCTTGGACATCTGTAGGCCGTGCAGGGGGGACGCAAAACCCAGGGGGGCGCAGAGGGCACTCTCGAGGGGGCGCAGCCCTCCCTCCACGTAGTCTCGGGGGTGTCTGGAGGGGGCGCAAGGCCACCTGCTAAGCACATGTTCTGAGGGGCCCCCCTTTGAGTCTCCAGTGCCCCCCCTGGCTCTGCTTGTGGGAAACGGGCACTCGGGCTCCGAGTGGCCCTTGCCCTCGCCGCCTGCCACCGCGATGCTGTCCATCCTCCGGACCGCGGGTGGGCTATGCAGCACCCGCAGCCCGGCCTGCTCGGTGCACACGTGGCTCCTCAGAGGCTGCTTCCGGCAGTGCTCGGGGCTGGTCATGGTGTCTGTGGTCATGGTGACGCTTGTGGTGAGGTACCAGGAGGAGTCGGGGAAAGACTCGGCGCCGGCCTCGTCCCCTGCCCGCCCCCCCTCGGTCCTGTCTGCCCAGGGCTCCGGGGGCCTCTCGTCCCAGCTCTTGCTGTTGAACTCCTCGATGTACTTCAGGTCGTCAGGAGACAGGGGCGGGGTGACATCCTCCTTGCTGCCAGCAGCCGGCAGGCCCTTCTCCGGCAGGAAGGGAGAGACGTCCATCAGACGCTGGAATTCGGACATGGAGGACACGGACACAGCCCTGGGAAAAGGGGGAGAGAAGAGGGCGTCAGCTGACCCGCCACCCCCTGACCCCGCGCGACAGGCGACACACGACACGCGCGTCCTGCCCACCAGACAGGTGCCTGTTGTGCGTCAGTCTCCACCACCCGAATGACTGGGACACCTTCTAGCTGCTTTCCTGAGCTGCCCCCTGTGGATGTTTAACGGACTCTTTGTGGCTCTGGAGTTGTTCTGGAAGCCTTGTGTTAGTCAGAATTTAATACAGGTGACCCTCAAATACTATGGGAACAAGTGGGAGGCTGGGCTCCGGGGAAGTCAGAGCTAAGCTCCAAACCCACTTTGGAATGGTTTCATTTTGGCCTGTGGATGCTCCACAGGAAGAGGGAAACCTGGCTGATGAGTGCCTTCAATTCCTAACCTACCAGGAGTTTCCAGAATTCTAGGCATTGTGGCAGGTGCTCGTGGTAGGACAGGAACACAGCCCCGTCCTGATCCCACACCAGCTAATGGCATACGGGCAGGGGGTGGACACCACAACATCAGAGCTATAATCCCAAGTCCTGCTCACCCACCGGCCTCATCCTCTACTGGATGTGCTTCTCGGGAAGCACGGGGGACCCTGCAACAACACAGAGGTTAGGGGATCCGGCCCTCACGCAGTCAACATCCCACATATAACTTTGGACTTTCCCAAAACCTAAGTACTGATAGCCTACTGTCGAACGGAAGCCTTCTCGATAGTCGATTAACACATATTTTGTGTATGTATTAAAGGCTGTATTCTTATAATAAAGGAAACTAGAGAAGAGAAGATGGTATTAAGAAAACCATGAGGGGGCGCCTGGGTGGCTCAGTCGGTTAAGCATCTGACTTTAGCTCAGGTCAGGATCTCGCCGTCTGTGAGTTCAAGCCCGCATCGGGCTCTGTGCTGGCAGCTCGGAGCCTGGAGCTTCAGATTCTGTGTATCCCTCTCTCTGCCCCACCCCTGCACACGCCTCTGTCTGTCTCTCTTTCTCTCTTTCTCTCAAAAGTAAATAAACTTAAAAAAAAAGAGAAAAGAAAACCATGAGGAAGAGAAAATACATTTACAGTAGTATACTGTCTTTACTGGAAAAAATCCACAACTAAGTGGAGCCGTGTAGTTCCATCCGTGTTGTTCAAGGCTCAACTGTACCAAGCGTAATCTGCAGAGGCCAAACGGAAGATGTGGAAGGAAGCAGGGAAGTGGAAGGTGGGACAGATGTGCACATAATTTGCAAATACCGCTTCAAACAGAAATTCCATCTGGTCCTGTCCAAATCCACCAACAGGGCTCAGTTGTCCCTTCCCTGTCTGCTCCCTCCGTTAGGGCCAAGCCTACTTTTTGTTCTTGTTCCCTTCCGTATTCCTGGACAAGAGGAAGACTCCCTCGGACACACAGACACACGCCAGGAGGGTAAGGACAGGTGAGTTAAAGGAACAGCCGGTTTGGGATAAGTGCGGCCTGATTGATGTGCATTTGGATGTAGATGCCTCAATATATCAGCCCTTTCATTCTGTATATTTCTATTTGGTATGAATTTACCGACCGCCACCTGTATGCCCGGGCAGGCCCTGTATGAGGTGCTGGGGATTCCAAAATGCTAAGACAGGAAGTTGCTAGAGTGCTCAGGCAGCTTGTCAACCCCCTACCCCCACCCCCCAGGGCAAAGAAGTGTTGGCCAGGAAGGAGGCTTGGGACTGACTGTGCCTGCCAGCTCAGGCCTGGACCCCCTGGTCGGAAATCCCTCCTGATGGGCTAGAGGGGAGGGAAGAAGTCTGCAGACTCACTGCCTCTGCAGCTAGACCACTTTCTCATGGGACATACTCCTATCTGCACACCACGAACAGAAGTTTAAATCCCTAGGGTTCTAGACCAGCATAGGTGCTGCCCAATGGGTCCCAGGTGGAGCGTACGTGGGCCACCCCACTGCAAACTCCATGCATGATGAGGAGGCCAGAGTTGGGGTCTATGTACTACAAGGACTGGCCCACAGAACATGTAAAGCTCTGGGTGGCTTTGCCCTCACCCTGGGGTCACATGCTCTTGGGGTCGCCACCCTGGGGTAAAAGAACAGGCTACAAAAGATAGCACTAGGTCTTCCACCTTGTTATTTCTCACTAGACGCAAAAGTGGGTGGTATTTTTTGTGTGTGTGAGAAATAATCTATAAACTCTCCCATGGCCCTGTGAATAACAGAAAGCTGGCTATACCTAGCATTGAAACTAAAAAGAAACAAGAGGGGATGGATTGATTTATCACTAGGGGTATTAAGCTTTCCGGTAAGTGTGACTTCCCTCTTCTTGCCTCCGGTCAAGTCAAGGAGCTGCTGAATTAATAATGAGCTTTAGAACGCTTCTCGCTGCTGGCCGGAAGTACTCTATAGGCACTGAAACCCCAATCCTTTCTGCATTTCTCGGACATGGCTTGTCTAGCCCCCAATTTCTGCCCATAAAGGAACTACTCTCAGAGTGAAGTCAGTGGCACCTGTGTGGGGACTTTTTGCCTCAAGGGTTTGGATGGATATCGTGGAACAGAGGTGATGTGGCTGGAGAAAGGGGCCGCACCAGCCTTAGCAGAGGGCAAGGTGAAACAGATATAAAACGAGAACACATCTGGAATACACGCCAGTGTGTGAAGGCGCACAGAACAAAGTATGGAGGGAAGACACGAAACCGCTAGAAGCAAGAGGGAAAAGGGGAGGACGGGGAGGACACATGGACTTTCTTACCTCGGACATTTTGATGTGTAAGTTTTGATAATATTTCTGGTGCTGTGCTATTTAAGTTTTAATTTAAGGTTAACTTTTTCAAGTATGCATGACTTTTGAAATTAACAACAGCAATTAAGATAAAAAATAAGAGGGGAGCCTAGCTGGCTCAGTAGGAAGAGCATGCCACTGTTGATCTCGGGGTCACGAGTTCAAGCCCCATGCTGGGTGTAGGGATGACTAAAAAAAAATAAACTTTTAGGGGCACCTACGTGGCTCAGTCGGTTAAGCATCCGACTTCAGCTCAGGTCATGATCTCACGGTCTGTGAGTTCAAGCCCTGTGTTGGGCTCTGTGCTGACAGCTCGGAGCCTGGAGCCTGCTTGGGATTCCGTGTCTCCTTCTCTCTCTGCGCCCCATCCCTACCCACCCCCCCACCATGCTCTCTCCCTCTCTGAAAAATGAATAAACCTTAAAAAATTTTTTAAAAAAACACTTAAAAAATAAGATAAATCTAAGAGCTCCTGGGTAGGGAGGAGCTCTGTGAAGGTAGCTGAACTTTGTTGACTCTTAAGTCTGTGCCAGGCATTGCTTTCTGTGTAGTAACACATTTAAGCTGTAGAGAAATTGAAACACCTCCTGTTTACAGATGAGGAAACTGAGGCACAAGGCAGTTACCTAACGCACCCCAGGGCACAGAGCCAGTGAGAGGCAGGAGTGCATGTGAAACCAGGCTCTCACTCTCGAATGCGGCCCTGGACTGTCCGAGAATGACCGGACGAGACAGAGCCTGAAGGACAGAAAGGCACCTCCGTGGTCTTGGATGGTTTGGGATGAACTGATACAGGGCAAAATGCGAAGGAGGCAATAATTTATGGACTCGAAGTTTACAGGAAAACCAGGGATGAGGATATCTGGAAACTGTGAACTGCCCTGGGGAGAAGTTTCCTGTGGTGGAAATAGCATGTATTCATCTATAAAGAAAAAGCGTGTGTGTGGGGCTGGGGGCGGGGGCTGTGTACGGGAAATCTTTGTACTTTCCGCACAGTTGTGTATTTTTAATGTTTAAAAATAAACAAATTTTGCTTGGATGTGTTGTTTCAGATACATCCTATCACCTGTATGACCTAAAATATATCATAACTAACGTCACCAACATCACTTACTTTGTATTTACTTCAAAGTTCACTGTTGGGAAATATCTTTTTTCTTTTTTCTTTTTTTTAAGTAGGCTCCACACCCAGCAAAGAGCCCAATAATGAGGGCTTGAACTCATGACCCTGAGATCAAGACCTGAGCTGAGATCAAGTGTCAGACGCTTAACCAACTGAGCCACCCAGGCGCCCCAACGGCCAGGAAGTATCTTAATAAATCCTCCTGGGAGAGCTTTAAATGCACGGTATATAAAATGTCTCACAGCACATCAAGAGGGAGTCTTTCCAGACTAAATGACAAGAGAGGGGTTTCTGTGGACTTTTCCAAACCCACTGAACACAACATTCCTTTCTATACACAACGCACACCTGTAACCGTTCTCACCATGACACTAACGCCCACACAAGTACAGCATGTCTCTGGCTTTTCCGTGGTGCATGATAGAAAAGAACCATATTGATGAAATCAATAATAACAAAGCCACTACTTATTCGGAAGTCTTACTTTAAGTCATTTTGAAGACCGTGTTATCACGACTGCAGTGACAAGAGAGAGTTTTAAGACCAAGAGGTTTTCATTCCAGTGGCCTAACTACTGTTTTCATCAAGCTTACTTACCTTTGAAGATTTCCCTTGTGATTTTCTTCTTCCTATAAAGAAGAAATAAGATCGTCTGAATCAGTTAATACTGGCTGCCTAGGCACCTTCGATGTGCTAAATTTCGGTCGGGAGAGCCACTGCCCCCCAGCCCTTCGAGGTATGACAATAAAACCAGAACCCACGGGGTGATGAGGGATTGGAGCTTCTGCAGTCCAGGGAGGAGCCCGTGTGTGTGAGAAAAACTGGCTTTAAACTTCACCGTGAAGGAAGTGGCTCTTCTGCGCTTCCTCAAAGGACTTCTAACTACGTAAATTTCAAAGCTGGCTTTTGTAACGACCTGAATACATCTGAATGTGTGTGTGTGTGTGTGTGTGTGTGTGTGAGAGAGAGAGAGAGAGAGAGAGAGAGAGAGGAGGAGGTGGGCGAAGGGAAGATCGGGCCCCAAGAGAGGAAGTTAGGAGACTGATGTCCCTTGGGCTAAGCCTCACTGTAGAAGTTGATGCAACCTCCTTAGGCGTGAGCACTTTCTTGATTGTGAGCGTGGCCATTCGGAATGAGAGGTGAACTTACAACGACTCCCACTTTGTACCCATCAATGTGGGGCCGCGGTCACTCTGGAGCTGGGACAGGGCAGGCTCCCGACCCTGGTCTGCTTTCTCTCTGCTGTGCGGCTGCACTGTGGGGGTTGCTGACAGATCAAACAGGGTGGCATATTGGTGATGTCATGCCACCTGGCTACATACCGCTGAGAAGGTACTTGACCTCACAGACACCTGACTCAAGTGTAACTGACCCACATTTCAACACTACTTGACGAGAACTCTTTGAAGTCTGTTAAGTGTTTGGGACAGGTTCAATGACAGGTACAGCAACTCTTAAACTGACCCATGCGTACTAATTCCTAAAATCAAACCCGGTTTTAAAACCTAGGTCTTGAAAAGGGGTAACCAGAAAAACCTGATGCTGCACCGGGGAAATTTCAGCCCAGTGCTTACCTCATAGATTTGCTGATCTAATTGACGCATGGCTTCTAAGTGTTGGATTTTTCTTCCCCTTTGCACAGAGCAAGAATTTATAGTATGTCATTGTTTAGTGACACTCACTAGTTCCAAGTGTGAGTGCTTTCTTTAAAACAGATTTTACTGTTACCAGCAAGTTTAGAATCAGAAGGCTGCTATGATTTAAAGAGAGGCTGAAGACCTATAGTTCCCAGATTGAACGGTCTCCTCCCGTGTTTCACTGTACCTGCTCACGTGGGACACCTTTCATTCACAGAGGACACAGTCCTGCACATTCAAACCCGAGACACGGTGGCAGAGTGCACGTGACCACAGCACATGCTAGGAGCCTGGGGTCAGGATCACCAAGCCAAGCTCTTGGTGTTGTGAACGTTTCCTGTGTACTCAACCCAGAGGCTGCGGTGTGCAAAGCCCTGGAGCCTGCAGACCCCACGGCCAGGTTTCCTGACAACCCCGGGGTCCTGCAGCAGTTAACCGGACCCCAAATCCCAAGCCGACCTGGGGGAGGCAGTTCCTGAACTCCCGCTGGGGCCCGCGGGCCGGAGGCTCCTCTGGCTCGTCATCCAGGGACAAGGCGTCCAAGTAGAGATTTTCCCGTGCTGAACACCTGTCCGATTCCTTCAGCTTGGACAGCGGCCGGTCTTCAAATGGGGTAGAGTCTGTGTCTGCGCAGGGCCACATCCCCAAGGGGCGGGGCATACGGGGGCTTCCCGGGTGGGCAAAGGGGCGGATGTTGCCTTCTTTTGGATCACAGAGGAAGCTGCCACTTCTCCGGGGGCTGTTTTCTTTCTGCAACTTGAGCGTTTTAAAGACGAAAGCAGTTAGCCTCACCTTTCCCTCTGTTGCTCTCCCTGAGACCACTGCTTCTCCCCAGCTTGGAATTACATTTGGGGCCACTGGAAAGACTATGAGAAGTATATGTTCTTAAAGGTCTGAGCCTAATTCCAAAAGTAACACGACATTACAGATGCTTTTATTTAAAAAAAAAAAAAAATCACAATTTTATCCGAACTGGAAAATCTGCATTAACCATACACACAAGCCAACTCCTTCTGACGAGAATATATATATTCCTATGTGTAACTTGGAGTACTGGATATAACTTGGCGAACTGCTCACGGAAATTATACGTTTATTTAAAACATTGAACACTGTTAAGTGACATATTTAGAACTCCCTTTATACCTTCAGAACTTAAGGCACACTCAATGGAAAACCATCAGTGGCAGCAAATTTCTGAGGGTGAATTTGATTTTCCTAACCAACAGGTTTCCTAATTATAATACTGTCATTTAGGATGGGTCCCCTATGGCACCTAAGTGATCGAACTGGGTTGTAACCACTGGGTGTCAAAGGCAACTTCCACTTTGCTTGAGAGGGTTAAAGCTTAGCTATAAAGTCGATTAAAGATCGGATCTGACTGAAAACAAGAAAAATATGTCACATACTTTAGAGCCATACTTTTTTTTTTGCCTGACTTGAGAAACTCGGGAACCCCCGGAGTTAGGGAGGTCTGAGTTGGAGCCATTGTCCTGTGCCTTGCTGGTTTCCTCAGCTCAGTGTCGTCATCTGTGAAATGGGGACAGCACGGCTTCCTGCTGTGGAGGGGCCACAAGAAAGGCGAGCCTCCCAGGGGCCAGGCCCATTGGACAGCTCAATGCTTGTCAGCAAGACGACCACCACTGACCTCGCTCGGGCCTGGGCGCACTGATACACGTCTTGCCTGTTTACGGCATTAAGAACGAACAACCTGGAGCCATTTAGGAAGGGAGTCAATGTGAATTCACAGCGACAGGCAGAGAAATGGTGTGCAGAAATGGTGCTCACTCCCTGGAGAAGCCCTAACGGACGGCTCCCCCCCAGACTCTCTGGAGCTTTCCTCACCGCCTTCCTTCCAAAACAGGCGCAGAAAGCATAACTGAGGCCTGAGGATATTTCCACCCACGTGTCTCCACCGGGGTCTTTGCTGGGTGACCTGCTCACACGCTCTAGCACGTTGGCTGCTGTTCTGAACAAGAAAACTATCTGAAGGGCGAAAGTGACATTTGGATTTTCCGAAGAAGAAAGATTTCTAGTCCTCAAGTAGGGTGCCAGGAAGTTCCAAAACTCCTTGGAAGCATTAATTTTTTTTTTTTTTTTAACAGCCCATTTCACCAGCTACACCTCTGGGTCCTCACTGAAGCCTTCATCCATAAGTAGGAGGTATGTGTGGCTTCTGCATCGTCAGGAACAAAGTCACGTGCAAGAATGGGGACAAGGGGACTCTTCCTCATTTTTAGTAATTTCTGAGGCGGTGGATTATCTTCAGTTTCTGAGAAAGATGGAGATGCACGTAGCCAGAGCTTAAATGTCAAGAGTCTGAGGCCGGGTCACAGCTGAATTAGCAAACAAGCCAATCGCTCTGGGTTTCAGCTACGCCCCTGTGCTCTCAACCCCAAGACACAATTCTTCTCAGTTCTCTTAAAGATGCTAGCGTTTTCTTTAAAAACAAAAAACAAAAACAAAAAAAGCCCAAAACCCAAAAACAAAAACAAAAAAAAACCCCAAAACCAAAAAACAAACAAACAAACAAACAAAACAACAAAAAAGGAAAGTTTTTTTTTTTTTTAATTCATCTAACGCATGTCAGCGCAATTGAGTTTCAACACGTGATCATCCCTAAGCTATTCTGGGTGAGAATTAAAACACAAGAATCACATTCGAAGCTGTAAATGTGCCCCGCGGGTGTGTGTGAAGGGGAGGAAAGAATGACTAAGGAGGAGAGCTCTGAACCAGCACATTTCTAACTCAGCAAAGTGGGAATTCAAAAATAAACCCAGGCGGCCAGAAGCAATGTATACTAAAGCTGGGAAGTGTTAGGTTTCCTAAAAATGAACTGGAATGGGTTTAGCGGGAGGTATCTGCTGTAAGATGCCTCTGGGGTGTTGTAATAGAATAATGGGTCCTTAAAAGGATCGGGTTTCCTAGGAGAGTCATTTCAAACCAGCCATCAGCACCTACTGTACTTAGAATCCTGCAGCAGGACAACTTTTAGTGCAAATAGAAAACGGAAAAGCTTTGCATTTCAAGTAATACAGGAAACAATAAACCTTCCAAGGTGTCACCTTACCCAAACGGTCAAAGGAAAAAAAGGTCACTTTGTGAGCAGGTTCTAAAAGAATGGCCTTTCAGGGTGTAGAAGCCGCTGATTTAAGGAAGTTACTGGAAGGAGAACGGAACGACACAGGGTCCTTCCTTTAGGTCTTTAGTACAGCGGCGGGTCCCATATCATCTGCGTGTTAACTGGGAACTTAATTCTAAGGAGAAATGTAGTGTGACGCCATAAAAGTTAACTATCACCCAGTCAAATCTGGACCGGGACAAGAGACGTCGATGAGATAGATGATATGTGTTATATGACCTTAACCACATTCCCACAGTCATCCATCATATAAAATGCCTCATGTGGCACAGAAATTATGTCGGAATTTAATGACACCGGACGAGTATGAAGCATGTGTTCTGAAAGTGGAAAATGGATTTAGTGTCACTTCCTTCACCAACTGTGTTAGGGTGATCACAGTCAAGGTTACGTGGCTCACCAAGTAGTCAAATGTCAAGAGCATACGTTATGAAGAATGTTCACTTCTATTTCTTGTTTATCTATGGAATGCGGGGCTAAACATTCAATGAATGATAAACAAAACTGCCACGCATACACACACGTCAGTCACTTTCCTCTTTTACGGAGAACGCCTATAACTGCTTTATCTAATTTTCAGGATTGGGCACCAAGGTTTATAAAATTGTCTTTTAAAATGCTGACTATTTGTGGGAAAAGGCCAGATTTATTTTTGAAAGCCACAACCGCATATCTGAAGCATCATTCACTGGCAACAAATCCTCTTCTAAAAACAGCAGTGAGATCATTGTACAAAGCCGGTGGGAGCCACCACACAGATTTCAGGAACAGATGACTGCCTGGAACCCATGTGTCTTGCATCCATTACGTTCAGAGACGTTAACCTTGAGGACTGAAGTTCTGAGGCTGTCGGCTTGGTAGGACTGCTGCGGTCCCGACTCGGAAAACGGACATGAGTCGGAAATGGGGTTCAGCAAGCACATGCCCGCTTTTATCTTTCAAAATACAGTTTCTTAAAATGGGGCACCTGCACTTCTCTGGTCACAAACTCTTCAAAAGCTCAATATCATCAGATGTCTTACTATATTTTCCCTCACTAGGAATTCTTCCTTCCTCCAAGTAAAACCCTAACAGCTTGTTTAAATGATAGCCAGGGTGTGACTTCTAAAAAGCAGCAGTGCCAAGACCAAGGAGCCCATAGCCCACAGCCAAAGGGGACCCCAGAGGGGCCAGGGCAGGGATCGTGACGGCCTTACTGTGGTACAGGTGGGACACAGTGAGTGCTCCTGGAGGCAAGGCCAAGAGGGAACCTCTCCGGTAACAAGGTGCCTGGAGTTACGGAGATCCTGGTTAGCTGAAGCTGGATGTGATAAATCAATGACCGTTTTGCAAGAATACATGCTATTTTTGCTTTTGCCATTTCCACCTAACAGCTGATCCATTCAGCAGAGCACAGGCGCACAGGGGATTTAATGCAGAAGATTCTTCTCAAATGATGCATTTCTAGGCCAAACAGGAAGTGGTCACCTTTCCTTTGATAGAATTTGGGGAATTTTGAAAGGAGCCACATCAGATGTCAGTACGGTGGCTCAGTTGTGTGCGTAATCAGATCTGGGAGGAACTGTTGCTCCTTTTTCTCTGCACTGTGCTTTCTTCTCAACGCTTTTTTTAAATTTTTTAAAAAATATTTTTATTTGGGGACGCCTGGGTGGCGCAGTCGGTTAAGCGTCCGACTTCAGCCAGGTCACGATCTCACGGTCCGTGAGTTCGAGCCCCGCGTCGGGCTCTGGGCTGATGGCTCGGAGCCTGGAGCCTGTTTCCGATTCTGTGTCTCCCTCTCTCTCTGCCCCTCGCCCGTTCATGCTCTGTCTCTCTCTGTCCCAAAAATAAATAAACGTTGAAAAAAAATATTTTTATTTATTTTTGAGATAGAGAGAGACAGAGTGCAAGTGGGGGAGGGACAGAGAGAGAGGGAGACACAGAATCCGTAGCAGGCTCCAGGCCCTGAGCTATCAGCACAGAGCCCGACGCGGGGGCTGAACCCACAAACCATGAGCCGAAGTCAGGTGCTCAACGGACTGAGCCACCAAGGTGCCCTTCTTCTCAATGCTTTCTGAGCCAAGGGCTCCTGGTTTGTTTTTTTTTTTTTTTTAGCTCATTCACCTTTTCTCCCTCCCGGACAGTATACAGAAACTAACCCTGGCCATTGCACCTGCATAACACAGGTACCACATCTTGGAATGATAGAGCACAGTTTTCAAAAGGTTCCCACATAAACGCCAGCAGTATGGGTATTTGTAATAGAGTAATGTTATTTTTCCCGAACTTGGTTTCCTATTGATTAATACGTTTCCTTGAGGCTTCATAAATTTATAAGTGTGCCTGGCTGGAATAAATAAAAAAAATACACATATGCTATGTAAAACTCCAACCAGGGAAGAATTCCAAGCCTTCATCAGTTTGATGAGAAAATTTAATTTGTGCATCACTCAGGCATGACCCCAACTATGCAAACCATCCTAAGTCTGACGCAATGTAGACTTGTTTTCTATTCTCTGGAAGGTAGAAAAACAACTCCCCATCCCCCGCTGAATTCATCTGGGTGTTGGAATCATTTGTTTAGCTGAAGGCAATGAACTACCAGCTCCCTCTCCGACTATGGTCCTACCTAATCACAGCTCAGCAAGATCCACAGCAGGTGCAAACAGCCTGATTTCCAACTTAATTCAGCAATTTCTTTCCTAATGGACAGCAATTCCATTCAAGTTGGAGCAGTGACTGTGACCGCATCTTTAGTGGCCAACTTCAAAGGTAGTTTGCATCTTGCAGGAATCACCTAATAAGACCTGAAATAACCTCATCTTTCAAGTTTAGTCTTTAACTTCCTTTAAAATGCCACCCCCCACCCCCAGCCCTGACCACAGACCTCCCACACGTATACACACAAGGAAGTTACCCACAAGCTTTGCGATGAGATCTGTGTACTAGCAGGGCCCAGTCTGGATCTCCCACACCAGAAATTCTGCTATTTTTTCCTCTTCCTTTGGAAGCCCGTGGAACATCCTGATGTAGTAAGGACCTCGCAATAGGCTGATCTATTTTTTTCCCCCAAGTGCTCCGATTTCCAGGTCAGTTTAGTTGTCTGTACCCTCTTCCCTGTTCGCGCTCCCTTACCTGTTCTATTCTCCACAAGAGCTCCTTCTTCTGCCGCTCCCACTCCTGCCGGTCTCGGTCTAGACGGTCGAGAAGCTCCACCTTCTCCCGGTTCCAGTTCTTCTCGCTGTGATGGATCTGCCAGCGCAGGTCCATAACCAGGCCGTGACTGTCGGCGAGGAGCTTCTGGTGTGTCTCCCTCTCCTTCTTGAAGGCCCCTTTGCTGTCGGCGGAAGAGCCTGGTTCTCCCAAGTTCTTCTCCGTCTTCTCTTCCAGCTGGGAAGGAGAAAAGACTTAGACCTTAATCCCTGGCCAGTCTTGTATTAACAGGTGAAGAACATCTCAGCACGTTTGCATATTATCCCTGGAGACATGTTTCAGCCCAGATCTGACCAGTCTCGTGGAAAAAACAATTTTCAGTTTTAAAGTCCTAGTTAGGAGCATTTGACAGAGTCACACGGAATGTAAAGCAGTGAGTCCGCTTAGCTTCCTCTCATCTGCTTCTCAGCTCCACTTCCTGACTCGGTTACCACCCTATCTTGTCTTCCTTCTGCAGAGTTCCTGGAGGGCAGGTACATGTCCCTAAGTCCTCAGCCCCTGTATGGACACTGGTGATGGAGTAGCAGTGGGACCTACCAGTTCACAATAAATATCCATTAAACAGCCATGAGATTAAATACCAAAAACAAACAATCAAAGAAACTTCCATCTAGGGGCGCCTGGGTGGCTCAGTCGGTTGAGCGTCTGGCTTCAGCTCGGGTCATGATCTCACGGTTCGTGGGTTAGAGCCCCGCATCAGGCTCTGTGCTGACAGCTCAGAGCCTGGAGCCTGTTTCGGATTCTGTGTCTCTCTCCCTCTCTGCCCCTCCCCCTGCTCGCACTATCTCACTCCCTCAAAATAAATGAACATTAAAAAACAAAAAACAAAAAACAAAAAAACAAACTTCCACCTAGACATATCATATTCAGACTGCTCAACACCAAACAGGAAACCTTGGAGGCAGACAGGAAAACATACCACACCCAGAGGTACACAGACACGAATGACAGCTGACCTCTCCTCTGAAACTATTTGAGTCAGAGGATGATGGAACAACATCTTCAAAGGACTGAAGGGGGAAAGGGTCAACCTCGACAGACTTCAATGCTCAGCAACAGTATCTTTCAAAACTAAAGCAAAGATGATTTTTAAACAAATTAAAATAAAAAAAATCATTGCCAGCAGACCTGTATTTCAAGAAATGATGGAGGAAGTTTTCAGGCAGAAGGATTACGATACTAAGAGACACTCTTACTTATACACACGAAAAATGAAGAACACTGGAAATGACAGAAGTACAAATAAAAACTCATGTTTCCCCTATTTAAAAACATTTTTAAATGTTTATTTTTGAGAGAGAGAGAGAGAGAGAGAGAGAGAAAACGAGTGGAGGAGGGGCAGAAAGAGAGGGAGACAGAACCTGAAGCAGGCTCCATGCTATCAGTGCAAAGCCCACGAACCGTGAGATCATGACCCAAGCCGAAGTCGGATGCTCAACCGACTGAGCCACCCAGGTGCTCCCAAACTCATGTTCCCCTTTTTAAAAATCTATTTATTTATTTATTTATTTATTTATTTATTTATTTATTTATTTTTGAGAGACAGAGAGAGAGAGACAGAGCACAAGTGGGGTAGGGGCAGAGAGAGAATGAGACACAGAATTCCAAGCAGGGTCCAGGCTCCGAGCTGTCAGCACAGAGCCCGACGCGGGGCTCGAACTCACAAACTGTGAGATCATGACCTGAGCTGAAGTCGGACGCTTAACCGACTGAGCCACCCAGGTGCCCCTTAATTGCTTTAAAGTGTTACAGAGTGCCTAAAGCAAAAACAGTTGCAACGTGATGTGTGTTTACAGACCTTGTAGAAGTAAACTGGGGCAACAACAGCAGAGGACAGGAGGAAGGAACTGGAAGTTTACTGTTGCTGCAGAACATGATACATTTTAGCAAAAGATTAGTGAACATACAGCTGCATGTTTTCCCCATTCCGGTTCGGCAGACCCCCGGATTTTATGGATGGAACCATGTTACTCTATTCAATTCTACTGGGCTTCTAATCCATCCTCCTCCTTGAAGTCAGGACAATCTTTGGCAGAGGTAAATCCAAAATGCTTCACTTCCGTGATAGAGTCGGGATTTCTGTTTCAATCTTTTGCACATTCTTCCTCTCCCTCATAACCTGACTAGGTGCGGCTCCTCAGATGTACTATGCTCCTTCCTTCGTTGTGCCTTTTTTTGTCTGAAACATCCTTTCTCTCTTTTCCCATGTACCCACTCTTATTCATCTTCCAAGACTCATGCTAAGCAGCAGCATTTTCATGAACACCCCCTCCCTGAAACCTCAGGCTGAGGTGTGGGCTCTGCATCCCCCTCCCTCCCCCTGGCAATGCCGCATATAGGCCTCGTGGGACACTTATCACACTATTACAAATTGCCGCCCTTGTCTGGGTCTCCCACTGCACTGACAGCCCCTTCAAGAAACATCTTATTTGATGGCATCTAGAACAAGGTCTGAGTTGGGAGTTAAGTGACGGAATCACAGACTTGGGCATTGACACCACATGGCCTTCACGGAGAGAAAATACTTAACTTCTGATAGAATTCACTTGTTTTGCTTTTAAGTAGAAGAGAGTAAAGACGGGGGGGGGGGGGGAGGGCGGATTATAAGTGAACCATCCTCGGCCTGCATTCACTGCTTCCTGGGCTGCAATTGTGTCAGAAACTTTTTCAACGATTTGGGCGGAAGATGAATCTTCACCTAGTGCCACCTTGCTTCTGGGTTTTAAGTCCTATTTTTATTTCTCAGTGTTATTGACTTTTCCCGAGGCTTTATGTGTAGCACACGTGTGGGTGGATGCCAGGTTTCTCTAAAACAAAGATGAAATATTTTGAAATCGGCTCATCTCAAAGATTAGGCCTCCTTTCTTTAGCTACACCTACACTTACATCTTTGAAAATATTTAGCTTTCTCCCCCACAAACATATTTTAAAATAGGCTTAAAGAGCATCCTTACTCATTTTTCCTCCACTGCGGACGCTCCAGGCTGTGCACGAAGATAAACAGAGCATCTAGTAAGAATCTCCTACCGGGCAAGTAGACAGGATTCATAACTGGGTCGGCAGCTCCGCCAGCCTGGCCTGGTGCTTTGGTTTTGCTATGCTTTGCTGCTTCCTCTGCAGAGAAGGCTGTGTCTCTGCTCTACCTAGGGCTATGAACCTGATAGCGATGCTCCCTTGGGCCAGCTGGCAATGCAGTTGAACTTGTGGGTACCAGGGAAGCTGTTTGCTTTTGACATGACAGGCCCTTTCATCTCTTATCAAGGCCATTTGGAAGATGTCTCCATTCTGGGAAAATTTCTTTGTCTTTCACGACCTGGCCAATTCATATAAAATTTTAATTAGTTTAAGATCTGCCTCAAAACAGGGCCTAGAAAGTAGATTATCAAAGATGCACAGATTTCCTCCCATGATGATCAAGGGGCTGGAAGAGATCTGGAGAAACCACCTGAGTGAGCAGACTCTGGGCAGGAGGTGACATTGCTTTTAAGGATTTCCAGGGAGGAAACACTTAAGAAAAGAACGTTTCTGGAGAAGTCTGACCTTAACAACCATGGCCCTGGTCTAAAGTCTCCAAAGAGTCTCTGCTCTGTTGGGAGGGTGCAGGCAGGACCCTGTTCTCTCCACTCGAGCACTGAAGGCTCCGTGATCTGAGACCCGACACTTCCTCTGGGCCTCCATTTCCTCCAGGGGAGATAAGGACACGGAAACTGATCAGACCTCCAGGGCACGTAGTGGAAGGTCTACAAGCTCTTTTCAGTATTTGGAGAAATCTAAAGGAATGCACATGTTTTCCTTTTCCAGAGATAACTAAGCCACAATCTGCATTTTCTTTGTTCCTGTCTGAACTGTGTCAGCGTGTTCTGATCACCACTTCACGCTGGGCCATCCTTCGATGGGGCTAAGTACCGCCTCGTTCAGTGCAGAATGGGAAAATAAATGCTACTGGCCAAAGGCGTTCTGTGGAGACTGTGTTTCCTTCTCGGGAGAGGGACTGGGAAGGGGGACGAAGGTGTCTCGGAAAGGCTGGGAATTTAAAAAAAAAAACAAACTTTTTTTAATGTTTATTTTTGAGAGACAGAGAGAGACAGAGCATGAGCAAGGAAGGGCAGCGAGAGGGGGAGACACAGAATCTGAAGCAGGCTCCAGGCTACCAGCTGTCAGCACAGAACCCACAAACTGCAAGATCATGACCTGAGTCGAAGTTGGACGCTTAACGGATTGAACCACCCAGGCGCCCCAAGGCTGGGAATTTTAAGGAGAGAGAGAGCGAAAAGAGCGAGCTGGCAGCTGTTCCAGGCTTTCACCTCGGAGTCGATGATCTCTTTGGACAAGGATCACCCTGCATCCGAGGTACTGTGCCTTCTCCCCACCGGGCCCAGACAACGGAGCCCCCACAGTTGGGGCAGGGGAGACCCCGCGGGCAGGTACCTGTTCCAGGCGGCACTTGAGCGCCGCCCACTGCACGTCCCAGGCGGCCTTGTCGCTGGCGTACTGCTGCTGCAGCCGCCGCCGCGCATGCTCGTCCTCCCGCAGCTCCGCGTGCAGGTCCTCCAGCAGGGTCTTGAGCGCACCAAACAGCTGCTGGTTTTCCACCACCTGCAGGGGGGAACATGGAGTCGGGTCTGCCAGTTCGTGCCAGGGTTTTCTTTAGGTCCGAAGAGGAGGGGAGCCTAGCATCAACGGGGTGCCGGGCTGTGTCCAAGGGGCTGTTGCGGTGGGTGTATGTAGAGCAGGTGCGAAGTCTGCACGGCTAGTGGGACGCAGCCAGGGGGTCCCCCTGCTGCCGGCTGTCAGGCTCCTGGGGCTAAGACTCCTAAGGGCCTGTCGGAATAGGAGGGAGGCTGGCACTCAGGCTGGTCCTCCAGGCCCAGAAGCAGACGGGAGGAAGCTGCAGGAGGCCACGGGGAACCCGGAAGCCGGGGCTGCGAGGACGCTACATGTGACTTCAGACGTCCAAAGCTGTGACTGGGGATGCAGCTCTAGCAAGATCTGAACACTCACGACATATTCTGTCATTTTAATACCAGCCACTGAAACAGAAGGGAATAAAAAAATAGGCTCTGTGTCTCTTATAAGCACAGCGTGGTCATACTGTGTGGCTTGTATGGATCAGTATGGCCATGTGGGGAAGGGCATGCTGAGCTTTCATAAACAAAGCCAAAAGTGAACGCTTAACTTGTTCGTGAAGGCTTCCTCATGGTCCTCTGAGATAGAATCACTGTGCCCCTCCTTTCTGCTGCACCAACAGCATGAATAACCGTGGCACCTACTTGTTTTCTCGTGCCGCCCCTGATCACTCCACCGCCACGGTAAAGTACAGGGGTGGCGGGCGGGAGACAAAACCTTACCCACTCCTGATTTCCAGTGTTTCACACAGTGCTCAGCCTGTGGGAAGTACGCAAACAGGTCTCATAAATGAAAATGGGATTTTTATCCCTAATCTGCTTACACCTAACTTAGAGATTTTATATTTTCTAAAATCCACCCCGCCCTTTGAAGGCACATTTCAAAACCATGCTGGCTATCTTAGTACATTTTGGCACGGACACTATACCAGAAAGGTTTGTCTAAGTGCATTAAATCCCGAATCAATTATGGTACCTGGATGATAAAAGCCCCATGAGCTCATCTCTTTCAGTGGGGCAGAAAACACTTAGTGCATCATGAGCTTCCAGACTGTCTCCGGGCCATCTTGTTTGGTGCATTTATGAGGCAGGTAGAATTAAAGCTCTCTCAGTTCTGTCTGGATGCAGACCGTCTCGACTTTGGGAACACAGGACCCCTTATTCTCAGAGCAAATCCCCCCTGCTTGATAAACCTCTCATGCCAAGGGCAGCAGGACACTCA
Organism: Felis catus; assembly: GCF_018350175.1. Lineage (NCBI taxonomy): Eukaryota > Metazoa > Chordata > Mammalia > Carnivora > Felidae > Felis > Felis catus. The sequence goes on from NC_058379.1 coordinate 35,538,659, forward strand.
CTACTCCCAGCTCTCCTGCATCACGTGGAGAGTCTGTCGTGATTCTAAAACTAGTTAATCCCCGAAACACATGTGCACGTAGATAAAAATGGTCAGCCACATTTGGGAAGAATTTAAGATACTTTGGCTGTATGTTTGGATTTAAATGAAGTTGAGTTAGAAAAGAGAAACTCCTGGGGTTCCTGGGTGGCTCAGTCGGTTATGTCTCTGACTTGGGCTCAGGTCATGATCTCGCGGGTTGTGAGTTCGAGCCCCGCATCGGGCTCTGTGCTGACAGCTCAGAGCCTGGAGCCTTCTTTGGATTGTCTCCCTCTCTCTCTGCCCCTCCCCCGCGCGCGCGCGCGCGTGTGCACGCGCGCGCGCGCGCTCTCTCACTCTGTCTCAAAAATAAAATAAAAACATTTAAAAAAAAGAAAAGAGAAACTCCTTAACATTAGCAAATTTATTGCTGAAAACTCCCCAGTTCTCCCTGTAAGTTGTCTGAAGTTATATGTGGTAGACTTTCAATTGGGTAGAAAGGCCTATTTGTTACCATTTATTGCTCTTTCATTTTTCTCTCTTTGAACACCAGTTTTTACTTTAGTAGCCCTGAGACTGAAGCTATGAAGGGTACAGTTCAGTTAACATTTTCAAGATTCAGCAACTAGAGAACCGTCTAAAACTCCTACACATTCCTTCCAACCACCTGAATGTAAGACAATTACCACTATACTCAGCGAGCCGCTCAGGATATATGTACAACTATAATAAATAACTATAATAAATCAACTTGACACCAAAAGTACTTAAAAATTATGTAAGCCCAGGTGAGTGAGAAGAGGTATTGCAATTTTTTTTTTTTCAGAAATACACATCCTTCTGAGTACAGAATTTGTTTGAAAAAATTTATTTATATTTTATGGTAGATTCGTTTGGGATTTTCATCTTTGGATTTTAAATTTAAAAAATATATACATTACTACTTTTGGGCTCCCGGGTGGCTCAGTCAGTTGAGTGTCTGACTCTTGATTTTAGCTCAGGTCATGATCCCAGGGTCATGGGATCGAGCTCCACATGGAACTCCACACCCAGCGTGGAGCCTGCTTGGGATTCTCTGTCTCTTTCTCGCTTTCCTTCTGCCCCTCTCCTCTACTCATGGCTTGCTCACTCTCTCTCAAAAAAACAATCACTGGGGCGCCTGGGTGGCGCAGTCGGTTGAGCGTCCGACTTCAGCCAGGTCACAATCTCGCGGTCCGTGAGTTCGAGCCCCGCGTCGGGCTCTGGGCTGATGGCTCAGAGCCTGGAGCCTGTTTCCGATTCTGTGTCTCCCTCTCTCTCTGCCCCTCCCCCGTTCATGCTCTGTCTCTCCCTGTCCCAAAAATAAATAAACGTTGGAAAAAGAAAAAAACAAAAACAATCACTACTTTTTAAGTCTAAGCATTTTAAGCATAAACTAATGGTAAGAGGTTTGATCCAGTCTGAGTAGTCATCTCATGCTCGTGGAAGAAAAAGCAGAAAACTATGTAATCAATTCTTGTATGTAATGGATAGCTCCCTACAAACCCCACTTTGTGAATGTAGCCAGCCTGTAGGGTTCTTAGCCCCGCACTAAATGCCTCTGACAACATTAGGACCGAACTTTGTGGTCCTCGAAAGCAGGAGGTCACATTAATAGTCCTTTTGCAGACTGAAATTTTGGTTCCTCTAGAAGTAAGTACTTGCTGCCATTAGCAAATATCAGATTAAATAAAATTAAGCCTTAATGTTTTCATGCACATTTGGGTCAGAGTGATCAACATAATGTGCTGTTATACCAGTATAATATTAATCATCATGGCAGGAGTTCAAAAATTGCTTTGGGATGAAGGTGGCCAAAGGCAGCAGGAGAGTCCACAGGATCAATGTCATTGATACTCGTTATTATAATCACCCAGGAGCAGCATGTGATATGGCAAGAAGCCAGACTAGCTCTCGGCCATTGGTGCACAACACCAATGATTGATGTCCAAGAAAAAACTTCTGAAGACCCAGATGGGCCCGATGCTTATCAACTTTTCACAACAAAAACAAACAAACAAAAACCCCAACCCCCAAACCCAGTAATGAAGAGTAATTCTAATTGCTTCTAATGGGTCAGAGGGTGTGCTAAGATCAGGTATGCTGATCATTCACCTGCATGATGTTATTACCTGCTTCTTGCATCAGTGCTAGGTGCGTACCGTCACGTTCCCTGTTACAGAGGAGGAACCAGAACACGCAGCAGCTAAGGAACTGCCAGGCTCTCTCTGCTAGGAAGTGCAGAACACAGACTGCAATCCAGGTCTGTCCCACCCAAGGCTGGACAAACCGAGCCAAGATACTTAAATTCTGACATTATATTCTACCCAGGTTTTTGTTGTTGTTGTTTTTTTTTGAAACGTTGCCTAAGAGAGCCACTTAATCTCTAGGAGCGATTTCCATCCTCCATACCAAAGGTAATAATATTAGTGAGCCATCCTGAAAGAATGCTTTGAAGTTACTTGTGTTACTTTTTCTCCCCGCGGTGGCCCTTGCTGGGCAATGTTCTGGGTAAAAAGATGATCCTAATCAGGTTAAGAATGGAATCAAGATTCTCTGGTTCGTTTAGAGGTCTTTGGGTGAAAGTCTTCCTGGATACAGACTTTTCGGAAACTTCTGTGCCAGGGGCCCAATTATGCAACCTTTTAGCTTATATATCTGTTAAGCATAGGCCAATTTCAATGAAAAAGGCCAATTTTTCAATCTCTTCAAGATCAGCTTGTTGGCTTTCTTACAAAAAAGCAGGAATAAGATGGCTCCACCATTTCCTTTTCCTTAGGCTAAGGGCATTTGAGCCCTTCCAAGTTCATCTCTTTTGGGCAAGCCTTACCGTAATTCCAAAATTGGGATCAGGAGCTGGACTGTGCTATAAAGTGTTAAACTTTATACCAGGTTCAAGGTTGGGCTTCAGCTAATTAAGGCTGCCACCCAAATATACAATAAGCATTAATGGAAAGCGAAGAGGAAGTTTCTGAGAAAGGTAACACACCAAGATATTTGTGATGCAATGCCAGCTATTTGATAAAATCGTTCCTGCGTAAGATTCCTAAGATATGTGTTTCATAATTCTGTGAAAGAGCTAAGCTACCGTCAACCACTTTGCCTGTATCAGAGCCATTAATGCTGGAGATGAGTGTAATCTAACACTGGAACAGATACATTGTTCTGTTCTGTTGACCTGCTGTTAAGGGCCCACCCACAGAATGCCAGATGGCCTCCACTTCCTATTCATTTAGGCTCGTAGACATAGGCAGGGAGTTCTAGAATGCTGTGGTAGCTGCCCTTAACCCCCGACACAGGGAGGCATAGGTCCTATTTCATAATTACAAAGAGGGACACCTCATACACTATTCAATAAAGTAACCCCTCTACCAGCAAGAGTCCCAAGACAAGTCCTTTACTGTGCGATCAGACAGAAAGGATACATTTACACATCCAACAACATTTTACTATTAATAAGCCATTTGTCGTCCTTACTTCCGTTGTTCCATTTGGATTATTTTTAAGATTCTTTTCTAAAACTACCATCCTCCCACAGATGAAAGAGAAGGCGTCACTGAAGACTGGCCACGAAAACATAATCTCTGGTGGAGGGTTACAGAGATGAGAAATTCATGTTTGTACAAAAAAGTCGTTTGTCCTTTGGCTGAGAATATGCAGGTGATCCGGGCCACGTGGGCTCTGTGCTGCAGGTCACTGTAATTTTCAGAGAGGTTCCCAAGAATAAACGTGGGTTTGTGAAGGAACTGATGGACATGTATTCAGTAAGTTATAAACCCAGAGTTATCAGCCAAAGGCTTCAAAGAAACCGGGGCAGGTCTGATGAACATCAAGTGGCCAGATGGGAAGAAATCACTTAGTAGCGAGGTTTAGGGTTTGTTGCACACGTAGAAAAGTATGCCATAAACTGCTGACCATGGCTAACACTGGGCGGATGGGGACTGAGAGAGCCCTTTCCTGAGTATCCTTCAGCATCTGTGGCTCTTCCCCTCCTCCACCTGTGCTATTTGCACAGGAACAGAAACAAACAAAAACACACAGCAAACATGAATTATGTTTCGTAATTATAAGCTCTGGTCTGGTTCTTTTTTTGTTTGTTTGTTTTTAATTTATTTACTCTTGAGAGAGAGCAAGCAAGTAGGGGGAGGGGCAGAGAGAGAGGGGGACAGAGGATCCGAAGCAGGCCCTGCACAGACAGCAGAGAGCCCAACATGGGGCTCGAACCCACGAACCATGAGATCATGACCTGAGCTGAAGGCAGATGTTTAACTGACGGAGCCACCCAGGCGCCCCTAGTCTGGTTCTTTTTATAGAGTTGCTTATCTCCTAGGTGAGGTTATACAGTTGCAAAGTCCACAGAATAAACCATGGTACAACATACAAAATTGAAAGGTAAATGTGATTTAGGCTCAAGAGGAGAGCTTCCTTATTAAAAAAAAAAGGCGGGGGGGGGGGTGCGTCTGGGTGGCTCAATTGGTGTGTGTCCGACTTCAGCTCAGGTCATGATCTTGCAGTTTGTGAGTTCAAGTCCCGCGTTGGGCTCTGTGCTGACAGCTCGGAGCCTGGAGCCTGCTTCAGATTCTGTGTCTCCCTCTCTCTCTGCCCCTCCCCTGCTTGTGCTCTCTCTATCTCAAAAATGAATAAATGTAAAAAAAAAAAAAAAAAAAAGAGCAGATCACAGTCTGACATACAGGCCCTGTCTGGCACAGGTGCTCTTTTGGGAAGTTTCTGCATCTTGGGCAAAACAGAAAAGTGGGTACCCAGGTGAGTCGAAGTCTGGGAGGCCCAGGGAGCCAAAGGCACTGACTTTTACTTAGGATGGCTCTTGAAGGCCCTAGGCTCCAAATGAGTCCTGGACCAGTGAGTGACAAAGGTCCAGGGAAACAGATTCTACTTGGTCCTAAAGCTGGGTCCCAAGGGAGGCTCTTCAGTGACCAGCTGTTGTTGGAGACTAACATGAAACATAATTTCATCAGATATTGCTCTGAGTTTTAAATCAGGTTCTCTATATTTATACTTAGATGTTTTTTTTTAAGTTTGTTTATTTTGAGAGAGAGAGAGAGAGAGAGAGAGAGAGGCAAGGAAGGGCAGAGAGAGAGAATCCCAAGCAGGCTCTGCACTGTCAGCACATGAACTCATGAACCGCAAGATCATGACCCGAGCCGAAATCAAGAGTCGGATGCTCAACCAACTGAGCTACCCAGACGCCCCTATACTTAGATGTTTTAATAAAGAATATTATGCCACATCCCTGGAAGAAAAAGGGACTTCTCTTTGAATAAATTAATCCAATTCACAGGCGATTACCTATTAGAACCACACAATTCTGGCACTGTTAATCCCCTTGCATTTAAAATCTTGATTTGGGGAATTACTAGTAGATGAAGCCTTAGGTCTCTAAAGCTTAACATAGTGGCAAGCTTCCTGGAACTAGGTGAGAGCTATCCAATAAGCTCTTGCATGTTTTCCAGTTCTTCCGGAAGGCCAGGCGAGCTAAAAGTGCTTTCTGTTCTCGAGGACAATCGGGTTCCTGCTACTAGATCACTACTCGTGTGACTAAAGATCAGTTAACAGGGAACATTCACACAGCTGAGTATTTTCCAACATGATAATTAAAAACACTTTTTTTAACGTTTATTTATTTTATTTTTGAGAGACAGACACAGAGTGCGAGAGGGAGATGGGCACAGAGAGAGGGAGACACAGAATCTGAAGCAGGCTCCAGGCTCTAAGCTGTCAGCACAGAGCCTGACACGGGGCTCAAACTCATGAACACTGAGATCACGACCCGAGCTGAAGTCAGCCGCTTAACCGACTGAGCCACCCAGGCGCCCCAACCTGGTAATTTTTTATGAACTATTCCCAAAGTTGACTCGATACGTTTTACCTCTTTGGACGTGATGCATTTTGCCATTTACTGCGTGCAACTGTGAGAATGTTCACTACGACCCAGAGCGAAGACCGAGGCCTGGGAAATTGCCTTCCTTGGGAATATAGCCTTGGGAAAGGAGTCAGGCCACGTTCCCCGTTCTGATTATCACCTTGGCAGGATCTCAGGGTTTCTGCAAAGGGCGCGGCTCTCTGAGACACGTGTTCTTTTTCTTGCAGGCAGGCTGTCCAGCTAATACCCATGCCACGAAAGGGAGGCAGACCCGCTAACTGAGAATGTTCACTCCCAGGCAATCAGCTGTCGTACAGTAGAGCTCATTAATCTTCTGTCCTCGGATGGACGGCATTGTGCACTTAACTGCTATGGACAGACGGGTCCATTAAAGGCAGTCCTGACTCTGCCCGTCGGCACCCTACCCCGCAGGCCCCCCGTGTGCTTCTAGCGCAAACCGTACAAAGCGATTAGCTCTCGCAAGGGGAAGAGCTAAGAAATCAGCTTGGGAAGGACGAGGCAAAGTGGGATGACAATGAAGTACACTGAACGTGAGGTTCCAGCTGAGTGACTCTGCATTATTTTCCACCCAAGGGTAACATTTTCCATGAGAATTGTTTCGAAAACCAGATGTGTTACATTTTTTCCCCTTTTCCTAAGCATTTGGATGCACGCGTGGGAAACACCCAACGCGCGATCTCAGATGCGGCAGGTTTATGGCTAAGTAGTAATCAACAGATGTATTTGGGCTAATCACAGATAACTTTATAGAACGGACTGACAACATCTCTTTTAAAAATGATACAAGTGGTAGGTTTTAAAGGATTATTCGCAAAGGAGTATTTTATTTTCTAACCAAATCAATTGCTGGAAAAACTCACTCCATGAGCTAAAATCTCCCCAGGGACACTGGCATAACGACAAACTTCCTAATAATTGTAATTAAACGTTCATCTGAAAGTATAATCTCTTTCTCGAGTCATAGTGTTCAGGGAAAGTGAAGGACGGATGGGTGTGCATAGAAAACAGCTCTTCAGTTGTGAAAATCTCATTTGACTGTGGAGAGAAAGCCGACGCAGGGAAACACACATATCCCTCAGGACTGTGCTCAGACATCACTACTTTTCCTCATTTGGATTTGAGCCAAAGATCTGATGCCAGCCCTCTCCCACTTGACCCCTCTGTGGCTCTGGGCTGAGGGAGGAGCCGCAGCTGTGGAGTCCAGTGCACAGGGAGTGCCCACAAATGTCAGCGGCTGAGTGGTGACAGCCACACCCGGGGTAACTGCTGTGCTCTGGGTCCACCCGTCCCTGCCCCTCACCCCAGAGCCAGGGGTCTAGGGCGTGGGGCTTTGGGTTCTGCCCTGCAGAACTGTCAAAGAAGCAACACGGGGTCAGAAAGGACTGAGTCCAGAAAGCCTGGGGGCGAAAAACCTTTAACGCTGGATGCCTCCTAGGGTCTCAACACTCTAAACCCAACACACATGCTGTTTTGTACAGAAGCGTGAAAAATCTGGGTGGCAGGAACAGTACCTTTTGGTTTATTAAGCAGGGGCTGTCTGCTTAATAATTAACAGACGTGGCATTTGGCAATATTTAATAATTATTTCACATTATACGCTGAAATCCCACCTCACTTTAATGTGCTTTCATTTTTTTTTTTAATTCATTTATTTATTTTGACAGAGAGAAAGAGAAAGCATGAGCAGGGGAGGGCAGAGAGAGAGGGAGAGAGAGGGAGAGAGAGAGGATCCCAAGCAGGCTCCCCATTGTCAGTGCAGAGCCTGATGCGGGGCTTTATCTCACAAACTGCGAGATCATGACCTGAACTGAAATCAAGAGTCAGATGCTTCAACGACTGAGCCACCCAGGCGACCGTCCCCATGCTTTCATTTTTTTAACTCTCATCAAATATTTTTATTTCAAGTGGCCCAAAAGGAACTTAAAACACTTTATACATGTTTAGGATTAAAAAAAAAATACGTTCTCTTTCCTCCTTATGCATCATGTTGCCACATGAGTGATGTTCCTGATGCCTATTCAGCTAAACCTCAACAAAAAAAGCCCTGTACATTCTGGCCACGAGGAGGGCGCTGCACTCAGTACTGTCTCTTCCTGGGAAGAATGGTCAACCTCTGTAAAGCCACAGATCACTCTAAACACAGCTCAACATTTCCCCCTTTTCTCCTTCTCAGGGACGTTTGCTGACCTCTCCAACTGATCTGATCCTACTATGCTCCTTGTGTATACATGTAAGCCTAACAAACTAACGGGCTGACCCTGAAATAAAAGACTTAATGATAAAATTTCTAGCACAAATGCAGCTACCAGGCGATCACAGGCAGCCAGAGGAGTTTCCTGCTCCCCAGAACACCAGCACATAAAAAAAGATGACACACACATAGACTGGCAGTCTCCTCTCCCACGTGTGGGTAGAGTGAGGGGCTGAGACCTCGGCACCCACCTGCTTGTGGAGCTGCCCCCCATGCGCAGGCTGCAGCCGCGATCCGTGGTCACCAATCTGCACAGGGGAGTGTGGAGAATGCTCTCCCATTGAAAAGCCGCAGCCTGGACCATTGTCGTCCCGGTCTGGGCTGTCCCCCTTCGGGTCTCCCTGCTCTCCAAGCTCACCGAGCCTGGGGAGGGTCTCTGGATGCTCACTCTGAAAACAGCAGGAGACAATAATCACAGCTCCACCCAAATCCTTTGCTGTACAGCCTGGTTTTTATTGTTTGAGGATAATTCTCCACTTTATGGCTTATCAAGTCTTGACTTCTTAGCCTTTTCCCAAATGTGCTCATTTAGCCCATTTCATGAACTCACTGGCCACCTTCTTCATTTATTTATTTATTTTTTAAATGTTTATGTATTTATTTTTGAGGGGGGGCGGGGCAGAGAGAGAGGGAGACAGAGAATCCCTAATAGACTGTCAGCACAGAGCCGGATGCAGGGCTCAAACCCACAAACCATGAGATCATGACCTGGGCTGGATGTTCAACTGAGCCACCCGGGTGCCCCAACCCTCTTCCTTTGAACAGCACATAACGGGTGCCCAATTGGTCAGCAAAGATTGGAAATTTTACTCTAAGTTATCTTGGCAATGACAAATTCTATGATTTATAAATGATTATTCATTAAAGTTATGGTTTTACAAACTAGAGGAGGAACTCCAAAGGACTGATCAGAAGGAGACTTTACAACTACTTCTAGGTTTTGCTTAACGATGGTTTTCTCGGTCATGGCTCTTTGGAAGCAGGTTGAATTGATTTTGGAAGACTTTCTTCCCTCCGGGAGGAGAGAGAATCCAAGTATCTTCCCCTTCCTAGGATGACTGCAAACTATATACACTGCTCACTAAAGTAAAAGCAGACAAAAAGTTCCTGGGAGTCTAAAGGAAACCGACACTTATGATGCCTTGAAGCCCCCGACACAGGAGTCACGGGTGCGCATGCTCAGAACCTCAGTGGTCCCAGCCCTGCACGCATCAGAAGGCAAGGCTGGAAGGAGCCTGCAGAGCTCCAGGTCACACTGGCTTAATCAATAAGATCAATCACAAAGGAAGTGGCTCTGTCCTTGTCCTGGGATGAATCTGGGAATATGGAGGCACAGGAGGGAACAGGCACGTGCCCAGATTCTGAGGGCAGCAAAAATCTGGCCCATCTGGAGCTTATGAAACGGCATTGGCAGGACGGGCTCTAGCATTTAGGAACAAAAACCAAAATGGAAAGAAGAGAGAAAGATTTAGAGCTAGGTTGGACAAACCAGCAATGCGGAACGAGAGATGGGAAGGGACTCCAGGTGACAATGTCCATGAATCCATAGATGAGCGGCAAAAGAAATGGCAGCAAAACTGTGCTGCACGATGGAGCCATAGACCAGGACTCTGAAAACAAGGTCAAGGGGCGCCTGGGTGGCTCAGTTGGTTAAGCGTCCGACTTCCGCTCAGGTCATGATCTCGCGGTTTGTGAGTTTGAGCCCCGCATCAGGCTTTATGCTGACAGCTCAGAGCCTGGAGCCGCCTTCGGATTCTGTGTCTCCCTCTCTCTGCCCTTCCCCACTCATGCTGTCTCTATTTTATTAAAAAACAAAAAACAAAAAACCAAAAACGAGGTCAAAGGACAGCGTGGGATTCTTGGTCTAACGTATAACTCGACAACCTGTTGCATTTCCATGGCCTGCATTGGACTTGATAAAATAACGTGAAATGGCAGAGTGTGACTCTGTATGTAGAAGGCAGAGGGACAGCAGTGCCTGGGGGGCAAGAACAAAACGGACGCAAATAAAACGAACGCTCTGGGCAGAGGTACCTCCGTGAAATCCTCGCCTTCCTCCTCCATCTGTTTCCCTTGCCGCCAGAGCTTCAGCAGCCACCTGAGTTTGACGTAGAAAAGGAAAATGTTCTGCTTCAAGGAACGGAGCTCCTGCTGCATCAGATTTCTCTCATCACTCCAGGTTCGCTCATGGAGGGTGTTTTGCAAAGCCAGGCTGTGCATTTCTAGCTCTTTCCACCTCAAGGCGTAGAGGTGCTCCTCCTCCATCTTGAATGGAAAAAAGGAGAGAGTGTGACAGCGGCTCTTCCCACCTGCCACCCGAGCCAAACCAAAAGTCTTTGCAAACTGCCGTTCAATCCTTACCACGTTGCACCTGGGACGTGAAACACGGAAACTCCTTGAGACGTGTACTAGTTATAAAAACCTCAAGGGTTTTCCGATTCAGAAGCAAACCCTATATTTCAAAGTAAGGGGTGATAATCAATTTTCATTGTCAAGTCTCTCGGGGTGTTTTTAGTGGTCTCTAAACTTCAGGAAAATGGTGTTTCGGATGTACTACCTGCAGCTGATTTCCATGCAGATTCCATGTGCCCTCAGGATGTGGGCTTGCACACAAAGGCACGCTGGGATTGTAAAGGGGGAGTAGGTGGAGATCCTTCCCCTTGGCTTCCTGAGCCTTCTGGCGTGCACACCCCCAGCAGAAGGTGGAGACCGCCAAGCTGACGGAGAGGCCCGCAGAGAGCAGGCGGGCGAGGCAGGTCGGGGAGCAGGGATTTCTCTAGATGTGAGGTCCTCTGCTGCATACAGTGGTGGGCAAACAAGAATCTGACAACCTGCTGCCACACTTAGGACTTCACGTTCCTATCAGTTATGAGTGACCCTTAGGGAAAGAAAGCATTGCTGAAAAGGAAGTGTTTCCCTTTGCTATGCTAAGTTCCTGCTTTTCAGCACGGGTACAGGCACGTTACAAGCAATAAACCATCATTATGTCGATAATGACTAAGCCAAGGGGTGTGAATAAAATCTTATTGCACAGATTGGGGCACAAGAATAATATCAATAGTAGCTAAAGTGACAGACGGGATGAAAGCTTTCTGTTCCACAGTCCGAAAAACAAGCTTTAGGATGCCAGCCTTGTTTTGAGCTGTCCTCTCCCGCTTTAACACGCCTCCTGGGCCAAAGATCAAGGCAGTGAGTTTTGTTTTGTCTCACTTTCCTAAAGTGCTAGATTCGTGCGCAGAAACCGTGGGGATGCGACAATGGCTGCCTGAGGTCCACGCCTGTGTGTCCCATGTGCTTAAAGCCACTGAAGAGAAGCAGCTCTGGGAAGGTCCCGGGTCTGCGCACAGACTTGCGTGGCCAGTCGTTGTACCGGATCTTTTTTGCACTCAAGCTGCGATAACACAAAATAGTGGTGATTTAATTCACCACCTTGGCAGCCTCGGAGTCCTCCCAAGGGTTCTCTGCCCCGTGGGCACAAGAGCAGGACAGAGCGGGGAGAGGGGCAGCCTCCCACACTGGACATTCACCGTTTGCAGTGTTATCTCAGGCCATCGACCGACTGGGGAGGCTTCAGCACCCTGGGCCGCAAAACCAAGCTAACTCGGGATGTGCAGAGCACCTAGCTCAGGGCAGGTATGCCAGAGGTTCTAGAGTGTTAGTCAATGGAGGCCGGGGAGGGCGGGGAGTGGGCGGCTGGGGGTGGGGCTGTTCCGTCCGCTATTCTGCAGCCTCCTGCCAACGTTCCTTCCCAGACTCTGACTTCCCCAACGTCCTGGCTGCCTCTGTCCGTCCCATGACGCCAAGCACTTCTCAAGTCTCAGGGTCGGTCCTCTGCCCTCGGGACACGTTAGGAAAAACTGTCCCTTTCCCTCTGAACAAGCCTGGATGACCTCTCACCCCCTCCAAGCTGCAACACACTCCTCTACCCTGAATCCAAGTATGAGGCACACCCGGGGCCCTGCCATTTTGCTATTAGCATCTCCAGGATGGACTCACTTCTCACACATGATTTTTGGTGCAGTTAAAAAAAAAAAAAGGGAAAGTAAGTTATTTAGGAAATAAGGGCCCGTGTCTGCTAATCCTTTCTCTTAGCAACTCTGGTGACGGATTTAACAGATAAAGGATGATTAGCCAGGTTATTCTAAAATAGTTAGAAGAGTTAATGAGGCCACAGCTCATTTAATGGTAGGGTTTTGAAGACAACCGTTTAGGGTGAGCTGCTAAAGTTTCTACCAGAAAGCTTACCATGTCGAGAAAGCTTACAAATCTGCGGGGCAACAAAAGTTATGGACACACTTTTCATGTCCAGATGCCTGAAGGCCCTTATTTGATTTTCCTTTGCTGGCCGTGGCTGCAGGAAAAGATAGATTCGATGTTCGGAAGAACTTCCCGCAGACCACAGCGTAAATACAGTCAAAGCACGTTCTAGAAGAGAAAGGCAGACAGTTCTCTTTATGAGACGTCTGAGGGGCCGCTCAGTGGAGGATCCTCCAGCCCCGTGAATCCAGGAGCCTGTGCATGACAGCTTTCTCTCAAATACATCCTGCCATCTGCCTCCAGGGGCTGCGCAGTCAGAGACCTGGTTGTGCTGAAATCGCGTTACATATTTACCTTACGAATCCTGTCTGTAAATTTCTCTGTCTCCTCTTGATGCAGTCTGGCCGCCTGTGCAAGCTGACCCTGCAGCTCTTCTAGCGATACACTCTGTTCAGGTAAAACAGGGGGGCCCCTGAGCTGATCGGTGGGATAAAGGAAGGGGTTTAGTGGACGCGAGGACTCTGCCTGACGTGAAGACGCAGGACAGACATCTGCACAAACCGGGGACACACACGGAGCGACACAGCACGTGCGGGCGCTGCAGCAGGGGAGTGAGTCTGGGGCAGCTCCCCCAAGATCCTACCCTGGGCTCTTGTGTCGTCTGTGACGGAAGCCGGGACGCCCTTATCTCTCTCCTGGGAGACAGGTGCGTCGCGGTGCCTGTGACCCGAACTTCGACCACCATGGTACCCACCAACCAGGCTGAGACCCAATTAGTCTCTGCTACCACAGCGGCTTTTCAAAATGCCGGGGCGGTCAGAGCTGGCAACTCTGATCGAGTCAAACGTGACCACCTCACATGAGTCGGGTCTCTGAGATTCACTGCCCGGGTTCGTTCTAAACTGCATAATTAATTTGCTCATACGCTATCTTAGTAGAGATTTTCGTGCTCAGTCCAGAATGCCTTTTTCTTTCCTGGGCAGCGGTAGGCTGGATGCTCAGGATAACTGGGGTGGGGGCGCCCAGAAACACTGCCTCAGCCTTTTCAGTTGCACACAGTGCCTACAAGGAACTGCACAAAGTTCTGCTTATTACATTTTAGGTTAAACATAGTCAAAGGAATCTTTTTTTTCATGCTTCTCATTGGTAATGTCTACCTACTGGTACAGCCTATCTTTTGTGTCCAAATGGCAACGATAGAGAAATCAAAGCTACTATTTTTGAAAGAAACTGTATTTTTTTTTTTTTAGAGATGGAAACAGTTACATTAAAATCAGTGGGGGGGTTAGCTATGATCTTGTATTAACCTGGGTTGACCATGTGCCTCCAGATGGTGTGTGTGTGTGTGTGTGTGTGGAAGCCAGCAACAGAACATAAACTTTCCTTTCCTTGGGGATTCCTAGGCCACCGGGTGACAATCAGTTCAAAGCCTAATCTTGGTGAGGCTGGCTCTCATTATGGTTATGTGAGGGAGACATCATGCTGGTCGATAAGCTTCCCTCTACCAGCAGGCAGATGTCTCTCCAATTGAGCCTTACACAATGTGCAGCCCTTTGGAGCGCTGGTTCATTGCTTTCTCTGCCTGTGTTGGACCCAAGGCCCTGTGTCCTGTCCCCATGCAGCTATTAAAACCCAAGGCTCTGGCTTACCAATCAATTCTAGCAACTATCCCCTTAACAAGCTCACCCAAAAGCCAGAGACTGCTCTAATGTTCTCTTCCGAAATCAGTTCCACCCCTTGAAGATTTCCCCAAATTTCTTGGGAATTCAGCTACATATTTAAAATGGCATTTTATTCTTTATGCAGCACTTAAATTTTTTTTTAATGTTTATTTAAAACTCTCTTGAGAGAGAAAGAGAGAGAGGCAGAGCACGAGTGAGTGAGGAGCAGAGAGAGAGGGAGACACAGAATCTGAGCAGGCTCCAGGCTCTGAGCTGTCAGCACAGAGCCTGACGTGGGGCTCAAACTCACAAACCGTGAGACCATGACCTGAGCCGAAGTTGGACGCTTAACTGACAGCCACCCAGGCGCCCCTACTTTATGCACTTTATTCAACAAATATTTACTGAGCACCTATAGTGCTTGGCAGTGTACTGGGGATTTAGGAGTAAATAAAGCTGCCCCAAATCTCTGCCCTCATGGGGTATCCCTTCTGACAGTTTAGGTATTTTGCACAGGAGTGCTTTCAGGTGACCCAGGCTACTCTCCTCCCAGCTTTACTTTTCAGTTACTCATTAGTCTATACATTTAAAATGTAAACATCCTCCATGTTTTGATACATCTAATACTAGCCCGAAGCTCAATATTATTAGATGTTGAAATAGGCATCCTAATCAACCCTTTTAAGAAAATCAAGTATCTGTTAATTTAGTTTCTATGGTATTAAAGCAAACTAGTTAGTTTGGTTTTAATCTTAATAAGTCATGTACAGGGGCGCCTGGGTGGCTCAGTTGGTTAAGCGTCTGACTTCAGCTCAAGTCATGATCTCACCATTCCCGAGTTTGAGCCCTGCGTTGGTCTCTGTGCTGACTGCTCAAAGCCTGGAGCCTGTTTTGGATTCTGTGTCTCCCTCTCTGTTTCTGCCCCTCCCCACTCGTGCTCTGTCTCTCTCTCTCAAAAATAAATAAACATTAAAAAAATTTTTAATAAATAATGTACATAAACTTTTTTTTGTTTATTTATTTATTTTTTAGAGAGAGAGAGAGAGTAGGGGAGGGGCAGAGAGAGAATCCCAAGCAAGTTCTACACTGTCAGCACAGAGTCTGATATGGGGTTCGAACTCATGAACTGTGCACTTATGACCTGAGCCGAAATCAAGAGTCAGACGCTTAACCAACTGAGCCACCCAGTTGCCCCTACACTGTTTTTATTTCAAACAAATATATGAGCCTCATACTTCAGCATTGTTTGATTAAAAATGTGTCCCTCTGTTGGAGCCGCATCTTTGAAGCATCACAGAAAAGGACCCGTGATGTCCTATGACATTGTTTCTCTGGGGCATCTGATTTACCTACAGTGGCTCTGTGTCATCTGTGGAGTATGGTCAACAACGGAAACTCAGTCCTCTTCGTCTATTAGAAGTTTTATTTTTCTTTACTGTCCATTTTTGCTAATGGAATCTTAAAACTCCTACTGACAGCTAACTGTTCCTAGCTGGGATGCTGTCACTCCAAATTACAAAAAACAAAGTACAAACATGCTCTGGTCAAAGTTTCGGTCCAGAATTATTCTACCGTCACACGACTGCATCCAGCCACATACATTTGGAGGAAGTGTTCACATAACACCTAGATCTCTAGAAAATAAATACTTCATCACCCAGTTCCCAAAGTGTTCATTCTAAAACCTATCCTTTGCCCACTTACCTAAGGTCCTGATTATACATCCAACAAATTTGTCTGGAGCTCTCTGTGAAGGCAGTCTATTGAAACAAATACCACCCTCACTTGGTGCCAAGGCTATGGAGACGTATCAACCTTGACATCACAGCTACCTTCCCTGACAGTGTTCTGAAACCCACCGCCCACAATTTCCCCCATATGGCTGAGTCCACACCAATGTATACTGCTCATCTCCTGGACGTCTTTAGAGAAAGTGGCTTATAAATCACTTTCCACACTTAAGAAGATACTTGCATTATCTCGAAGCAAAAAAAATAAATAAATAAAAAGTAGGAATGCTTCCCATTATAGAGACTTTAATACTAGCAATGCTACTTAAATATTAGGACTCTATTCCACCTCTACCACAAGGACTTCATTTTCTGGTGAGTTCCATTTTGTTCTGGCCAGTTTTGTTACTGCTTCTTCCAAAAGCCATAGATGAAGTCAGCACATGTGTGCATATACTTGGCATAAGACCCCATGTCATTTTATCCATTGTGGCTGGTATTTCACAGCTGGGGCATAAGGGGTCACAAATGCTTCATGTGTGTCGTTGACTAAGGGATCAAAGGAGGAGTTGGGGAAGAGAGCCCTTTGAGATTCCTGCTCTAGAAACTCAATCCTCTGGGCCACGGGCTTGGTTTCATTTATATCTGAAATGTGACCAGTGCCCATGCTCGGCCACTTCTCATTCAGAACTATTTTTAAGGCGCCCCACACATTCCAAGCTGCATATTCTATACGTTGGTCTCTCTTAACAAGTGGGACTCTCTCAGCAGGTTTGTCGGGAGCCACAGGGAGCAAAGTCAGGGGACAAATCTGGTGCGCAGTGGGAGAACCGAGCTAACATGTACTGAGATGAATAGGTACGAGGAATATCTGTCCTTCTGAGCTGTGAATTTTGGCGTGCCTGCATGAATGGGTTAGTGGGTATTAGTGGGTTCTGGCTTCAGCTTTCTCTGCCTGTGATCGTTTTAAGAGTGCTGGGTGTGGATGTTCCCGTCCCCTCCTAAGATTAGAGTGTGCACCATCTGCGAGGCAGGCCTTCTATTTGTTGTCACCTAGTGACAGACTTGTCATGTCCCGAAATGCAACAGTGTGAGAATATAGCTTTTCTTTTTCTCCTCCTTGGGGTTACTGCTGCTGCCGGTGGTAGTTCTGGTAGTAGGTGGTTCGACCCGGCCCAAATACCCACATCTGCCTAAATAAGAATGCGTCTTCTCTTCTCTAACCCCACATATGAAAATCTACAAGGCAAATAACATGGAAGGCATTTCACAAGTGGAGCTTGAGGAATGGATCCATTTTTAAAAAAAACTTCAGCTTAAACACAGAAAGTTCCTGCCCCCCACCCCCTGCCTTTTTTAAGCTATTGATAGCAGGTATCCGATCAGCTCCCCACCCCCAAAGAGCTAAAGGAAATTCATGCAAGTATAGTAGTAATCGGCTTGCACAGACGGTAATTTCAAAGGCGACGTAAGAGGAAGTGAGACAACTCCTCGAGGCACGCCGGCCTCAGTCTTGGCCTCGTTCTAGACAGAAGTGTCTGGGTTCGCCTTTTCTGCACTTATGGGGGCATTGTGCACTGTCACACTGACGGCCTGCATAAGTCTTCACCGGGAGATGCTTCTGGGTGGGTCGGGCTGCCCTGCTCATGGACAGGAGCTCTGTGTACCGTTTTGTGACAGCCTCACGGGAAAGAGGTTGCGGGCCACGGATCGGGGGATGTTTTCATTAGAAGGCTTTTAAGAGTTCTACGTCTAGCATTGTCCACTGTATAATTCTTTAGCCCAGTGTCATATTCAAGGACCAAACTAAGCAGTCTGTTAGGGTGACATCCACCCCAGGGACACAGCAGCTCTCTCAAGACCCCGACTCTACAGACAGTCTATGTTGGGTTCTTCTCATAAAAGGAAAAATGACAGAGCTATCAAAGTGGTCATAGAATAGGTTTTATCTTTTAAAAAAATACTTTAAAATACAATGTTTGCACATATAACTGAATCTTCCGTCTGAAATGCCTTAGTGAATAGTCAGAACGAAGGATGCTCAAGTCCCGATTAATACTATTCCCCCTTCTAGGAAATGATGCTGCCTGGGCCTTGCCTTTCATGATGAGCTTTTTCCCTTTGTCATCAAAATTTATAAAATGAAAGGAAACTGGACAGATGTGTAAAGGAGGCAACGTACCATGCATGGCAAGAGAACTAGGTGTGCCGTCACTCACCCCAGCGATCTGGGTTTCAGAACATCCTCCACAGGAGATGGAGCTCTTCTGAGCAGTGCCCCCCCCATGTCAGGGTGGGGAGAGGGCTGAACCAGGCCTGAGGAGTCCCTTCGGGACCTGCCCCACCTTGAGCACCAAATACCCGGGGACTTCCTGGCAAGCCACCTCACTCTCAGACCTCGATTTTCTCACGCTCAGAATGAGGCCCTTAGCCTGAAGATCCGACATTCCCTCCTGAGCTCTATCGTGCAGGGATCCTAAGTCACCACGTGGCACCAGCTAACTCTGCTAATCTGTCTCTCACGGAGGTTTATTTTTGCACAACACTCACTTTGATTCAACACAGTATTTTCCTCTCCCCGAAGTTGCTGGTTTCCAAAGCTACACAATGCCGTGTGTGAGTGTGTGTGTGTGTATGGCAGGCAATGGGGAAGCTTCTCGACGCCCCGGCATTAAGCAACATTTCCTCAGAGTTTAACTAAGCAAGGCGGCGTGTGACGTGCCTTGAATGTTAAATGAGGAGGAAGCTGCAGTTATCCTCAAACAGCGATCAGAGAGCGCGGGGCTGCCTTGTTTAGCCGGAGCTATGCATCAGGAAGCAGCCAGTAAAAAATCTTCACTCCGGGGGGGCAGAGGACACTGGAACCACAACTAGGGCAGCTGTGACACCCCTTCCCACCTGGCCATCTTCAGTGGCAGGGCATATTTCCCTCCTTATCCATAGCCACACTTTACATTTACAGAGCATCCAGCGCTTTTCGGGGTACTTTCTCAACAGCTCATCGGCTCTGAGAATCTACGAGTAATCACGTGAGTCAGGGGGAACAGTATTTCTCCTCCCATTTCACAGATGAGAAAACAAGAGGCTGAGACTTGCTTGAGAAAGAGCTAGTAACGGGCAAAGCTGGGCTTGAGCCCAGGGATCCTGATGCCCGTGCCAGACTGGATTCCAGCACAGCGTGACCTCCCTGCTAGAAAGAGCTAGTGGTACAGTGTTAGCTGCGGACTAGGAAATGTGTCTTCCTGAGGGTTCCATCCTGGAGAGGAATCATTCAGTTCTTCTGAAATGTACACAATTGTGAGGTTGCTACTGCCCAAGCAAAGCAGCATTCTCAGATAAAGACCCTGTGTGGGGCACAGGCCGATCAAAGGGGCTTACCGTGAAAGTTGCAGAGTTATAAGACACAACAATCACTAAATCTGTATTTGGGGAAACCCCCAAATAGGTGGTGTTTGCTTTCACTTTTGGTATAAAACCTAGGGACATCTTACCTGCAATTTTGGAATGAAACACACTAGAAATGATATGCTGCGATATATGCCCAACTCCAGGCCCAAAGACAGTGTCCAGAAAACGTTTTCTAAATTACAGATGCTCGTTCTTCCAGCCGGGAAGGCCCGGGGTACCTGTGATCGTCTGTGGAGGCTCCGCACAGCACACTGGGCTCCTGCTTGCTTTCTGGGAGCTTGGCCCTGACGTGTGCTCGGCCCTCAGCATGCGGGCTGCCTCCTTGTCACAGCTCTGTGTGACTCATAGTTACATTCTTCCCTCTGGGGCAAGGACCCGGATGCTGCCTTCTCGGACAAGCTGGGCCTCTGCCAAATAATATAAGGATGGTGGGACTACACAGGATATTTCCGAAAACTGTTTCTGTTTTCATGGAAGCCTTTCAAGGGCAGTTTAAGTGTGTTACCGTACGCCCAAATCAATGAGGGTAGGGATGTGACTTACTCTTACAGGACAGGGGAAAAGCCCAGACCAGAGATACGTGAGCTCAGCTCTGGGTAAGCCAGCAGCCCCGTGCGCCGACCTGTGATGTCAGGACCCGCAGCTACCCAAGGCGCTGGCTGCAAGCTGAGCTCAAGGGCACAGGTGCTGCTCTACCCCAAGTGCCTCTGTGCGCATCCCTTCGTAGTCAAATGCCTGACTCTTTTGCTGAGTGAGCTTCAGTGTGCTTCCAGGAGTGAGTCCCCTGTCTTTGTCACCTCTGCTGTTTGGGAGCCACCGGGATGTCTTAGAGCTGAGCAGTAACATCCCTGCTGGGGCTGGGAAATGAAGCCTCTTGAGCTAGACCTTTCCTAACGTGGAGCAGGATGCTCTATTCCTGCAATCATCCACCCTGACCAGCAGTATCGGAGCCAGCCGAGTCATTCCTCGGGGACACCTGTCTCTCTGTCCTGGGTGGAATTACTTGGCAGGAAGAGCTTTCACCAACAGGACGGCTGACAACTGTTTCGCGCGATGGAGCATCTAGGGTGTCTGGGAGCTTTGTTGACAAGAGGTTACCATGGCAACAGAGCCTGCTGAAGAGCCCCCAGGCCGGGAGCGCACTCCCTGCTTCTGCTCACCGGCTGGAGCACTGTCACCAGAAACTACAGGACAGGCCACATGAGACACAGGGAAGGACAGTTTCCTCCACACCAGCAAACACAGTGCTTGGTTTTCATGCCTGCTTTTTCTACTGTTTGACACAAAGCTACGGAACACTCACCAATCAATCTCCTATGTTTTGCTAAAGCTCCCGGCGCCAGTGGGCGGGACGATGGCCGTCGGACCCGGGTGCTGGCAGTCCGCTGGCATTCACCCTGTGCAGACCCTTGTCTTCCATTTGCATGCAATGGTTTGAGTACCCGGGAGTCCTGCCTCATTCCATCTCAGCCCACCACATCCCCTAAGGGCCTTGGACCCAGGGAGGAAACATCACACAGCCAGCCACACAGCAAAAGGAGGGGCGGGAGGGCAGGGGGTGCTGACCTCTAGACTGAAGTAGCTCTGGCCTGCCTGCTGGCAGCTCCCAGCGTCCCCATCAGCCCGGCGATGCAGCTGTTCCGGCTCTTCCCCGCGTTCCTGACCCGGCTGCCACTCCGGCTGACCTCTCAGTTTGGACTGTTAGGTGCATGGGAGGGATTTGGTTTGCTTCGGTTTGGTTTTGAATTTTAAATAAACAACAAAGGGGAAGGGTGTGGTGGTGGGGGGGGGCAGGGAGTGGGGCTCGAGAAAACAAAAGTGGGCAAGGCAGACAACTGAAACCACCACCAGACGAGGAAAAGCATGAACAGACACAGCGCCGTACAAGAGTGACGAGGACAGAGCCAAAATGGGGATGCGCAAGACGATGGGCGAGAGATCTGGAAAGCAAAAAGAGAATACAGAGGGGGGAAGAAGGCAGAACACTGGTTATGAGGCGCATGCAATGGGGATGCGTGAATCAGACTGAACTGCAAGCACACACCCACGAAGGATACGGAAACAAGGCTCCTCCTTCCTCGCTTGTGGTCGAGCAGCAAAAGCCATAATCCAGGAGGCAGCTGGGTCATGCACCCAAGGGCGATGCATAGGAAAGCAGTCCTTGGAAGGCCACTCCACTCCGCCATACCCTCGGCTCACGGAGGGCAGCGACTTTCTCCATCAGAGCCATCCTTCTCCCGGAGGCCAGCTCCTCTCCCCACTCTGGCTCATCTTCCAGCAGGAGCCGCTGGGCCTGGCTGCCTAGGGCTTTGCAGAACTGTACTGTGTCCCTCCAGCAATCAACCCAAGCAGGGATGCAAACGCTCCTGAGCGAGTCTGCTAAGTATCCTGACTGTGAAATGAGTTTGTACTTTGTTTTTAAACTCCTCTGCTTCTTCATCGGGACAGCCGGTCGTTTGAGACACCAAAAAAAAGGAGAAAGGACGGACTGCGTCGATCCCTATCGCTTCCATTGGGGTGAGCCTTGTGTCATGAGGGAGGGCCTCTAAGCCAAGAGCAGCAGCGCAGTTTAAAAAAGAAAAAAAAAAAAAAAAAGAGCGGAAAAAGGAAAAAGAAACAAGGAAATCAAAGAAAACTCAAAAAAAAAAAGAAAAAAAAAAAAAGAAAAGAAACCCAGCCAATAGAAAGGATTTGGTTGACACTTGAGGCTTTAGTACAATGCAGGTTTGAAATCATAACCAAGCAGCCGTGAGCAGAATGAGTTCAAGTGCAGCAATGCCAGCGAGAAGGAGGAAGAGCAAAACGGAGCAGGGAGGCAGAGCCAGGAGCCCCCTTACCTGCAGGTCCGGGACCAGCTCCTTGCCCAGGTTCCCGACGGGGGAGTCCCGGGATACAGAGGTCACAGTGGAGAGAAAGCTGGAAGACTCCGTGAGGTGGGGCAGGGGGGACAGGCCCTCCAGGCGCTCCCTCAGGCCGTCCCCGATCCGGTTCACCTGCTCCAGGAAGGCCTGCAGCTCCTTCCTGAAAGCCTTCATCCTCGAGTTGATGGTCCCCAGCAGCGGGGGCTCCTTCTTGCCCCCCTCGCCCGTCTCCCCTGCCCCCTGGACGCCAGACCCCGGCGAGGCCTCGCCACCGCCCTGCGGCCCCACGTCGTCCCCGAAGCCGGCGGTGTCTGTGATGAGGCGCTCCACGGTCCGCTCGAGGCGCTCAGCCTCGTGCTTTATGGTCGCCAGGCACTCGGTGTCCTCCCTGGCCCTCAGGAGCTCGGCTGGACACGGATCGCTCGCCTCCGACGGCTTCCCGCTGCCAAAGCCCGACGTCTTCTCGCACATGTCCTCTGAGTCGCTCTCGCCGCCGATAGGGCCTTCCCGTTTGGGCTGGGGCTGGCGGCCTTCCTCCCCGTCGCTCTCCTTTTTGCCCTGGTCGCTGTCCGCGTCACTGTCCCGGGGGCTTGGGGCACGCAGGCCCAGGTGGGCGGCCAGGTCGTAGCGCTGCACATTGGACAGGAGCACCCGGTTCTCATACTGCAGTTTCAGCACCTTCCCGCTCAGCTCGTTGATCTGCAGCCGGGCTGACTTCAGCTCCTCCTGCAGAGGTGCCCCGCTGCCCACGCCCTTGCCCGTGCCGTCCGCCAGCCACCCGGGCTCCGGCCGGGGCTCAAACTTGACCTTGCTCAGCTCATGGGTCAGCTGCCGGTTGTGGTCTTCGATCTCGGATATGGACCTCCGGAGCAGCTCCGCTTCCTCCTGCACAAACTGCAGGTGCCTGCGGAGCTCCGTCGAGGACTCCAGGGAGTCGCCGAAGGGTGAGGTAGGAATGCTTGGGGCGTGGTCCCGGCCCGCACCCTCTCGCTCATACTGGACCCGCAGGTCCTCCATTTCTGCTTTGAGGCCTCGGTTCTCCACCTCCAGCTCCACGATCTTGCGGCCTAAGATGTTGGCTTCTTCCTCAACCAACTTGAGTCGCAGCTTCAGCTCGGCCTCCCTGGTGCTGGGCGGCCCGCCCGCTTCCCCCGTGGGGAGAGGGCTGTCCACGTCACCGTAGACGGCCTTGTACTTCTGGAGCTCCTGTTCCAGCTCGTCCTTCTCCCTCCCCAGCTTGGCCATCTTTTTACGCATCAGGGAGCCTTCCTCTTTGGCAAACTGAAGCTGGCACTTCAAATCGGCACTGTCATCCTGCCAGGAGAGAACAGCCCGAGAGAAGGGTTATTTGAAAATACCAAATGTTCGTGTTTTTGATGATTTCCCTTGCACCTCGCCCCCGACGCGCACACAAACACAAAACAACCATCTTTCTGTCAGTGCGTCGAGTTACAGGTAGAAGGGGCCGACAAAGCCGAGGTGAGCCCAGGCCTTCACGTAGGGGACACCGCAAAGGCCTTCGGTCTGTTGCCTTCTCACAGAAACCAAAGAAACCAAACGATTCATTTGGGGGGAAACATGCACATGGAATCCATCACACAGGTGATGAGTGAAGAGGGCAGAAAACGGAATGAAACCCAGTGTCTGTTAGCAGCACAAAGGTTCGTCCTTATTCTGTGGGTCCAATCCGACTAATCGCGAGCACCGGAGAGAGAGGCCAGAACCCCTCACTAAGCCCGGTGTAGCAGACAGGCTTGGGTAGCTACTTCCACGTGTCGCCACTCACTTCCTCCACAGTGTGGACCTCCCTCATCTACAGTGGCCAGCAATCCACAGGTATTACCAGGACAGAGAGGTCCTAGTCAGAGCCCCGCATTCTATGGATTTGCTGAGACCCTGAGACGTGGCAATTCAGCTCTACTCCTGCCCTCGTCTCCCCACCCCCACCATATCACAAGGATGACAGAAGGATGACAACACAGGATGACAGGCAGGAGGCGGTTTTGGAAGTCGAGGTGTGGAGCAAGCACCACGTGGTTAGGATGAATTGTGGTTGCAGACCTAACACCTGGGTTACTCACGACCTTTCACCAGGCAAGGGCGACGTCAGAACTTTTGTTCTGTTCCGCTCCCTTCACTTGCTGTAACACAGCAGGAAATTAAACTCAGAAACCCAAGGGTGGAGTTAAGTGTTCCAAAACTGGAGAAGTGGTTCTCACTGGTAGAAGATTCTGGAGGGTCCCTGAAGCAGACTCTCTGCTGCTGAAAGCCCTCACTGTGTGGTTGAGGTCCAGAAGGCACGTTTTGAACCATTTGGGAAGTTGATTGTGCCTTCTCAATGCAGATCTCAATGCTCATGAGCTCTGATATAGGCCTGCACAAATGTTTTACTAGGCACGTCCAGCGAATGGGAAAAATGACCAATTTCATGAATCATTCCCGTTTGGCTACCCGAAGTTTCAAAAGACTGCCGTGGGGGCAAAGACTTCAGCAAAGGCTTTCCCATCACCCTGAGAGTCTCAACAACATGGTCCATGGTAGCCATACTCCATCCGCCCCAGGGGAGGGAGAGTCATCAAACCAATCTCTAGAATACGTCAACCCTCTTGGGGAGAACGAACTTTTAGATCATTGTTTTGTGCTCAAATCGTCTAGTGGAGTTAGATGCAGCTTTCACACTCCTTCTCTGCCATGTTCTTGCCACACGCTCACCCTTGGGCAGCAAGATACAGAAATAGCCACATTGGTGCCTCCTGTCTTCCTTTTACCCTGCCTAGATCCCTCCTCCTGCACCCCAAGATCATGGAAGGAAAAAAAAAACCCTGATGCGGCAGGGAAGACTCAGGAAAAATCTAAGGCCAATCTGTGAGCCAGTGCCATATGGAGAGCAGGCCCTGGTGTTACCTGGGTGCCTTTGGAGGGACAGGCTCTCACTGCCACCCTTTGAGCAAAGGGTAAATCAGTCCTGCCAGAAGTCCCTTCTGTCCATGACACCGTGGGCTGATCACAGAGCCCTGGTGAATCTGTCTCCTTATGCCTAAAGCAAGATCCTCACTCAATGACAAGGTCATTGTGAAGGTCAAACGGGATAACGTACTGCACAAATTGTACATGGTAAATCTCCATGTAATTGTACTTGGAAAAAGGGGTCAGTAACTCTGGCTTTTGTCTTCTTTGTGCATTAGGAGAATAATACAAATGTCACTGACAGGAGAGTACGGTATTTGTGCTCTAAGAACCCAATACACTAAGGATTTGGTTTGGTTTTGGTCAAGCAGACATAAAAAGGGTTTTTGTGACCAACTGGTAATAAAGCTGTCTGCCCACTCATACTGAGCAAAATGGATTATCATCACTGCTGGGGTAACAAGAGATCTATTTTAAAGGGCCTGCATAGAACACACAGGCTGTAAAAGATGTTGTTTTTAATTCTAAATTTTTTTTTTCAACGTTTATTTATTTTTGGGACAGAGAGAGACAGAGCATGAACAGGGGAGGGGCAGAGAGAGAGGGAGACACAGAATCAGAAACAGGCTCCAGGCTCCGAGCCATCAGCCCAGAGCCTGACGCGGGGCTCGAACTCACGGAGCGCGAGATCGTGACCTGGCTGAAGTCGGACGCTTAACCGACTGCGCCACCCAGGCGCCCCTGTTGTTTTTAATTCTAATACTAAGGATAAAAGCATGCTTATTTGTGGATTCATTCATTCTTTCAGTGAATACTGAGAATCTACTCTGCACCAGAAACGGGCATGTTACTTTTAAATGACCCCAGCTTCTTAAAACTTTTGAAAGCAGATCAAAAGCACCCTTTCAATTATTTGATAAACATAGATTTGCAAGAAATCTATGCATCCAAATACACAGAGAAGTCTCTGCTGTTCACATGAAGGAACGGAGTTTTAATACGCAAACGCACATACCAGTGGAGACGGATGGTCAACGCTTTGTAAATGGTTTAGTTTGGGAGTGAAAGCCTAGGATAGGAAGGCATCGCAGTGCCCTCAGCCCCAGCATTAACTTGGTAGCCAGTGTGTGTCCTTTGTCCTTAAATGATCCCATCTCCACCTTGAACCAAAGAAATTCACCTTCATGCCTGAAAATGGCAGCTGATATCATGGAAGAGAGTGTCACCAGCCTCAAGGGAACCCCACCATCTGCCCACCTTGAGCCTGGGCAGACCCAAGGAGGGGCAAGACCCCCTGCTGTGACCCATGCCCTGACGCCACTTCCGTGGAAACCTGCAGCTGGTGAGGCCTCGGTACGGTGGAGGCCAGGCCTGAAACGTGGGGATAAGGGGCAAGGTGACCTGCACAGCTCAGGAAGTTTTTGTCTCAGACCAAAATCTGAAAGTCTCACGTGATCTTCCCTGAGGGTCTTCCCCCAAAAGTTGAACCGAGAAACTGAGGAAAGGGGTAGGATCTCTGAGAGGCGGACGCAACCCGGGTCTTCCCCAAGGGTTCGGAAATGCTCAACTCTAAATGCTTAGTGTAGAAAGTCCCAAAGAGCCTTCACATCACCTCAATTTCTGGAAACCTTAAACCTCACACCCCCTTTCCCCTGCCCACCATGACCCACAAATCTGACTGAAACCAAAACCATTCCCCTCCTTCTCCTTGAACCTAGACCCCAGTCAGTTAAAGAAGAAGATTCTATGACATACCCTAAGGAGGGTCTGATTGGTAGATTACCTGATTGATAAAGTATCCAAAAAAAATCTTCTTGTTCCTTAAAGACAGAAACTACACACACACACACACACACACACACACACACACACACACAGACACACACACCCCAGGAATTCTAACACGATTAAAGCATGCTGCCATTTCTACCCAACGCCCATGCACTACCAGGCCTGCGACCGATGCCAAAGCAGTTTTCCAAAGAAAGACAATCTCTGAAGCCAAGGGAGTGTGTGTATTTAGCAAAAGGGTCAGACTTGCTCCCTCGGGTCCAGGCGGCTGGAGCTAGGCGCTGCGCCTGCTGGTTCCCATTGAGGGGGGGAGGGGGGAGCAGGGAGCTGGGCTTCACCTCTTCTGGGGGCACGGAGCCACTCCTTCTCATAAGATGGGGAATCACAGCCTCAGCTAGAGCAGCAGGAGGCTGGGTCCCCCCCCATCTTATCTCGTAACCATACGCTTTCTAAGACTCTGCCAGCATTCTGGGGGAGGGGTCTAGGCTGAATCCTAAGCTGAAGGATATCAAGCTCTGGTTTCAAGAGATCATCAGATAGCTCCAGGAACACAGTATGAAAGCAGAAGGTCCAGTCACGCTTTCCACACGACACAGGTCCTGTGGCAGGCAGAGAAGGCAAGCACGGGATGGAGGGGAAGACACACACGGGACCACCACCACCACCAGCAGCAGCAGCTGGAAAGGCCTTGTCAAGCAACAAAAATATATCGCTCTGGGTATATATTGTTTGGCTTGCAAGTCTGACGTCTAGCCAGCACCCCAAGCGCTGACTACTCACGTTCCTACCTTGCGCCGGGGTGCCGGTTTCCTTTGAGTTTTGGCTGCAGACCTGCAGTTTCCAAGGCGCTCGGTTCCACCGCTCTGCTGGACAGAAACTCCTTTCTCAATGGTACCGCGGGCGGAGGGGGAACGTAACGCATTCCCGGTGCCCGGAATATTTCTCAGACACTCCTGAGAGGCAGTGACGGCTGTTCACAGCCTGGGTTACCCACAGGTGAAGGCAGTGCTATGTTCCGTAGCAGGGAAGCTGTTACCCTTTGAAGGGAGATCTTCCCTGCTCAAGAGCCAGGGAGCTGAAGCACACTCAAGGCCCGGGACATTCCAAGCCCCCAGCACAGGGACTGCAGATTTTACTTTCCCTGTTACTAGTGGATGCCAAAGTGAGGTCAGGGGAGGAGAGAGGGCAGGAGAGAAAGGTTAATCTTTGGCGTTCCTGCTGTTCACACGGCCCAGTCCTCTGTGAAGGACATTCTGGGCATCGGTGAGTTTGGATAATGGCAAAACCAAAGGGGATCAAGAGTGGAGTTCACGGGGCAGGTCAACGGAGCTCTCAGTTACCCGGACTTCTTGAGTCTCTCTAATTACTACTTGCTCCGATCACTCGGGGAGCTGATGCCCCACGAATGCCTTTGTTCTCTCCAACACCTCATACTAGAGGCATTTCTTTTTTCAAAAAAAGAAGGGAGGAATCCAGTAAAGCCTGTGTTAAGAACCGCTCAGAAAATTCTGCAGGACACAAACCGTGTACAAAGAAAGGGCTACGTTTTTACCATCTTCTGGCGAGAACATCTCACTTTCAGTAAGGACAGTTTAAGATACTGTTCAGCTTACCCGTTAAACAACAACAACAAACAAAAAAGCCAATGTTCAAAACAATGCCTTATGAATGAACGAGCCAACACCTCACTAGCTGACCTATTTTACTGTGCGAATGACTGACGGCCAAAATACGTTTTACCAGTTGTGGATGCTGCCAGAGAGCCCTGAATTACACAAAATTATGTTTTGCACAGAGCCAGTCTGTTCTTGTCTTTCTTGAAGAAGTCACCAGCTTGTCAGTGTGAGAAACAAAAAAGGAGGAGTTGGTGGTTTAGAAAGAACATTTTCACCCCATGGAGGTTTTGAGCAAGTCCAAATTTGTTGGCAGGTAACGTTTCTTTGAATATTTTAAAGGCAATGTTCTCACGCTTTTGAGACCATTCAAAATGAGGTGACAGCCCCTCGAGGAGGTGTAACATTAGAATGATACTTCTGCTTACCTGGTTCAAGGTTTTCTTTTCTTTGTACGTTTCCCGGCTGCCTCTTCTTTTCAGGGAACTCTGAAATAGATCCAAGGGACATTCTGTTACGGGGAGGTCACGTGCAGGAGCTGGACTAGGCACACGCCGTCCCCACTGGTAGGGGACACACACAATGGATGGAGGTCCTTTTTTTCCCATGGGAATCAAGGAACCACTCAGAGTCAATGTTTATTTATTTGTTTTTTAAATCTTTATTTTTGAGAGAGAGTGCAAGCAGGGGAGGGGCAGAGAGAGAGGGAGACAGAATCCGAAGCAGGCTCCAGGCTTTATTTATTTCTGTAAATCTTTATTTATTTTTGAGAGACAGAGAGAGAGTGCGAGGCAAGGAGAAAGTGCAAGCAGGGGAGGGGCAGAGAGAGAGGGAGACAGAATCCGAAGCAGGCTCCAGGCTCTGAGCTGACAGCACAGAGCCCTGCGTGGGGCTCAAACTCACAGACAGTGAACTCATGACCTGAGCCGAAGTCGGAGGCTTAACCGACGGATCCACCCAGGCGCCCCTCAGAGTCACCGTTTAAATGCTGTAGAAGAAGCCTGGCAAGGTCTCTGAACCCTAATGATTGTGTTTGGAATATTCTTCAATTATTCAGTTTAATGAAAAGGAAGGGTGGTTTGGACGATTTGTAACAGTGGGAAGAAGAGAGGAGAGAGGTAGGTAGTTTGGGAAATAGACACATGGTATTTCTGGAGCTGCCCTGCCTTCCTAATTAGGCTTTGTTGGGGCTAATATCAAAGTTAAACGCTGTTTCCTGAGTGCCTACGGGTAAATGGCCAGATAACAAAGTGGTAGGAAGGAAAAGAAGGGTGGTGCAGGTTTATGGAGAACACCTAATCTAGGATGCAACAGTCTTCAGCCACAGCCCCCTCCAATTCATGACTAACCCTACATCTTTAAGGTCTTGTAAGGCCATAACTTATTCATGTGAAGTGGCCTT
This sequence comes from Felis catus, assembly GCF_018350175.1. Lineage (NCBI taxonomy): Eukaryota > Metazoa > Chordata > Mammalia > Carnivora > Felidae > Felis > Felis catus. Next base: position 35,568,478 of record NC_058379.1, read on the forward strand.
GGCCGTGTCCTTCAGTGGGCTGGGTCCCTGCCTAGTTTCACACACAATGCAGTACACCTATGCCTGCTTTCGGCAAGATATGTGTCTGAAATACTAAAATAAAGTATGCTAAGATAAAGTATGAATACTGCAAGGACTGGCGGGAAGAGCCAGAAACATCCTAGGGGGAGATAGAGGGATGTGAAACCTGAAAAGATTAACGGAATCCTGAGACAAGCCAGGAGAAGGCAGTTTGGAAAGCTAAAGACTTGGGGGCTTTCATTCAGACCCTGGTAAGCCTGCGACTGGGAAGGAGTCTCCCTGCCCTCCTTGAGGCGTGGACCTGGATGCTTGGATCATCTGGGAGTTCATCTCAAGGGTGCTCAGAGCCTCTTTGCTTCATTCCTTTGCTGCAACCCACCTGCCAACATAGCCTAGCACAAGTCACTTACATCACAGTCAGACCTACGGTAATGAACTCAGTTCTGTTTGCATTCAAAGTGCCCTCACTCACAGAAGGCCAGGCAGTGCCCTTCACTGGATGAAATTTATCAAACAATTAAAATTCCAGCCCCTTAGCCTCTTAGGAGGCCGCAGGCCAGGGGCCTAAAGGGGGTGGGGGGGGGGGGGAAAGGTAATTGAGAGAAGGGTGAGAAAGTTACAGAATCAGCAGGGAGTGTGGGCACTCCCAGGTCAACCAAGGCGGATGTGTGGAAGCTTATTTCTAAATCCCAGCTGCAGAGGCAGCTTTACTTCCTTTAGCCTTTTTGGTAAAGGCAGGGTCAAACTACAAAGAGAACCAGCTTTCTCCAACAGGTTATGTGAAGCCCGTCTTAGGGCTTGAGATTTACCACCCATAGTATGTAGGCTTTCCAAGATTCTTCATGCTGAAGTGAAGAGTTTCTTTGATTTGAATGAGCTGAGCGAGATGAACACTTCTGGCGATTTACTACAGAGGAGAGTTCCAATAAAGAAGCAGGGGGAGAAACCATTCCCAAGGCTTCAATTTCTGGGATCTAATTCCAGGACCGAGGTCAGCGCGGTGAGCCCGTGGCTCTTCGAGTCACCCTGTACCACATCACCTTCTCCCTATGAGTGCAAAGCACATTCTGCACACAATGAAAGAAAAGTATCTGGAGGTGAGATGAAAGCTAGAAGTGGAGACAGCATAATTATGGTGTTGCATTTCGGTGGGGGAGGAAGGAGCACCTTCTGTGTGAGCCCTCCCGCTGGGAGGCAGCCAGTGGGGAGTCTGGACACAGATTCCTCCCACCAGCCTGATGGGTCTTTCCCCTCGCTGAGCCCTGAGTACAACTACCTGAGTCCCGTGATCCTTCTAGAGAATCATGGAACAGATGGGGGGCCATGGGATCCCCAACACAGATCCCAGTTAAAGGGAGAACTACAATGAAAAACAATGCAAAGATTAAAATTAACCAGAAATTGGCAAGATCTAGATGAAAGAAACCAAACAATTTTGGTGACAGATGTAAAGGAATGCTTGATGCTGATGAGAAGACCCTATTTTATAGAGATGTCACATTTCTCCCACATCATTGTTTAGTACGATGGCATTTTAACCAAATTCCTCTCTTTCCATATATTTACTGCAATGTGTATAAAGATATAATATACAAACATATATACACGAAAAGTATGAGTGTGTGTATATACACACGCATATGCACACACACACACATATTCACACACACAAACACTACTGTGTATACGTGAAGGAGGTAAGAGTGGGAAAAGACTTGACAAAATGACTCAAAAATTCATCTAGAACAGGGGTTGGCAATCTAACGCCCTAGGGATAAATCAACCCACAGTGTGTTTTGTAAATGAGTTTCACGGGAGCACAGCCTTGTTTATTACCTCTTCTCCTGCTTTGCGCTACAAAAGCAGAGCTGAGTAGCAGTGACAAACCATATGGCCTGCAGAACCTGCAACATTTACTATCTGGCCCTTTTCAGAGAGTTTGCTGACCTCTGACCTAGAAAAATACATTGGTAAAAACAGCCAAGAACACTGAAAAGGAAGAATAACGACAGTAAGTTTGCACCCTCAGATGTAGAAATACAATATAACGGTTTGGAGCTGGTACCAAAAGTCAGATGAACAAAACAAAACAGCTCAGAGCAAAACAGCTCAGAAATAAAGTTGAGAGTATATGAGATTTTGGAAGTTGATACAAGTAGCATTGTATTAATGTTTATTTTATCTTTTGAGAGAGAGACAGGGCACAAGTGGGGGAGGAGCAGAGGGAGAGGGAGACACAGAACCCGAAGCAGGCTCCAGGCTGTGTGAGCTGTCAGCACAGAGCCCCACACAGGCCTTGAACCCATGAACTGTGTGATTGTGACCTGAGCCAAAGTCGGATGCTCAACCGCTCAACTGACTGAGCCACCCAGGCGCCCAGATACGGGTAGCATTTTAAAAGTGGGAGAAAGAACAGGCTATTTAGTATATGTTGGAGGAACAACTGGCTAACACAGGGGGAAAAATCAACACCATGTATCAAAAAAAAAAAATTCCAGATGAGTTAAATATCTAGATGTACGAATTCATAAAGGAACTAGGAAGAAAAGAGATGAATTTCTGTTTGTTTTGGGAGTATATCCTTTATACACAAAAGCCAAAACATCCAAGGGAAAGACTGAGTGGATTGGTAAGATATAAAATGTTTATATATCAAAAGAAACCATTTACAGTATTAAAAAGCAAGTGGCAAAATGGGGGAAAAAAGATGTTTCTAGCACAAGGCAGACAAAAGACAATATTTTGTAAGAATGGAAAACCACTTTAATTAAAAAATAAGTGGCCAACAAACACATGATTACTAGCAATTGAAATAAAGTACCATTTTTTTCACGTAGAGGCTTACAGACCAAAAGACGTATGACCCCCCCAGTGTTAGCAAGGGTCCACAGAGGAAGGCACTTCATCCAGATCGGTGAGAGTGGGGACTCCCCAGCATGTCAGGTGGGCAACTCAGCCTGGTAAACGGACACACTGTGACCCAGGGATTCCACCTCTGAAAGTGACTAAGTGACGAAGTCCTGATGACTAAGTACCTCACTCATCCAGCATGAATCCAGTACCTACTATGTTGCCTCATCTGGGCAGCAAGGAACAAGACTTTTTTTTTTCCTTAAGTTTATTTATTTTGAGAGAGAGAGAGAGAGACAGGGAGAGAGCTCGAGGGAGGAGCACAGAGAGAGAGAATCCCAAGCAGGCTCTGCACAAACAGTGCAGAGCCTGACGCAGGGCTTGAACCCACAAACCAAGAGATCATGACCTGAGCCTAAATCAAGAGTTGGACGCTTAACCGACTGAGCCACCCAGGTGCCCCACAAGTGTTTGTTTTTAAGGAGCTTACATGAGAGTGTGAGCAGTCAGACGATAAGAAAGTAAACAAGAACAAAACAATTTCTAAGGAAATTGGTCTAAGGAAACAGGCAGAGATACGTGGGAAGGTTTATGGGTAAGAATGCTTATCATACTACCCTTGAAAACAGCAAATGAATGCTGTGGAGGGTATTAAAACGATGTTTTTGAAGAAAAAGAGGAAACACGATGCATTCAAAGAAAAAATGCAGGTTACAAACAGCATGTATTTTGTGATTTCAATTTACATCTAATAAAATATAAATATACGTATGTATTACATATGTATGCTAGAAACGCAGACCGGAGAAGCACATATCTCATGGTAACAGCATTCATCGTCAGGTGACAGAATTCTGAGGGATACTAATTTTCTTTTCTTGTGGCTTTTTATAGTCTCCAAATTACTTATGGTGAGCATTATTTCCTTCATAATTAACAAGAAAAACCCAGGAAATTATTAAAGAGGTCAGAGAAAAGAGGCTGTCACCGATCTCCGATGTAGGATTACAGTGGTGCCTCATCAGAAGTTATTTGCCAGCTTCCTGGATCTCTTTTTGTATGCTGACATTTTTTTTTTTTTTATTAGCCTGATGTTTCAGGTATAACACACACACACACACACACACACACACACACACACACACGTGTGTGTGCATAACCTGTATGTACATTGGCTAAAAAGACCAGGAAACCTCCTGAGGAGTCAGGGAACTGGTCAGGCACCCCATTGCACTGCAGGTTACTGGCATATGGCTCCCTCACAAGCTGTCATGCAGTCACCAGGCCCCCGGCCTGGGGTACAGTGTCCTCCTGGGCTCACTGCTGTGAGTCTCAACCAGGGCTGAGAGCTAAGTGCTTTGTATATTGGCCAAGAGACCCTAGGTATAGAATGATATCTGTGGACATTATTCATGGCCAGTGCATTCCTCTAGATGACTCAGAGATCCAGTGGAGAATCTCTTCCAAGAAACCATAAGGAAAAGAGGAAAATGTTGCCCATCAAATAAACTGAGCCCAGAATGGGGGACTTGCCTGCTGATTCATTCTACTCTTTCTTTTTAGTCTGGCCAACTGCCAGCAAATCAACTCTCAATTCCTACTGAAAAGGAAAAAAATCTGAGTTTCTAACTCCAAATTGAAATCCATCTAAGCCTGATGCATTTGCTGAGTATTGAAAATGATTAAATAAAATATGAAGTTAGGCAACTGCTTAATGCTTCCTATTTTAAGTTAGCCAGTTTCTTCCAGGCAATTTTGGAAAAAAAGAACAAGCTCTCAATTGCTAAAATGTTTCAGAGACAGACTTTGGGCTCAAAATTTAGATTAGTAACAAAAGGAGACAAAAATTCGGATGCTGTGAATTTTGACCGAGGATGGGAAAGAGGGGACAGATGAAGGCAGCTGACTTTCAGAATTCTTACAGATCCTTCATTATTTAGAAAGTTGTCTGGGTTTTTTGGGCTGATTTACAGCACACATGGTTTTAAAATCAGAATAAGATGGGGCACCTGGGTGGCTCAGTCGGTTGAGCGGCCGACTTCAGCTCAGGTCATGATCTCATGGTCTGTGAGTTCGAGCCCCGCGTCGGGCTCTGTGCTGACAGCTCAGAGCCTGGAGCCTGTTTCAGATTCTGTGTCTCCCTCTCTCTGACCCTCCCCCGTTCATGCTCTGTCTCTCTCTGTCTCAAAAATAAATAAACGTTAAAAAAATATTTTTAAAAATCAGAATAAGAAAATGAAGATGCATACACCTTATTTCTTTTCAGGAGGAAGTTACCAGGATTCTTTCACCCACATTAAAGTCCTCATTTAAGTGTTAGGAGATGGAAAGATGAGTTACTAGCTTCTCCTTTGGCCAGAAGCACCAGGTCTGCGCTGGTGGATACTTTTTTACTTTTCCTACTCTCCACTTGCCCCTTAGACGGCCCCCCACCCCGCGACTCCCACCTCAGGGAGACTGGCTCCTGTCACACCATGGAACCACGGTACTCAGCCGAAGTCTGTGGCACCACCCTTACACGGCAGGGCCCTGGAAACACAGCTCCCCTGCCTTCACACCCCCCTTGGCCACAACTGGTAGGAAACCCTTCCTCCTTGGCTCTCTTTGGAAGAATAATGGTGATATTAACAATTACCGTTTGTTAGGCATATGCTCATGTCAAAGGCAATGCTAAACTCTTTCTTTCAGCATCTGATGTAAGCTCATCCTCACGAAAGCCTTGAGAGGCTACACGGTTATCACTGATTAACAGATGAGAAAACACAGTCAGAAGTTAGGTGACGTTTCAAGGTGCCCCAAACTCAGAGATGGGGCTCCAACCTGGCCCTGAGTCCACCCCCCTCGTTCGCAGTCACAGCACTGAGACCCTAGGAGCTGCCTTCTGGGCCTCTGACAGTTCAATCTCCCAATTTGTGCTGCTTTCCTTTCTGTTTTCTTGAGATTTTTGAGCCCCAAACTGCTGACTCTTCTCGCACAAAGAGTCTCTCCCTTTTTAGCAAAAGAGCACAAAGAACTATTACCGGAATGGTTGCAAATTGCTATGCGCACGAGGTACTTCATGGCCATGAAATATGTGTTGGCACTGGTAATTTCTGAGGATCTGAGGCTGCAGACGGCACGGGTCCTTATATGGAAAAGGCAGAAACTATTATCAGAGGACAAAATACCACAAAGTAAATGAGGAGAAGAGGAAAATATATTGAGATGCTTTGGCCGAAGAGAAATCCAGCCATTAAAGTCAGAGCTGGTTGGGATCCCCGCACCCAAGGGGAAGAGGAGGAAGGCCAAGGGGACAACAGCCCAGCCACAGGCCACACCGTCCAGGCTACGAGGCCCACCTGGGAGGGACAGAGACCGCCCGCACACCCAGGCTACCAAACGCACTTTCTCCTGGGAAGAGAATGTGGCAACACAAATGACAGGCTGCTGCTGTTGCACGTTTGGGACACGTGACACGCATTTGCTTTGCAAATACGATGCATTTTAAACCTTAGAGACATTTATCTTGAGTCCTGGTAATTGGAAAATGGTGGCTAAAACATACAACACAGTAGGCTCAGCCAAACACCACAAAATAAAAAGGGAAGAAGATAACGCAACAGTGTACATTATCATTAACCTGTAAACCGAAAAATGGAAAATCATGGCCAGCGTAAGACCAAGATTGATGCCTGCACAAGAAATAAAGTATCCTTCCCCCAAATTATAGGAATCCTGACTTACAGTGTGCACATACACCCAGGCACTCAGCAACAACCAAACAGGACATGAAATACCGAATTGGAGTCTACATTTCAGAAGCTTCTACCGACTCACTTAGTAGGTGACAAATAAATGGCTCTTGGGCACTCATAACAGTTGAAAATCTATAAAAATGTATGCTGTTTGCCAATCAGAACCGAAGATAAGGTTTGCGTCTTATAAATACTAATCTGTTCCTGGCTCCCACTGGTCTGGAAAAAATATACTTAGTCCACTGAGAGAGGCAAATTATTTCCTAGTTTAACAAAAGAATACAAAAAAGTGAGAAGTACTTTGAAAAACAAAACAAAGCCAGGGTGCCTGGCTGGTTTGGCCTGTAGAGCAGGTGACTCTTGATCTTGGGGTCCTAAGTGTGAGCCCCACACTGAGGCTCATAAAGCTTTCATAGAGCTTACTTAATAAAAAAGGCCAAAAAATAAATACATATATACAAATCAATGATAATGTTGCCCCTTTTTGGAGAAAATTAATCACTCATTTTTTTTCAGGAGCATGTAACATAAGAAAATATTTAGGACTTTATCTTTCAAACAAAAGAGCACATGAATAAAGTTCTGAGTTACTTGTGATACTATTTCCTAATCATCAGCCATAAAACCCTTTGGATCTTCTAAATGGACTCTGAGTATTGTTCTAATAATAAAGTGTGCGATTATACTATTAAAATTTAGGCAGACATTTGTCAAAACTCAGTGACTATAAACTTAAGATCTGTGCATTTCAATACACATAAATTACTGCAAAGTATAAGTAAAAATTAAGTTCTAGTTAACAATGTACATTTAAGGAAAATGAATTGGTGCCTCCATTTTCAAATATGTAAAAAAAAAATAAGAGGGGTTAACCAATTAAATCGATGGGTAAACAGATATAGGATAAATCAAATATAGTAAAATGTTAATACAGAATTTACATGGTGAGTATACAGGCGTTCACTACAAAATTGTTGAAGCTTTACTGTATGTTTGAAAATTTTCATAGTGTTGGAAAGAAAAAAACATTCTGCGCATAAATTTCCAATTTCACTGAAAACAAGTTAATATGATATTGGCTAGCCATGAGAATTTATGGTCACTAAAAATTTTTCATGACGTGAGAAATGTTTCATAAAATGCCAATTGAGTTGCAGGATAAAAAAACAAATTTAATATCTCACCACGATTACTTTTGTCTTTGACATATTTAGAAGCAAATACACTAAAATGCTAATAGGTCTTAGCAATGGGCAGCAGCATCTTGGGTGACTTCGTGTTTTTCCTTACAGATTTTTTTTATTTCCCTGTAACATTCAAAATTCATATATATTATGTTTTTCAAATCGGAAAAGTTATATTTTAAGGATAAGAGAACTGACCCATAATACAAACACAAATCGGAAAAGTTATATTTTAAGGATAAGAGAATTGACCCCTAATACAAACACACCCACTAAACCTGTGTTGATTTGGCTGGGCTCCCCCTTCGGATGTACCTTTGGCCCTCAAGTGAGAAAGAAAAGAAATTAAGCTAAGGGATTAGCTCCCAGGCAGGATTAGCTGTGTCCTGCTGGAGATCATCAAATAGATTTTCACACAGAGGACAAAGGAGGGCCTAATGGACATCTGGGGACAGCAAATGGATCTGAGATTCTAATCACCTTCCCCAGCTGAAGGCTTCCTCTTGGAGAGGCTCCCCGACCAGGCAGAGGCTGACCTGCTGACCCACGTCTGTCCTGGAACCCTGTTATCTGAGGAGCTCGGCTCCATTAATCATCCGCCAAAGGCTCTGAAATCTCAAAAGCATCCCTGGGCTGGCATTCTGCACAAAGCCAGTCCTGTCCTGTTGGTTAAATCATCTGCAATTCTCATCTCCAAACCAGAGCAATTTGGATTTCCACCTCTAACACCAAGGCACGGTCTTGAGTGACTTAGGGGGAGAGTGGAGATGCCTGCCCCACAATTTCATGACTTCTATGGAGCCGAAGCTCTCTCCGTTCCCTGTTAGCCTGCACCACCATTCAGGGGACTGCAGAAGATTCAGTCAGGCGACAGTAAGTGAGCTGCAGGGGGGGGGCAGGATGCCACTTGCTTTTGCAGCAGGAGAAATCCCTAGGGCCCCAGGAGCTGTGGGGACACTGTTGGAAGGGGCAGGCCAGCCCTGCTTTCTGAGGTGGGCCAGCCAGTGAGCACACGGAAAGAAACACGCTTCCAACAGGATGTAATCTGGGAGGAACGTCACAGCAGGAATACTGGCCCTGGGCTAAGGACTGGCACAGAGCAGAGCAGAGGGCAGGCCCTGGGCAGCACAGTCCTGGGTTCAGGTGAGTCACGCTTTCATCATCTGTGGTGCTGTCATCTGTAAACACACGGCAAAGAAGCTTGACGCCCAAACCATGGGTATTTCTGCTAGCATATCACGTGGATGAGACAGAACACCTGCAAAGGCCCCGCTTCAGTCCACCGGGCCCCAGGCTCTGACAGGGACGGTGGCCGTGTCACGGAGCCCGAGGACAGAAGTGTCCTTTATGTGGACTCGTAACAGCATTTTGTTCAGATGGCTCCTCCCGGGGCCGTATATAAATCCATTTGCACAGTCAAGCCAGATCCTAATGGCTTCTGAGTCGACAGAGGACAAGAGGGTTACTCAGGAAGCACCGTCTGCCTGCAAGCTTGTCCTGCCTCCTGCTCTGATGCAGCTGCAGGGCCACTGCCCGCTGGGGACATCACTCATCTCTGACAAGCCTGAGGGCCTGCTCCTGACCCCTGCCTGTCCCGGGATAAGAGCAGATCTCCCTGGTCTCTCCAACCTTCAGATCCTCTGATTTCTCCTGTTCAGCAAAATCACTCCCACCGACAGCAGCCTGGGCTGGGAAGAGCGTGGAGGAGGAAGGGACACCACATGTGCCCACAGCACATGCCCACAGCACATGCCCACCTTACTGCTCACACTCTCCAGGATGGACAGCAGGAATGGTGGTACCTCACTTCCCAGAGGAAAGTGATGCTGGCAAAGGCTACCTGATGCGCCCAAGGCTGTAGGGCGAGGAGGCTACACCTCACTTTGGGGTATTCTCTCTGAAGCGCACGGATGAGGCCACTGACGGCTCAGCGACTTGGGGCTTTGCCCAAAAGCCATCTGTTCAGATGTCTCTGGCCCTCTGGGGGCACCACAGCAAGTTCGTGCACTTGGTGTCGCTGCACCAAGTTTCCATCCACCTTACGCCTCCAAACCTTCTGCAGGTTTCCAGAAGGAAAGCCGCGGTGAAGCGCCGGCCCCTCTACTCCCGCCTTCTGTGCTCCTGCCTTGGCTCGGGGACACATGCTTGGCCAATGCTGCACATCTACCTGGGGCGCCACAGCGCTTCCGAAAACCAGCTGGCGTCCACAGAAAGACCAAGTAGCCTGCAAATGGGAAAATGCTGGTGGAAAGGCCTTTTCTCATCCCAGCGGACGTCCACTAACTTTTTCTGCGTGCCACACAGCTCACGCTTCTGCAGGGCTTTGGTCACACGTCTCTCTACTCCACCATTTCACCCTGACTCTCCTTGTAGAGATTTTATGTCTTCCTTTTATCGCCTGGAGTACTCGCACCTGAGAGATCTCAGAGCTGAGTGTGCAATTTCAATTGGTTTTAAAAAGCTTTCATAGTTTGGCTTTTTTTTTTTTAATTTTTTTTTCAACTTTTTTTTATTTATTTTTGGGACAGAGAGAGACAGAGCATGAACGGGGGAGGGGCAGAGAGAGAGGGAGACACAGAATTGGAAACAGGCTCCAGGCTCCGAGCCACCAGCCCAGAGCCTGACGCGGGGCTCGAACTCACGGACCGCGAGATCGTGACCTGGCTGAAGTCGGACGCTTAACCGACTGCGCCACCCAGGCGCCCCATAGTTTGGCTTTAAGAGAAACTTCGAGGGGTGCCTGGGTAGCTCAGTCGGTTAAGCGACGGACTTTGGCTCAGGTCATGATCTCACAGCTTGTGGGTTTGAGCCTCTCATCGGGTTCTGTGCTGGCAGCTCAGAGCCTGGAGCCTGCTTCGGATTCTGTGTCTCCCTCTCTCTCTGCCCCTCCCCTGCTTGGGCTCTCTCTCTCTCAAAAATAAATAAACATTAAAACATTTTAAAAGAATAAGAGAAATTTTGAAAATTCGCATAAGACTTTTGTGTTCCAAAATTGGTCCACACCTTCGTGAATTTTCAGTTTTCCAGCAAGCATGTGAAAACACATACGTTATGTGTGTAAAAGGAAAGGTGAGTTAAGCATGGGCATTCATGGACAAATCTAGGTGCATCACTCATAGACTGTGACCCTATACTCGTTTCTTGAGCTCTTGGTACCTCAACTTCCCTATTTAAAAGCGGTAGTAATATTAATACCTATTTTATATAAAGGTTTCTCGTAAGGACTACGTGAAACAACATGCTTAATAAGTGACAACCGTGAAAAACAAACATTAGCTAAACCCCTATGATTCTTTTCTTGACCAATATTTTCAATGGCTAATCATCTTTTTTTTTTCCCCCAGAGTAGAGAGTAAAAAGCCATTATTACTCACTCCAGCTTTCTTCTGTCTGCAGGAGCAAGCCAATGTTCGCAAAACTGTCTTTTTCACTTTACATGAGAAATGTGCTTGAAGTGTGAACTTTTTCAACTGTGTGCTTTCTGTATATTCTTTTTTTGCATGTGTAATGGAAATTGGATATCTCAGAACTTTAAATTCTATCACAGGTCACATAAAATCTGTTGTGAAATATCTTGCTATTGTCCGTTACCAAGGCACAGAGGAAATTTTAACTGAAAAAGAAATTCTCTCTGGGGGCGCCTGGGTGGCTCAGGTGGTTCAGCATCCAACTCTTGATTTAGGCTCGGGTGATGATCCCAGGGGTGTGGGATCGAGCCCCATGTCAGGCTCCGTGCTGAAGTGAGTATGGTGCCTGCTTAAGATTCTCTCTCTCTCTAAAGTAGAAGAGGGAGGAGGAGAAGAAGAAGAAGAAGACGAAGAAGAAGACGAAGGGAAGAAATTCTCTCTCCCATGGAGTGGACGTTACTTCTATCATTTCAGGGAGGTGAGTAGGTCAGATTTTCCACAATGCACTTACGCACGCCAAGAGACACTGGCAAAGGTACACAGGATGAGTCGAACCACGAGGAGAAAAATGAGGACACCTGCTCTCCCTCACCGTCAGATCCTATCAGAGACTCCGTCTCAAAGGGAGGCCTCCTTTTTGTTGACTGACAAGGTTTTTCACTGACATATTAACACAAAGTGAATAATAAGGTTGAGGGAGATCAGCTGAGCTGAGGGACAAGTGACAGCACGAAGCAGGGGACAGGGAAGTAAAGAGAAAAAGGATTATGAAAGCTCTACCACACGACAGCTTCTGTCTTTGGTTTCAGACGGAAACCGAGAAGCACCTAGAGTGTGAAATAAAATGTTCTGGAAAGACCTCCTTGTTGGCCATGGCATCAGCCAGATAGATGCGCAAATACAGAAATCTCATCCGGATATAAACAGACATCCAGTTGGGAAAAAATGAGAAAAGAGAGATTATGCACTTTCCAGGCCCTTAGGGCAGGTCGGACCCCCGTGTCCTGCTCTGGCCCCATGTGGGAGTCCTGCTGGCCTGCCGCCTGTCTGTGCTGCGAGGGGCCCTCCCCCTGGTGTGGTTCTTTTCTTGGACGCTGTCTCCCTCCTTCTTATTTCTAACCCCCCGATAATGTCTGGGTTTCGGTTCTCTGTTTTCTTCCACAAAACTGAAAACGGACACAAGGCCTGGTCACAAGATCTCCTTCACTCTGGGCAGATATTGTACATGTTGTTAAAAATTGGGACGTTTTGAATAGGCCTAATTGTGAACTCACATTCTAGGGCAGAGATGTTCTTCGTGCAGTTAGCAGGTTATTTCAGGCTACATAGAATGTAGAAGGCCCTAGCTACAAAAAAATAATTAAGAATAACACTGATAAGGAGGAGAAGGTATACACGGAGACTGAATTCGAAGGGAGCACAGGAGCGGTGACAGCGGTGACAGGCGGGCGTAGACACAGCCTATAAAGCCCCGCGGTGGGACAGGCTTTCCGTGCACATTCCCGCTTAACCTCCTGTGTCATCTGTTTTATGCACGGTCATCTCCACTTTTCACCTGTCTTGAGAGCCTCAGACCTTGTGTCTGTTACTCACGCATAAGTGGTGATACCAAGTGGTATTCTTCTCCCATACCCTGTACCCCGTCTGCTGATACCTTCTCATTCCTCCATCTCGGCTGCCAGTATTGCTCTAGTCTTCGTCCCTGCGGGGGGTTCGGGCAGCCCCCTTATCTGTCAAGAACAGAAGCCGCGCATTTTCATCCACCCCTCTTCTCTCCTTACCCCACAACTGTAACATCCCATCCATTGCACATAATCTCTGATATTTGTCCTTCTCTCCTGCAGCTAAGAGAAGACTAGATCACCTTGGCCATTCTGTAGGCAGTCTCCTTGGTGGTGATGCCCCCCTCTTAAGCCATGCTCAACTAGTTAGAAATGTTTTCTTGGGCTGGGGGGGGGGGGCACGGCAGTATTTCCATCTTGTTTACACTTGTGCATTTGCCAGGTGGCTGCCTCGGGGGAGGGGACCACATGCTTTGTGTCTGCAGCCGCCACAGGCACGAGGGCAGATCTAACTACCAACATTACACAACACAGCACCAGAGATGCTGTTCAGGCAGCAAATGGGCGTCATTCACTGATGTGGCCTTACCCTTTCTCTTTGAACATCTCAGCCTACAGACAGGTACCTTTTAAAAACACTAATTATCACGGATGCAAACGGATATTTGCACAGTAATGTTTACTGCATCATTATTCCCAACGGCCAAGAGGTGCAAACAATCCAGGAGCTGAATGGATAAACAAAATATGCTATGATTCCACCATGGAATATTAATCAGCCACAAAAAGGAAGGACATTTGTGTGATACGTGGATGAGTCTTGGAAACAGGGTCGGTGAAATAAGCCAGATGAAAGAAAAAGGAAAAATACTGCGTGATTCCACTTATATGGGATCCCTAGATTATAGGCAAATTCGTAGACAGAAAGCAGAATAAAGGTTACCAGGGGCTCGGTGAGGAGGGAATGAGGAGTTACGGCTTACTGGATGCAGAGTTTCCGTTTGGGATGATGGAAAGTTCTGGAAATAATGGTGACAGTTGTATAACATTGTGAATGTCTCTAATGGCACAATTATACACTTAATAAGAATAAAAATGGTAAATTTTACATTATGTATATTTCAGCACAGTAAACATATATGTATCTGTACCTAAAATGGTCTAAGAGCCATTAACAAAGCACTCCAAATAAACCTCTATGGATTGTTATAGCTTATACTTCGGATGTCACTATAAGATCCCATGATTTATCTCACTTTCCATGTGTACAATACTATAGATTCTCCCTCTCCTTTTATGGCCAAGAAGCTAAGATTCACTAGTACTGTTTTTAATCTGTAAAATACACATTCAGATGGATTCAGACTGTTTATAAATGTTTTGAAGGCAGCTTTTAAACAGTGACCAAAGCTTGGGGCGCCTGGGTGGCGCAGTCGGTTAAGCGTCCAACTTCAGCCAGGTCACGATCTCGCAGTCCGTGAGTTCGAGCCCCGCGTTGGGCTCTGGGCTGATGGCTCGGAGCCTGGAGCCTGTTTCCGATTCTGTGTCTCCCTCTCTCTCTGCCCCTCCCCCATTCATGCTCTGTCTCTCTCTGTCCCAAAAAGAAATAAACGTTAAAAAAAAAATTTTTTTTAAACAGTGACCAAAGCTTTAGCAAGTTGTTTTCTCAAGAGGCCTTGCTTTTTTTTTTTTTTTTTTAGCAATGGCACATTTAAAAACTTTATTATATCACCAAAGGTAGTTTTTCCTCTATTGGCATTTTAAGTCCATACGTTTCAACCAACTATTACATGCATGTTCACTTCATAAGAAATACAGGACTTAATTTCTCTGCAATCACAACTTATTTGTGGGGGGAAAAAAATCTAAAATTTACCAGAATATTTGGATTTTTTTTTTTTCATAGAGATAGAAAATCTTAAAACTTGTTGGAAGCGATGCAGGAGTACCTTCCACAATACTTTATGTCTGTTTTCTGCATATACACTCAGAAAAACATTGCTTCTTGTGGAAACGTGGGAGGAAAAAGGAACGGAAGGAGACAGCCGTTGGAAAGACTGGAGGTAAGACCGAGGGATGAGACCAGGGAAAAGGGCAAGCATTATGTTCTGTTCCTAGATAAGAGTTCTAGCTGAACAGTTTCCTCATCAGCCCCTGTGTCAACTGAGAGGTCAGGACCCTGACACTTGCTTTCTGGTGGGTCAGCAGGACGACAAAACACCCCACAAAGGATTGCCAACCACCGCGTCAGGTAGGTTAGCAGACATGCTGCTTGATTCTGTATCTAACAACTTGTTCCAAGATAGCCAAACACCTTATATTCGAGATCTGTCCTCCTCACAACACCTCAGTGGGGTCGGTGGTCTTATGTGCATTTTGTAGGTGAGGGAGAGAAAGTAATTCACCTGCCCCCACAGGTGGGACTTGAACCCAGTCTCTCCACAGAGCTGAGCTGCCTCTCTGCTGAGGGGGCTCGGGAGGGGAGGGGTCGGAGCCCCTGGCAGGCAGCTCCCCTCCCTGCTGACTGTGCTCACATTCCAGGTGGACTTGTGAGGTTGGCCCACGTCCCAGAAGAGAATGTGACAAAAAATAGTGCTGTGCCTGTGATAGTTTGGGGGCCCCAAAGGGGGCGAGGTGGGGGCTAAGCACCCCTTGCCCCACCAGAGTCACTTCATGTTTATCTGTCCTTCATCATGGGAGCCGAGCTGGCCTCTGAGGACTCAGGGCCCCTACAAGCTCAAGCCCTTCAGGGCCCCCTACAGAAGCTGGAACCCCAAAGACCTTCCTGTCAATCGGGACACCCACAGCTCCCCACTGTGTCTCCCATTGCGCCCTCCTCATGCCAGGGCACCCCGTAAGACCCAGCTCCAGGGTTCTCTGGGTTACTGGTGGGCACAGAAAACCTATTAGAATAACAGTTTCTCATTTATGGACACTACTCTCCTCTAGAAATTTATGCCAGTTACCAGCTTCTCTAAACACCCTGGGTTTGAGAGGACAGCGTTCTTTTAAGGATCTCACCTCGGTGTTCTGCTTTTTAAACCTCCTGCCTTTCCAGGAAACCGCTTCCACATTGTGACAGATGAGAACCTCTCAACCCCCCCCCCCCCCCGATCAGAAGGGTCGCAGAGGGTCCTGGGGGTGGGGGAAGCGGTCTCATATGCACTAAGGGCACAGAAAGAACCCATCCTCCTGTGCGTTCTTGGCTGCATGGAAGAAATCATAAGCGACTCGTGAACCTCACGGAGTGTGTGTTCCAGCAATCCGTGGGGTCAACAGTATTCTTTCAGCATTCCTCCTCTGTGCCACCAGAGACCAGAGAGGGCCTGTGGATGGGGACAAGTACCGAGCTCCAGGAAGAATCCCGAAAACATCACAATTTTTTTTCTGCCTGGAGGAGAAGCAGCATTGTCTTTTAGCCCTTTTACCACACAGATGAGCTTTACAGAGCGGGCGCTCAGCAGCCTGTCAGGAGGAGTTTAAAAGCACTCGATGTAATATGTGTGTGTGATCTACTTAAGTCTTTCCACTCAAAGGCAATTCTCCTCCCAGACGGATCACAAATGCAGAAATTACAAAACAGTAACAGCGCCCCTTAATACACTCTCCAGACCTCTTGACCTTTTATTCTTCTGTTCCTCCGTTATTACTATCCTGCACTGGTATTCTGCAGGAGGCATTTCAACTGTATTTCGCTGCCTGCAGTAAGTGGAGAAAAAGAGGAATCTACGATGTTGGTATATTCAGCCCTCTTCATCTCCGTTTCGAAAACCCCGCATCTGGTCCCCCGGGCTATCAGCACAATCTGCAATAATTGTTTTGTCTCTTTGCGTCACTTAAGATTGTCTACCTGTTATGTGATCACAAACACCTAATAACCAAGAATGTACAATTCATGCAGGTCCCTGGCTCCCGAGAGATGAAAGCGTGCCCAGTACAAAACAGGCATCAACAATTTGCAGAAAAACTTCCACTGCGCAAAGTAACCCAATCGTAGCTCAAGTAAGACGAGACTTCTACAGATTTAGCAAGTCTTAGGAGTTTAACTAGCATCTTAAGGCAGAGTGCCAAGCTCATCACAGATGAGATTAATCAACCTGAAAAACGTATCCACTGTCTTTAGCCCAAATCGTACAGATGAAGAAAAACCCAGGTGATGGGCACCACTGTAATCTACAGAAAAAAGAAAACGTCATGTGAAATTATCTTCACCTAGAAAATGTGAAGTGAGCCATGGTTAGGTAACTGGGAAAATCTCTCTGGTGTTTTCTGGCATCACTCTTGAGGGAAGGCTTAGCAGAGTGGGTGCCACCATGCAAATTATGAGTCACCACTGAAAAGACTTCCTTTTACCTTTCTTGGATGAAAAGCTGACGAACCAGTCTTTACACCCTTGTTTAGCCAATTCCATAGTTATAAAACCAGTTCAAAAAAGAACATCTCTATCAAACGAACAGGTGCATTTTATTAATAACACTAAAACCATAAAAGTAGAAAATGACAGTATTTAATACAACAAAAACACATTCCTTTTAAAGAACTATGGCACTTTATCAGACTGCCTGTATTAGAAGACAGTATTCCACTGAGCTATTGTGATATATAAGAAGTCTATATTTGATCTTCATTGGCATTTGGTCTTTCTTGGAATTTCCTAAATGATTAGAGCAATAAAGATGGTCTTGACATTCATAATAAACCCCTGTCAACCTGAGTTGGTGTTAATGAGGTGACTTTTGGAAAGCTCCTAGATCACCTAAGGATGGGGGCCGATCACTAGAAGAACCACCTAGATAATCGGAGAACTTTCGGTCCCATCCCCAGCCCTCCAGGAAGGAGAGAGGGCTGGAGACGGCCAGTGATGGAATCAACCATGCCTACATAATGAAGCCTCTGTAAAAACCCAAAAGGATGGGGTTTGGAAGGCTTCCACGTGGGTGAACATGCGGACAGAGCATGGATGCTCCTCGTCCCCCCATGTACCTCGCCATTCATAAAGTATGTGTGATCTAGTAAGTAAGAGATTTCCCTGAGTTCTGTGAGCCGCTCTGGCAAACTAATCACACCCAAGGAGGTCGTCAGTGGAAGCTCTGCTCTATTGAGGGATGGTCACAAGCACAGGTGGCAACTTTGACTTGCAACTGGCGTCTAAAGGGGGCAGAGGGCAGTCTCGTGGGACCGTAGGACCGGATGTGTTCTCCAGGTAGACAGTCGGAGCTGAGTCAGTTGCTTGGTGGTATGGGAAAAAAAAACCCACATGTCCGAACTGGTATCAGAATCAGAGCCTCACAAACCGCTTCAAAAATGCCAACAACCTCTTTTTACTCGATGTGTATCTCCAAACATACCTCTGTGTTCTGCAATGTTTCCTGGGTTGGAACCTGAAGGCCTAACTGTTTCCCGTCACAAGCCCTCGGGACTTCCAAGATCCTCCATGGGCAGTACCGCACTTCACCTGTTCCCAGGTGTCCCTGTTCCCTGGCCTTCTCTAGGTTTGTTACTGACCTGTATTTCCTGTGAATCACTTGCTACAAAGTCTACTGGGGGTTTTACTGGTCACTGGGACACACATCTTTACTCTTATGGTGCCCGTTGGCTATTGGGGCATCCTCAGGGAGAGAGTCCCAGGGACATGAAAGGTTTCCAGGGACATAAAACTTTCCCTGTAGAAGGGAAAACTTCAAACAGTAAATAAGTGGAGTTAACCATTATGGGTGATCATGAGGTTCTAGACTCCCGGAAGTTTGGAGTCTAGTAGGAGAGCACGGAGAGGGCCCACAGGCCTCAGGAGTGGGAAAGCTAGCATTTCTAATTCGCAGTTACTCTTTTAGAAAACATATCGTACTTGTCCTGCCTTCTTAAATGAAACTTACAGAATACAGGCCAACCTTGTCCTCCTATCTGGGGCTCCGTTACCAACTTTTGTGGGGACCCCGCCGTGGGTTCTCTGGCTGACTATACCCTAAGGCCAACACCATCCCCTCAATTATTAGGGCGTCAGTGGAGCCTTTCATTCACCCCGCTCCGGCCTGTCCCTGCGGGTGTCAAATCAGCTGGGGGCTGGGGTACTGACCTCGGCCATTACAAGCAGTGGGAAATCCAGCTAATATCAGGACGAAGGGCTCCAAGAGGAGAGCTTGCCCACTAAATGTATCCCTTGGCATTCCAACAGCTCCTTTGGGGCTTCAGGGCCTTTCCTTTTCTTTCTTTTTTTTTTTTTTTTAAAGCACTCTGGGATTTGTGACCATGTTCCAGATGTGTAAAGCTGACAGCATCTGAATTTCAGATAAAGAAATTCTCATCATTCACAGTTTATCTTTTCTCCCTCTCCTGTTGTCTCTGAATGTTTCTTTTCTCCAAAAAGTTTGCCTGTGTCCTTCTGTATTGCTGACACTCTACAGAATGAGAACCTCAATCCCTTGCCGTTGATATATACAATTCTTTTTCATGGCAAGTTACAGCTGAAATCTCAGTGTTCCCGAATGGAACTGTGACAAGGGCCAGAAGTCACCAAACTGCCTTACGACCTCCCGAAAGCCTGGTGACCCTACAAAAGGGACCACAGCACTCAGGTGCTAAAGCCTGAGCATCCCACCCCCCGGGACAGAGCTGTCTGCTCTCGCTCCTTGCCTGCTCATTTCTAATTGTGAATACAAGTCTAACAGAACAGATGAAAAGAGTCATATTTGTGTGAGGTTTTATGAGTTGCTGTATGACCTCTACCTCAAGCCCTGTTCCACGCACAACTCCCTGTGAGCGCACTTTCTGTGGACTTTAGAGGACTGTCTTCTCTGCAGAAGTGGTAGTGTGTCTTTCAAAGGTGTCTTAGGCATTAAAAATAGTCATGACCCATCACAAAATAGGTCAGGTCATCCTGGGGGCCCCAGAGAGATGTCCTGGAATTCTAAGCAGCCATGTTGGCGTCGGGAGGATTTTCTGGGACAGAGCTGGTCCCAGGAAGAGTGAGGAGAAGGGCAGGACGTGCCCATCAAACGTCCTTGGTGGAAACGAAGCCTTGCTCAGCTGCAACGCTTCCATCAAGGGTAACCATCGCACGCGCTGCAAACATCAGGGCTGCAGAAATTTCTTGGCCACCACCCACCGCTTCCTAAATTTGAGCTTGATAAGCAAGGTAATCAAGGACTGTAGACCAGTTTTTCTGGCCCATGTGATACTTTTCATCTCAAATAAATCCTGGTTTACAAAACAACAATAAAAACCAAAGCCCCAGGAGCACTTGCAATCCTGGGTTGGGGTCAGAAGGGTCAGAGGCCTGAGCCCTGGCGCTTGTTGTGTGACGTCAGGCAAGTCCCTTGGCATTCCCGAGCCACGCCCTCCCGCAGGTAGACCAGTTGGCTTTAAGACAGCACGAAGGTGAGTGGGGAGTGGCCTATGGCACGGGAGCATCTAGTGTTGCTCAAATGTGCTGTATCCCTCTCCAGCAACCTCCACATAAAGCTACCTAGGGCCTCTAAAGTAATGTTTTCAGTGACTTTCAAGTGAAGTGCTTCCCCCCCCAGTAGGAGCAAACGGTGAACTGGTTACTCAAAGCCAAGGGAGGGAGATTTTTTTGATACTGTCATGTGGAAAGGACCAAAGAGCTGGGGCAGAATTAGGGAGAGTTGGGTTTTTATTTTTCACATGAGCTCCCCCTGCAAGCTTTTTTCTTCCCACCAAAAAAGCCCGAAAAACGAAACCCCGTTTCCATAAATACTCCTACGCTTGGCACATCAGAGGGACGGAAGCAGAGAGAAATGAAGAAAAAGAGAGCATGGAAGATACAGAGACCCGGCGGGGAGGGGGAGGCAATATCCAGTAGCGGGCATCTTGCAGAACTACACGCACCTGTGTTATAGCAGTTGGCAAGGGTAGCGGCTGCGGCTACAGGAATACATACCAAGGAAGGAATATGTAACCATTCTCGATTAAAAATGTTACAAAATGATTTGGTTTACTTTTCCCTCTGACATCATTGGTATTTTATTATTGAGCACTTGATAGATTTACTTCGATTGTTCCAGGTAAGCCTGTCTCATTATTCTAGTAGGTTACGAAGCCAAGGGCAAGGCCTGAGTCATCTACTGCCTCATATTCCCAACAGCACCTGGTGGAATGCTACACACTCAGGAGACATTTTATAGGTGACTGTTTAAAAATAAGACAGAAAGGAAGTGGGGGAGACTTTTTTTTTTCAAATAGTTGCTTCTCATGGTCTGTAGGAAAAGCAATAGAATTTTCAGGTTTGAAAGAAGAATTCCTATATATTTTAAGTTTTAAAAATACATAGGCAAATTAAAGGCTGTGAAATGGTTCTTTCTTAAACAGATGCAGATTTTATTTATTTATTTATTTTTTTAATTTTTTTTTCAACGTTTATTTATTTTTGGGACAGAGAGAGACAGAGCATGAACGAGGGAGGGGCAGAGAGAGAGGGAGACACAGAATCGGAAACAGGCTCCAGGCTCTGAGCCACCAGCCCAGAGCCTGACGCGGGGCTCGAACTCCCGGACCGCGAGATCATGACCTGGCTGAAGTCGGACGCTTAACCGACTGCGCCACCCAGGCGCCCCCAGATGCAGATTTTAAAACTCCTCTCAGATTTCACCTATAACAAACATTGTGATGTTTAGGTGTTTATATCATTAGGAGACCGTCTCCACGGGTCTCTCACATTTCCACACGTCTTGCTGGATGTACCAAGGACGCAAGGCTTGGACCAGTCCTTACCTGGACCGTTTCCCAGGACTGTGCTTGCAGGAAGCAACCTCGAAGGATGAAGTTGCATCTTTCTCTGCAACAAAGAGGTGTGCTTACCGCTGCTATGAAAGTGCCCCCTGCACCCCACGCAGTGTTCCCCAGCTGCAACACAAGCCCACTGTGTGCACAGCATCTATCTGGGCCCTCTGGGTCCTGCCCCTTGCACTTGAGGGCAAGGGGGGGCCGGGGCGCTGATGCTGCCTGATGCAGCCTGACTAAGAAAGTCCTCTCTGACACAGGAGTCTCGTGTCTTCCATCAGTATCCCTGGAACAGGAACAGGCCAGCTTAGCTACTTGTAACTTTGGTAAAAGCAAAATGCAGATCTGTCAGTATCTTATTTCAAATAATGTTGGAGTGTCTCCAGTTGACTTTACAGTTGAATAAAGGAAAACTGGGTTAGAAGGCCACATGTTTATAACGATGGAATTTAGCATCTGATACATATACAGATATTTAGTATGTGATACATATACACATAGGTATTTTTTTTAATGTTTACTTATTTTTGAGAAAGAGAGAGAGAGAGAGAGAGAGAGAGAGCGTGAGTGGGGGGAGAGCATAAAGAGAGGGAGACACACAATCCGAGGCAGGCTCCAGGCTCTGAGCTGTTAGCACAGGGCCCGACACCGGGCTCGAACCCACGGACTGTGAGATCATGACCCGAGCTGAAGTCAGGTGCTAAACGGACTGCGCCACCCAGGCGCCCCTAGTATCCGATATTTTTTAAAGTGATTTTAACATTTTGTAGAAACTGTCCAGCCTACCTTGGGTTCTGCTACATCCGGTTCTGCGTGTGCACAGAAACTCCTGTCTGGGACATGCACATCTACCCAGCGAGGCATCCTTGCCTGACCAGGTGCATCTGGCTTATCTGACTCGACTTTCATCTCTTCTTGAGCCCCCCCCCCCCCGCCCCCACGGCAATGCTGAAGGCAAATGGTTTTGTAGCCTAGGAGTCAACAGTAAAAACTGAAGTGCAACCAGCCTCTGCCTCTGGCCTGGGACCACCCTTCCTCCCCGTAGCAGTAGGTCAGGATGGCCATGTTGGGTATGGCGATGCTACATACCTTTGGCTTCTTGCCATCTGTGTTCTCAGACCTCCCACATCCTGGTCGTCTATGGCCCAGCTTATCCCTCACTCACGGTTTACTGAGCACTGCACGAAGCCCAGCGCCTCCTCACCTCCTCCCTCTAGCGTCAGGGGCTATGTGCTTCCTCAAATAGCCTACATGCCCAGCAAGAGGGTGCCTGCACCCCAGCAGCACTTTCACAACACTTGATCGGTGAGTGGATCAACTTGTCATCCTTTCTACATCTCTCCATTGGCGACACTGTTCTTCAATATGCCGTTGGGTTTAAAAAGTGGGAAAGCAGCAAGTAAGATTTTGAAACAGCCCCAGAAACTCAGAAGTGCACTGTGTGTGTGACATAAAAACGACAGCACATCTGAGACTGGAAACAGCCCCACTCTTTGCTCAATTTGCTATTCTGGGTGGTTTCCTCGGAGACAGAGAGCCAGATCTGAAAATTTCCTCCGAATCAAAGGTGGGAAAATAAGTACCAGTTGCTAAAGTAAGCCGTAAAACTTAAAAACTGATTCTCTATTTCAAAGCTATCAACTATCAGCTCGCTTTCAGTTATTATGTAACTAGAACATGAAAGCTTAAATGTTAGAAAAGTTTAACCAACTCTACAAAGCTACCATTCAGTACCTCTCATACGCAAGTGATCTTTATGAAGCCATGATATTTACACATCTTGCTCAGAATCAAAGTACAGACAGTCCCCGACTTATGATGGCTTGACTTAACGACTTTTCAACTTTATGATGGTGAGAAAGCGCTATGCCTTTGGTAGGAACTGTACTTTGAATTTACAATGTGTGCCTTTTCCTGGGCTAGCGATGTGGGATGATCCTCTCCTGTGTGCTGGGCGGTGGCAGTAACACAGTGCCTGGTCAGCCACGCGGTCATGAGAGTGAATGACCAGCACGTAGCCATTGTTGGTCACTTCCAGCATAGTATTCAATCAATTACATGGCATGCTCAATACTTGTTATAAAATTGGCTTTGTGTTAGATGATTTTGCCCAATGGTAGACTCGTATAAGTGTCCTGAGTGCATACAAGGTGGGCTGGGCTACATTGTGACATTTAGTAGGTTGGGTGTATTAAATGCATTCGCAATTTATGATATTTTCACCTTATGATGGGTTTATTAGGACATAGCACATCGTACGTGTAGAAAATACTGGAGGATGTTTAATTTTATCTCGCTCTCCAACCCAACCCTGACCTCGGCGTCTTTTCCCAAAGCAGCCCCCTCCTCTCTGTCGACAAGATGTCCCAGAGATTCAAAGCACTGGAATCCTCTCAAGCTCTCCCCTTCCCTTCCTTTTGGTCTTACAGGTTCATTCACAAGCCTCCTGTGAAGATACCTCCACTTTTATCATTCCTCCTCATCTTCAGCTTCACCACCCTCACAGCCAATTGACCCAGGCCAATGAAGCGATTTTCCAAAGAGAATCCCACTGATTCCGTCTGTCCCAACTCAAAGCATTTCTAATCTAATACAGTCTCAACATGACAACGACCAAAAAAAAAAAAAAAAAAAAAAAAAGGATATTTTTCATTGTGACGTCTCCCTCTTCTAAAAAAGCTGACGGCTCTCTTGAGCCAGCAGCCAACCTCATTTGTGCTGCGCCTCCCCCGTATCTCACCCCAACACCTACCCCAGCCTGCTGTGGATCTATGGGATTCAGAACAATGAGAAACTTTGTCCTTGACTGCTTAGGGGCATGTAGCAAAACCCCCAAGAACAAAAAGCAATTGTTTTTTTACTGTTCATTTATCGGAAGGAAGCATCAAAAACAGCATCGCGGTGAGAAAACATGATACAAAATTTAAGCTACCTCACTACAAACCAACATCAACATATTTTGGAAGGACTGGCATGGCCAACTTTTGAGACAGCCCAGAACAGCAGCAACAGCATTACCAGTATCCCCAGAAGCACAGATAAAATATCACGTGACACTCTTGGGTGGCCACTGAAAGAGGCATGTTTAACGTCTCTGCACACAAAACTCAAAACAGAGAAGCAAGCACCCCTCTGGAGCCTCCTTTTGACAAAACACACACAAGCTACGGCCAAACATGTCAAAAATTCCTTACAAACATTCAAGTCCAAGTGCAGAGTCAGCAGCAGCTTGAGCCTTACAACCTTTCTGTTGCACAAATATTCTCTTCTCCAGAGAATCCAGACACACACAACCCATGAACTGAGAAACATGCACTTGGAGCATCAAAACGCTCAATCACACGTCCACACCCACTTGACCTGCTCTGGGTCTGGTGCATGGAGCATCCGCATAGCCAGCCCTCCCAGAGCCCGGAGGGAAGGCGTGGGGACCCTCAGGGCAGACCTGGCCAAGGGGCCCGCTGTGCAGTGATGTGGCACCCCCGTCTCCCCCCCCCCACAGTTGTTTCCCACGACTTTCTCCCACTCCATGTCTCATATGTCAACATACAAAGAGAAGGTTGCAGGCCTCAACCCCAGCAAAGCCACAGGTGACTACCTTGTGGCTCCCCAAAATAAGTGAAGTTTTACAGGCAAGTCGCTTCACTGTAATGAAGATAAAGTACTTTAATTAGCCAAGAACCTCTCAAGTCAGACGGGTAATCTGATTATAGCTGCAATGCATTCCGAAGGCATGTTAATAATCTCTTACCGACTCCTCCCACGCCTAGAAAAAAATGTTCTCAAACCTTTCGCAGAGCAGTGTCCTCTGGATTCATTCATTTGGGGTCCAAGTTCGTAACCCCATGGAAGAGCTGGTGGCACCGTAGAGCTCCCCCCTGTCCTCCATGTGATTAGAGGACAGACACTCCCTTCCTCACCCAGCCGGCCAGCCGGAAGATGAGTACATGCGGCCCCTGGCACTGGGTGCCCAGCCCCTCGCCAGGGCCACAAAGAGTGGCAGGTGGGACCCCGCCTGGGAGGAGGGCATGCTCCAGGTCTGGGCTCGCTCCAGGCCGGTCTGGCTTTGGCAGTCAGATGCACAGCCAAACAGCTGACAACGGCTTTAATATTCCCTATAGATTACCAGAAACAGATTCAAAATATATTTTTGTGTCAGCAAATCTTTACTTCAAACATCAGAACAGGCTGAAGAGGTAGGGACCATTGTCTCTATTTTATAGCTGCCAACGCTGAATTTCAAACAGTCAAGCAACCTGCCCAAGTCACATAGTTATGAAGTGACGGAGGAGGATCCGATGTCTGAATGGCGCTCGACTCGGGCTCCCCAGCACCACATGCTGAGTTCTAGCAGAAGACATCGTTCCCATGGGTATTTAGCAGGTGGCAAAAGCCTTTACTGGCTCACAGACCTGTCTCCATGGCACCTGCCTTGGCCCAGGCTGCTCTGCCCATTTAGATCACTGCAAACAGCGTCCGGACCACCCTCTCTCTTCCTGTGTCGCTCTGCTGCCAGTTATCTTCCAAAGATATGGTTCTGATAGTATCATGCCCCTGAGGAAGCCCTCCTGTGGCGCCCCACTGCCTTCAGAATAACACCCTACACTCTGAGCCCAGACAATAGATTCATGTGGTCTGTCCTTGGCCAGCTTGTCCTGTCCAGTCTCACCTCTGGCCACTCTGTATGCCACACCCCTTTGTGGTCTCACGTGGTCTGACTCTCCACTTCTCCTTCCAGTGCTTCCTTACTGTGATGGGACTTAATTACTGGTAGGGGCTGCAGCCTGGACCACTGCATTTGGCACATCAGCTATTTGTGCTACGGCACATCAGCTATCTTCTCAAGGCTCTTCAATGCCTTTATGAAATAGGTTTGGAGATGCTGCACGGGAGAGAATGTCCCAGAAATGGAAAACGCTGCTGGATGATCAAAAGCTCCACCTTTTGCTGCTGCCAAATAAATAAGGTAAGTGGCCAAATATCTCAGAAGGTCATCTGAGGCAAGTCCAGGGTCGCCATTTATAACAGGACTAAAAGTAGAGATGAAGCATGACATTGTGAGGGTGGCATCACATGCTACTGGGGCTAACAGAGGACACTTTGCTTGTCCTTGCGCGTGAGAAAGTGCTTTGAAAGAACTAAACAGCCCCTGAGAAGGAGCTATGATCACCTACGACGTCTGGCCGTAAGATGCAAGGATCTATGTCGATCCCAGTTTACGAACCATTTGGCTTCCCTCGTCACCAAAAGTCTTGCACTGAGTACAGTGATTCCATCCTAAAGACAGAAGTGACTGACCCTGACCTGATGTAAAAAGAATAAAATTCTGGAGGTTCCTGGGGGGCTCAGTCAGTTAAGCGTCCGACTCTTGGTTTCAGCTCAGGTCGTGATCTCATGGTTCAGGGAATCAAGCCCCACATCGGGCTCCATGCTGACAGTGTGGAGCCTGCTTGGGATTCTCTGTCGCCCTCTCCCTGTGCCCACCCCCTGCTCGTGCTCTCTCTCAAAATAAATTAAAAAAAAATTTTTTTTTTAATCTGAAGAATCTATACCAGTATATCAGTAAACTTCCCTAGTTCTAACAGAAATGTTATATATATTATATATTTTTATATATCTTATATGTTTATCAAAACACATGTATGAAAGGCATAGATCTCATGTGTTAGCATCTGAAAATGTGAACTAGCTCTATCGTTCTGTAGCTCTGAATTTTTATTCATCCTCAGTTATAAAATAAGTTTCCATCAGCGATTTTCGTCTTCTTTCTCTTGCTTATGTTTGGTTTCATCAAGCTTGTTAAGATTTTTGTTTAATATTTTCTCCATTTGGGGGTTTAGCTTATTCATTATACGTATTGTACCCAAGTCATAAAATATGTCACTAACTGTCAATAAAAAGCAACCGGAAACCATGGGGAATCTTAAGGGACTTGAGTAGAAATGTTTATAGTTCCAAAAAAATTATGTTCTATCAACTTACTGTGTCTGAGCCAACAGCTAATCTGCTGGTGATGCCAAGAAGGTCCTGCGCTCTCGGCTGGGAGGAAGAGGAGCTGTGACCTGCCTGCTTGGGGGTGCCATGCCAAGGGACCTCACCCTCCACAGGTCCTCACCCTCGACTGGCTGGTCTCGGCCGCTCTGCTTTCATTTGCATGCAGCTAGGAATTCATGCATGCGTGCACAGCAAATACTCATTAGAGTTTCACTATGTGTTAAATAACACCCAGTGTGATAGAGGCAAAAACGAATAAGACAGCACCTGCCTTCAAGGAGCTTAGGGTCCAGCAGAGATGTTGAGACCAATGCCCAAAGAAGAACAAAACAGGGCAGAATGTGATGAGTGCTCACATTCTGAGAGCACTCGCTTCCGGCTGGGATCCAGGAGCCTCCTCTGGTAGGGACTGGAGGGGAGAAGGCCCCACAGAGGTAGCCAAATACACAAGCTGCAGTCCTGGAGGAGACGCGTGCAGGGGGTGTGTGACACACGTGATGGAGTGTGGTCACAAGGGCTCTTGGGAAGAGGGTGGGAGACAAAGGTGGAAAAATCTTGGGCCAAGGGGGCCTAATGCCAGGCTAAGAAGTTTACTTCACTTGCCAGAAAGCAAGTCCTCAGTGACTTGGGAGCTTGCAGGTGACTACTGTGGGAACCGTTTAGGAAGACCTTTGTGCAGCTTTGTGCAGAACTCAGTGGAGGGGCGGGAGGAAGGCAGGGCCCATCACGGGACAATTTAACAGTTTGGGAGTGAGGCTCAGACAATGGAGCAAAAGGGGCAGAACCAGGGACGCTGGGGTTCTGAGGGTTTTGCTTTGGGGTACCACCGGCACGATACGGAAGTGAGGAAGGGGGGCTGGCATGTGGATGATGTCCAACTGGCTCTCCCGGCAACCTGAGGGAGGCCCCTCTCTCTCTCAGCAGAACCTTGGGAGAGGAACATGAGGGAGAGGCGGTGAGGAGCAGAGGCCCAGGACAGTGCTGCTCTCTCCAGGAGCAATTTATGGAAAAAATACAACAAAATGAATTATTAAAAAAAAAAGAAAACAAAATGCAAGCCCTGTGGTTCCGTGCCTAGATGTCACGGCAGTGTGGAATTCCTACAAGGATTTCTAAGGGCTTGCTCTCAATTTCTGTGCCTGTTCCAGTGTTGTGAATTGAACGGTGTCTCCCAAGAAGATATGTTGAAGCCCTAATCCCTACTGCCGGTGAGTGTGCCCTTATTTAGAAATAGGGTCTTTATAGGTACCATCAAGCTAAGTTGTATTCGTCTGGAATAGGGTGGGCCTTAGTACAACACTGCTGTCCTCGTCAGAAGAGAAGAGACAGAGACAGACGCACAGAGGGAAGGGGCCCTGGTAACGTCAGAGGCAGAGATTGCGATGTGGTAGCCGTAAGCCCAGAAATGCCCAGGAACACGAGAAGTGAAGAGGGAGACAGGGAATGGATTCTCCTCTAGAGCCTGAAGAGAGAGTATGGTCCTGCCAACACCTTGACGTAACACTTCTAGACTCCAGGTCTGTGAGAGAATCCATTTCTGGTTTTGAAGCTGTCCAATTTATGGCGCTTGGTGATGGCAGCCCAGGGAAACCTGGAAGTACCTGGGTGGACTGGCCAGAACCGGAGACCTGCTGGGGAAGGTCTGGGGCTCTGGACCTCGTCACTCCAGAAGGCTGGCCGTCCTCCCAGACTCCCACTGGAAAGAGCCAGGCCATTATGGATGCTCGGGAACAATGGGCTTCGTGATTGCAAATGTGGCCCGAGTCACAAGGCCCAGTGTTAGTGGAAAGAAAGAAACAAGCAAGTCCACATCCCAAAGCTAAATCTTAAACAGCCTCCCCTGTTCATTCAGCTTTTGTCTCCTTTCTCTGAAAGCAGAAAAATATCCTTGTTTGCATTTACAGTAAGTCTCATTAGGACAGACTTTTCCCATGGGAAGCCCAAAGAAGTCAGCTCAATTAAAAAAAAAATCCCATTGAAGGTACACTGCATTCTCAGGTCTTTATTCATTACTATTGGATACAATGAGATAATTATCTGTGTACTCATCCCACGTCAATAACCTGCACGTATCACTTCAGGGGCTCTGGGTTTGGCCACAGGGAAGATTCCACTCTTCGGCGAGTGAGCAAGTGCAGGGAACCTTCCCACTGGGTCTGCAGATCCCTAAGGTGTGGACACCTTGAGAAAAAGCTTCTTTCATGAGAAGGAAAACCAACGAATTTATTCCCAACCTTATTTTCCCTCCAATCAGGACAAGGAATCATGTGGGAAGGCACCTGCTTTAACATGTCCAGGTTTTTCTGGATTGAAATTGCGTGTGATCCCCCTTCCCACCCCTCACCCCCGAATAACAACTCCGTGTATATATCCAAGGCAGTCCACACATGTCACCTCCAGTCCTCACCATAACCTGGCTAGGTAGGCGTGAATGACCCCAATTAGAGAAGAAAATGTCAACCTCCCAGAAAAACATCATCTCCACTGGGGACATGGGGAGGAAGAGGTCAAGAAAACACCTGCCAATGCGTGAAATAGATAAAAGGGAGAGTAGACCGATCATGAGGAGTACTGAGTAACGTGTAGAACTGCTGAATCACTATATTGTACATTCGGAACTAATACAATACCCTATGTTAATTATACCTCAATTTAAAAGAAAAAAACACCTGTCAGGTGGGAAAACCAATGCTGTGACCCCCTAAGTTCCACACAGTGTGTTGTTCCATTACTTGTGACACACTTGCTGACCGACCCCCTGTCTTTACTTCTTCAGAACACAGACACGTAGAAGTATTTAATACAAGATAGTGCTGCCAGATCTGATCCTGAGAGGGCTACCGGTTTCCTCCAGACAGAACTCTTCTGACTAACAGGGCCATAGGGGACACTAGTCTTTTGCAACCTGTAAATGTGTGAAATGCTCCCCCCACCATGGCAGCGGTTCTCAGGGAGGAGCAGAAAAGTCCGAGTCTGCTGAACTGTTTGTTCACAAGCATCCACACGCACCCACACCTGTTCAGGATTCATTGATCAGAATGGGAATGTGTGCAGTTGGCTAAACTCCCTGATGATTCTGGGACACGTCCCACTCTAAGTTGAGACTGACTACCCTAAGAAACAACCCAACAAAAGATGCTGGAACAACGTGTTACCCATGAGGGGTAAGGGGAGGCGGGGGGGGGGGGGGTGTGGGGAGGATGAAAAAGGCTCCCTCATTCACACCCTACCGTACAAGATAAATCCCATTTGGGTCAAGAGCTTAATTGCGAATGTTGGCAAGCCTATAAAGTCATACGAAAATATGTTCATGACCATGACCTACCCGGTACCATGAACAAAAAGACTGATAAGTTTAGCCACATTAAAATGTAAATGTCTGTTCAAGAGACATTAACTACACGATGTGGTGAGCATTGCATAATGTATAGAATTGTTGAATTGACATGTTGTATGCCTGAAATGAATATAATGTTGTATGGTAGCTATATATACTTCAATTAAAAAAAAGATGAAAAAAAAAATTGAAAAAGATGCACCACAAACCAGAAGAAGACATCTTGCAGCGTCTGCAAACTAAAGCCCCAAGAATTTATCACCTCATTCAGAAGACTGGCAAAAATTTTAAGTCTGACCATAAAAGAGTTGGCACGGATATAGAACAAACAAAATTCTCGTAAGCTGCTAGTTACACATAAGTTGTTACAATCACTTTGCTAAACCATTTGGCATAACCTGGTAAAACTCAACTCATGCAGAGGACCTGAACAGACATTTGTCCCAAGAAGAGATGCAAATGGCCAATAGGCACATGGAAAGATGCTCAACATCACCCGCCACTAGGGAAATGCAAGTCAAAACCACAAGGAGACACCTCTTCACACCCGTTAGGATGGACGCTATACAAAAATTACACAATAACAAGTGTTGGTAAGGACGCCTAGAAATTGGAACTCTTGTGCATTGCTGATGGGTAAAATGGTGCAGCCACTGTGGAGAAAAGAACAGTAGATCCTCAAAACATTAAAAACAGAATTGCCATGTGATCCAGAAATCCACAGAAGTGAAAGTGGGCCTTGAATTGACACCTGTATACCCATGGTCACAGCATTATTCACAACAGCCAAGAAGTCGAAACAATCCGAGTGTCTGATGGATGAATGGATAAACGGAATGTAACATATACATACAGTGGGATGTTTTTCAGCCTTAACAAGAAATAAAATTCTGATACATGATAGAACATGGATGAACCTTGAGGACATCATGCTAAGTGAAATAAGCCAGGTAGGAAAGGACAAATTC
Organism: Felis catus; assembly: GCF_018350175.1. Lineage (NCBI taxonomy): Eukaryota > Metazoa > Chordata > Mammalia > Carnivora > Felidae > Felis > Felis catus. Next base: position 35,600,271 of record NC_058379.1, read on the forward strand.
CGTATGATCCCACACGTATGAGAGACCTAGAGTAGTCAAATTCATAAAGACAGACAGAAGAATGGTGGTTACCAGGGGCTGGGGGGAGGAAAAATGGGGAGTCGCCGTTTGACGGACACAGAGTTTCAGTTTCGCAAGATTAAAAATGTTTTGAAGATGGATGGTGGTGATGGCTGTGCAATGTGAGTGAATTTAATGCCACTGAACTGTGCACCTAAAAACAGTTTCAGTGATAAATTTTGTGTATATGTTACCAAAAGTTTTAAAAATGAAAAAACCGGGGCGCCTGGGTGGCGCAGTCGGTTAAGCGTCCGACTTCAGCCAGGTCACGATCTCGCGGTCAGTGAGTTCGAGCCCCGCGTCAGGCTCTGGGCTGATGGCTCGGAGCCTGGAGCCTGTTTCCGATTCTGTGTCTCCCTCTCTCTCTGCCCCTCCCCCGTTCATGCTCTGTCTCTCTCTCTCCCAAAAATAAATAAAAAACGTTGAAAAAAAAAAAAAAAAATTTAAAAAAAAAAAAAAAAAAAAAAAAAATGAAAAAACCAAACTGGGGGCGCCTGGGTAGCTCAGTCAGTTAAGCGCAGACTTCGGCTCAGGTCATGATCTCGCCATTCACGAGTTCGAGCCCGGCGTCAGGCTCTGTGCTGACAGCTCGGAGCCTGGATCCTGCTTCAGATTCTGTATTTCTTTCTCTCTGCCCCTCCCCGCTCACGCTCTGTCTCTCTCTGTCTCTCAAAAACCAATAAATGTTAAAAAATTAAAAAAACAGCAAATTGAACATGTGCACACCTTATAGCCCAGCACACCTACTCCTAAGAATACTTAGTAGAGAAGTTACAGTGCGTGGGAACCAGGGCACAGCGAGGCATGTGCACAGAAACATGGCTTTGTAATAAAAACAACCTGGAAGCAACCAAACAACCAAAAAGGCAAAGAGAAGAGATCCTCACAATGGAATGACGGAAAGCAGTAACAATGCGTGCACTCCAGCTACACACACGAGCACAGCTGACTATCAAAAGAGTATGTCATGGGGCGCCTAGGTGGCGCAGTCGGTTGAGCGTCCGACTTCAGCCAGGTCACGATCTCGCGGTCCGTGAGTTCGAGCCCCGCGTCGGGCTCTGGGCTGATGGCTCTCGGAGCCTGGAGCCTGTTTCCGATTCTGTGTCTCCCCCTCTCTCTGCCCCTCCCCCGTTCATGCTCTGTCTCTCTCGGTCCCCAAAATAAGTAAAAACGTTGAAAAAAAAATTAAAAAAAAAAGAGTATGTCAAGTGACATCGTATGTCACAGAAGAAGATCTACAGGGCTACTTCACTCCTTTGCTTATTCAAAATAAGCAAAATTACATGACACACATGTTTGGGACACATACACCGTGGGCAAAATACAAAGAAAAGCAAGGAAAAAATCAACACAATTCATGATGATGTTGAGGCGACGGTGGGAGATAGTCATACGTGGATTTTCAAACCCACTGGTAATGTTCTATTGCCTAAGATGGGCATTCTTCTTGCCATTCTGCTTTAAATTGGACATATGTTTCAAATTTACATATAAAAATGTTAGAACGTATAAATACACTTATGTACATATCCATAGAAATACATTGTGTTTATATATAATGTACATGCTTCAAATACGTTACGTTTATATATAACGTAGTTCGTAATTGTTTCAAAAATCATCTAAAAAATTAAGATCAATGTTTATAACTGAGAGGCTCCAAGTCTCAAACCCTCTCAAATATTAGGAGGCAGGAAGGATTCATTCCTCTTATCCTTCATGTGCAGCCCGGGCCGGTGCCCACGGGTCACAAAATCAGCGGAGAACCCCAGAGACAACTGCTGGACAATCTCAGTGCCCCCAGACTTCCCATGCACAGGCTTCTCATTGCCATCAGAACAAGAAATCATGGGGCTGGGTTAGGGGATGAGGAACTCTTACCCATGGATCCTCGCAACAGATGGAAGGAACAGAAAACAACACGGGGGTGCCCCGGCCTTTAACAAAGGGGGCCTGGAGCTATTCAAAAACCTGACAGATATCACGCCATGGTTCAAATGGGACATAGACATATTAGAATTCATACACTCCAACCAAAGTATCCAGACTTGTTAAAGGAAAAAATAAAACAGAAAGAAGGAATGTGTCAAAGACTAAAAGATACAGAAATATGGGATTCAGCCCTAAGCAGCGAGCGGCAGGAGCCAGAACAAGGAATGGAAACGAGGAGAACTATTTATCTCAGAATTTCCACATAAATCTTCTGGTGTGTGTGAACTGGGTTAATTCGCAATAAAAATCAGGCTCTAAGAGGATGAAAAAATATATATGTATAGTGTCCCTGAGAGAAGGAAATCAGGAGCTACCGAAGTTAAAAGAGCTTGCAAATACCAACGATACTTCAATCAAAAAGGAACTTCTGGAAAAAGTATTATTGCTTGTGTCACTGGAGGAAAATGTGAGCTAGCAGAATGGTATAATGGAAAAAGAATACCAGACAGGAAACCGGAGATCTGATAGGCAACTACCCACACCCAGCACATGGCAGAAAAAGTACTAATCTAACAACTCTGGGTATGAGTCCCAGCTCTGCCACTTGCTAGCTAGGTGGTGTAGGGCAGGTCTGGTAACCACTCTGAGCTTCAGTTTTCTTATCATTATAGTGGGAACACAAAAAATGCCCACTTCAACGCCTATGTCATCTAAGATTAGACAAGAACTTGGGAGCATTTAATACCCAGGGGTACAGAATAAATGCTATGCCCCAGGCCTCAGTTTCCCAAGTATGCAACTACAAGAAAGAAGAAATGAGCTCTAATCTCATCGGCTCTATAATTTTGTTTCTCTACTGTGGTAGGCAGAATAATTCTCCTCCTCCCCCCAAACGTCCACTTCCTTACTCCAGAGGATCTGTGACTGTCTGAAGCCGTACGGCAGAAGGTAATTAAGGTTGCTAATCAGCTGACTTTAAAATAGGAAGATTATCCTGAATTATCCAGGTGGGCCCAGTGTAATCAGAGGGACCTTAAAAATGGAAAAGGGAGGCAGGAGAGAGAATCAGAGATGATCTCATCCCGCCATTGCTGGATTTGAAGATGGAAGAAGAGGGTTTAGGCCGAGCAAGGCGGATGCGCCCAGAAGCTAAGAAAGGCAAGGAAACGGGTTCTCTCTTCACGCCTCTAGGAAGCAATGTAGCCCTGCAAAATCTTCACTTTTAGCCAGCCAGGCTAAACTTCTGACTTATGAACTACAGTGCTGGGAGGTAATGAATTTGCATTGTTTTTAAGTCACTCAGTTTGGGGTAATTTGCTACCTCAGCCATAGGAAACTGATAACACCTGTCTGTGATACTGTCTGACCTGTGCTTGGGACTGGACCTATATGGTGCTGAGCAGGAGAGAACCATGCAGAAAAAGGAAAGCACTCTAAAACACTAACACACCAGTAATGCAATACGTGATTACATTTATCAACCCATTTATATGCGTTATAAAATTTGCATGTGAATATACACATATATGTGAAGATTTATTTATTTATTTATTTATTTATTTATTTATTTATTTATTGACAGAGAAAGAATGCGAGTGGGGAGAAGGGCAGGGTGGGGGCAGAGAGAGAGACAGAGACAGAGACAGAGAATCTTAAGCAGGCTCTACACTCAGCATAGAGCCCGACTCGGGGCTCAAGCCCACAACCCTGGGACCATGACCTGAGCCGAAATCAAGAGTCGGATGCTCAACCGACTGAGCCACCCGGGCACCCCTGGATATATTTTTAAAAATCTGTTTAAATTTTACTAAACTGCTAGAATGGTGTTCTGTCCTGAAAAACAGGAAGATATCACTGCATCAAGGTTAGAGGATCTCCTCCAGCTTCTCCACCCCGGGCTTTTCCAGCTCCAGGCTCCACCCAAAGCAGTTCAAAGTAACTCATTCAAATCTCCCAGGTGGTTTTAAGTTCATAAGATGATGTGCTCTTGATTGTGATAAGTACAAAAATAATACGAATAATTTTTATTACCAACCACAAAGGAAATGTCTGAGGCATACAGGGGAATGGGTTGCATATGCGTCTTGAAAATCCACAGCATTATCACTGCTATACTTGCTCCCTGCAAAGTCAAGGTTTTGTGAGCTTTGCTAAGGGAAACTGCATAAATTATGGGCTCCTTGAGTGTGTTATTATATGCTCCACGTTTTCTGTTTGAAAAATAAGGACTTCAGAAATACTAAATGTGAGTATGTGTAGATATTCAGAATTTGCTTTAAAATACTCAATATAAAGGGGGCGCCTGGGTGGCTCAGTTGGTCAAGCATCCGACTTCAGCTCAGGTCATGATCCCGTGGTTCGTGGGCTTGAGCCCCTCGTCGGGCTCTGTGCTGACAGCTCAGAGCCTGGAGCCTGCTTCGGATTCTGTGTCTCCCTCTTTCTCTGCCCCTCCCCCGCTCACACTCTGTCTCTCTATGTCAAAAATAAACAAACTTTTAAAAAATTAAAAAAAAATAAACTACTCAGTATAAAGGAAGGGAGGATAAAACAGAAGGAGGAATAGATAAAATAAGGCAACATGTTGATAATGGTTGAAACTGGGTGAGGACTATTTGGAGGTTCGTTACACCTTTCTCTCGAATGCTGTCTATGTTTGAAACTCTCCATAATTAAAGACAATTTAAATCAGGTATGCTTCCTACCTGCCAACATACTCCCACAAAGCTGGGGCTGTGTGTCCCGTGAGAAGTGGCTTTTTGCTGCTCTAGCAGCCCAGGTGTGGTCCCGTAACAGGGCACTTTCCTGCTAGGAGAGCCCCTGAGAAGACAGGCTGCAGCTCTGGGGGGCCAGGCTGAACCGGGAGAAATGAAAGCAGCTGGAATGGGGACAAGGGTCAAGGGAAGGAGGCCCTTCTTAAAGACACAGCTTTACTGGTGTCCACCAGCTTTCACTGAGACCTAAGCCTTCCCCACACGGTGTGGCTGGGCCACGGGAACTTGGGCCCAGGCTTCCAGCTGCCTCAAGCCAGCTTGTTCCAAGGGCCATTTAACTCTCCATTAACTTGATTTGATGAGCTCCTGGAAGGCCACCAAGTGCACTGAGAAATAAACTCCCGAACAGCAAGCACATCAAAATTTACCGCATCCATTAACTGATATGTGAGTCTGTACTGCTTGGCACGAAAGCAAATCATTGCTGTTTTCTGATTTCCCCTCACGTCCACCCTGCTTTGTGTGTGCATTTCTATTTAGCTGTTATTCTATTTATTTTTCCCATCCCCTGATTTGTTTTTCCATAATCTTTTTTTAGTTATGCCTGTTGGCTATCACGTCCATATACTGGTCGCAGCCCTGATCAACACTTCAAGGCAAAAATCCTCCGACCCACAAACCATCCACTCGTCCCACCTCAAAAGGTTCACAAAACCGAGTATCTTCATGCATAAGGCCAGAGCAGTTGACTGGGACTCAAGAAAAGTCCTGACCATGTCACTTAATCATTCTGGGCCTTGGCACTGTCCTGTGCAGAAGGAGATAATCTAGGGTGCTTAGTGAAGACATCTGTGGGGAGAAGACACAGAGGCACAAGATCCGTCTTGATGCTCAGGTTTTAACTCCACTCACCAACTATAAGGGAAACAACTGTCCCAGGGGTCACCCTGGTCCTATGGATACAACAACGAAGACCACAGTCCCTGCCTGATGAAGCTTAGAGCCCAGCAGCTATGTGGCTTTTTAAATAAGTGATCTAAAATGAAGTTCTTTAATCTCCTTGGGCTTGGGGGCATCTGTCCAACGGGGGATAAAACAATCGAACAGCTTGCTGCAAGAGCTATCAAGTGCAAATAAAACCAAAGCATGAGGGGCGCCTGGGTGGCTCAGTTGGTTGAGCGTCCGACTTCAACTCAGGTCATGATCTCGCGGTCCGTGAGTTCCAGCCCCGCGTCGGGCTCTGTGCTGACAGCTCGGAGCCTGGAGCCTGCTTCGGATTCTCTGTCTCCCTCTCTCTCTGCCCCTCCCCCGCTCATACTCTGTCTCTCTCACTTTCAAAAATGAATAAATGTTAAAAAAAAAAAAGTTAAATAAATAAAACGAAAGTATGAATGAAGTACTAGCCCGAAATGGCCGTTACCTTATTTCTCAAGGATTTCTCATACCTGAGCCAGTTGCTGCTTCCCAGAATGCAGATGCATAAGAGAACTCTAAGGATTGGGCTGTGGTTTGTGGAAGAACCACCTCCATAAAGAGAAGTGAGTAAAAAGAGCAACGTACAACTATTTCTTTCCTAACCAACTGCTAAGACAGTTTTGCTTCCAAACTCACTCAGCAGAATGGGCTCTAGGAGACATTAACATGTTTCCCAAGTTGTTTCCAACGGTTTCACAACTTGGAGAAAGGAAATGTTACGCTCATCTCTTTACAATCATAGATATTTGCAGCAACCCTATGTACGGCCCTTGAACGTGCACACAGACCTCCCTCCCTCTGACGGGAGACTTGGGGTCAGACGGTGCTGTGATGCTCTCCCTGACCCAGTCAGTTCCTGAACTACTCTGACCTCTCTGAATAGAAGACAGATGCTGATGTTGGTGTCTGGAAAATGTATCTTAATAACATGGAGAAAACATCCCATCTAGGATAAGATGTCTTACAATCACCATAGATACACACAGGGATTTCTAAGGGAAAGTCATTCATGACTCCGGCTCAATACCTTTCTGCCGTTGCCTCTCCCCCGCCGCACACAAGCGCATGCGCACACCCCAATCTTGCTGGAGGACGTGCTTCCGGCTGGAGAAGACCCCGCTTGCCCCTTACTGTTGTCCCAACGCTTTAGCTCCCACATTTCAGTACTTTTTTTTAATGTTTATTTATTTCTGAAAGAGCACGCGTGAGCAGGGGAGGGGCGGGGGGGGGGGGCGGGGACAGAGGATCCGAAATGAGCTCTGCGCTGATAGCGGTGAGCTGGATGCGGGGCTTGAACTCACCAGCCATGAGACCGTGACCGGAGCCAAGCCGGGCACTCAACCGACTGAGCCACCCAGGTGCTCCCAGGGTATGTTTTTTGGATGAACACATAACATACACTGAAACACACCATTCCAGACTTCAAGGATGTCTTCTTGGAGCTGAGTAGGCTCTCACTTTAATATAGCATCTGCTGCTAAAGGTTCTATGTGTGGTTTCTCACTCCATCGGGCGTGGTTTGCTGATGTGTTATAGAGCCATTCAGGGTAGAAGTTAGCCCAAAAGGACTCTGCGAGTCCCCCTTCGGATTGCCAAAGCATTGTGTTTCTACCTTGTACATGGAACAGGTCGGTCTAACCAGACTTTAAAAGGCAGTTCTTGGGCAAAACTGTGTATTGTGTGGAAGGATAGGAGGGCAATCTCAAAAGAAAGAGCTCTGCTTCCTATTCTGAAAGCAAAAGAAATGCCATGTCTTTGTTCTCTGCAAATCCTATGAGGTCAACTAGACCTTCACAATCTTCCCCAAGGTCGTTTTCTAATTATTAGTGTTCATTGGCCAACATTTCTCAAAATATTAAAGACCACCACCTCAAAAAAATCATGCTATAAACCCAAAAGGATCCACATTAAGAGTACAAAAAGACTATAAAAAATAATTTTGCAGGAGAAGACAAAATATTGCCTTCCTTGCTCTTTCTGTGAGTTCCCTACTATATGTAAATGGGGACAAAAATACATCTGTGATACCTATAACTTAACTAGAATAACTTAACTAGAGCGCAACTTCGGCTCAGGTCATCATCTCGTGGTTTGTGAGTTCGAGCCCCGCGTCGGGCTCTGTGCTGACAGCTCAGAGCCTGGAGCCTGTTTCTGATTCTGTGTCTCCCTCTCTCTCTCCTCCTGGCCCGCGCTCTGTCTCTCTCTCAAAAATAAACATTAAAAAAAAAAAAAAGAAAGAAAGAAAGAAACTAAACTAATCAACTCAGAGCAGAGGCAGAATATGGGCCCCCAAGCTTCTCAATCAGATGGCTGCCAGAGAGAAAGGAGTCCTCTAGTATGGAAATGAGACACCAGGCAAGACATATTTGGAGGGAAACGCCATTAAGCCATGACATCATTGACTAAACTGTTACTTCTTGAACAATACCGAGAGAGAAATGAGAAAAGTGAGAAATGTGTTTTTTAGACTGGATGCACCCCAGTAAGAGTTACATGATGGCTGTCTCAGAGAGCCTGTGTTTAGTGGATACAGATTTTAACTTCTAAAAGCTCTGACTGAAGTCTTTTGCTATAGGTCTGTGCGCCATCATAGGGGCTGGACAGACAATGCCAAGCTACTAGACCCAGACATCAGGCAAATACACCTTGAACCAGGCAGGCTGTGCCATTACACTCGAGTGATCCTAACCATAAGAAATGAGGAAAGTGCGCTAATGTCCCAAGAGGGATTTACATTGAGACTCCTCATAGTAACACTGCAGCAGTAACAAGAAAATCTTAAAAGGAACCAGAGGGAGAAGTCATATTACTGACAGGGAATAACAATAGGCTAACAGTTACCAATTGACACCCAAAAATAGATACCAAAAAATAATGGAATTTTACCTATAGAAGTACTGAGACAAGATCAACTGTTAACCGGGGCGCCTGGGTGGCGCAGTCGGTTAAGCGTCCGACTTCAGCCAGGTCATGATCTCACGGTCCGTGAGTTCGAGCCCCGCGTCGGGCTCTGGGCTGATGGCTCGGAGCCTGGAGCCTGTTTCTGATTCTGTGTCTCCCTCTCTCTCTGGCCCTCCCCCGTTCATGCTCTGTCTCTCTCTGTCCCAAAAATAAATAAAAAATGTTGGAAAAAAAAAATTAAAAAAAAAAAAAAAAGATCAACTGTTAACCTAAGATTCTCTACCAAAATAAATTATTATTTCAGAATAGAGGCAAAATAATGCTATTTTAAAAAATTTTTTTTAACGTTTATTTATTTTTGAGAGAGCAAGACAGAGCGCGAACGGGGGAGGGGCAGAGAGAGAGGGAGACACAGAATCCGAAGCAGGCTCCAGGCTCTGAGCTGTCAGCACGGAGCCCGATGCGGGGCTTGAACTCACGAACCATGAGGTCATGACCTGAGCTGACATCGGACGCTTAACCAGCTGAGCCACCCAGGCACCCCCCCACCTTTTTTTTTTAGAAATACAAAGGTTTCTCTTAGAAATGATCTACTTATGCTTGATGAAATAACACTAAAAGATGCATTCTAGCAAGAGGGAAACAGAATCCAGAAAGCAACTCAAGTTGGTAAATGTAGATCTAAATGGTGAATCAATATCAGTACTTAAAAGAAAAACAAATGGAAAGTTAAGACTGGGGGTGGGAGGGTGGGGAGAGTGACCCTAAATGTCAGCAAGTCACAATGTTAGAAGGAACTTTTCTCCTTTAGGAGAACGGTAAATACACTTTAAGAATGTTTAGGGGTGCCTGGGTGGCTCAGTCAGTTGAGCGTCCAACTTCAGCTCAAGTCACGATCTCACAGTTCGTGAGTTCAAGCCCCGCGTCGGGTTCTGTGCTGATAGCTCGGAGCCTAGAGCCTGCTTCAGATTCTGTGTCTCCCTCTCTCTCTGCCCCTCTACCACTCATGCTCTGTCTCTCTGTCTCAAAAATAAATAAACATTAACAAATTAAAAACGTTCATTACAATTTCCAAGGCAATCAGTAAAGGAACAGAGAAAAGATGTAACTTCCAAACCCACAGAGGGAATGAAAAACAAGTCCAAGGTGTTTGACAGAAGGCAGAAAGGTGTAAAAAAAAAAAAAGTAAAAACATGGTAGCAGGAAATGTAAAACAGGACAGTAGAATTAAGTCCAGCTATAAGTACAATCACAATACTCTAAATGGAATAAATGCACCTCATTAAAAGAAACTCAGATTATCACACACACACACACTCACACACAGACACAGTTGTTGAAAACATGACTTGGAAAAGCTGAAAACGAGAGAAAATTACACCAGCGAAAAATACCTAAAAGAAAGCTGATGTAGCAATACTGATATCACACAAATTGGAATATAAAGCAAAGGCATGAGCAGGGATGAATAATATATTTCATAATAGGAAAAGAACAATCTACCAAGTCATAATAGTCATGAATTTTTATGCATCTAATAATAAAGCAGAGACCACTTCCCCCAAACAAAGTCACCTTCTTTATTTTACTTAAATGGCCCCCAAAAGCAACAGACAAGAAAGCCAGCCCACTGGTCAGAGGGCCCCACTGGTGGGATGGGCCATGTCCCGGATTTAGCAGCAGTTTCTAACCTGCAGGTGGTGATGGAGCCCTGAGTGGTCCCAATTCTCGGGCAGTTCTCAAGGCATCAAGGGCTGTTTTCCTCCTCAGTGTGTTACGGGACTCAAATCCAATCAATTTCTTCAGAGCTTAGAGGATGACGAAGGGGATTCAAATTCAGGGAGACACCCCCAAGGCCAGCTGCCCTGAGTTAGGCACCTGGGTGGTGTCTTCAATGACTTCTGCTCAATTCACCTGCTGTCAATTAAGTTCTGAAGACAGCTCCCCCGTCAGCCAGCTCAGGCCACCAGGGCCATGGCGTCTGCCTCACGCCGCCGGGCACCTTTCTTTGTCCATGCTCCAGAAGCCGTCTAAATCAACCGCAGTCTTTTTTTTTTTTAAGTTTATTTATTTATTTTGAGGGGGGAGGGGCAGAGAGAGAGAGAGAGAGAGAGAGAGAGAGAGAATCCCAAGCAGGCTTCTTGCTGTCAGTGCAGAGCCTGACATGGGGCTCAAACCCATGAACCGTGAGATCACGACCTGAGCCAAAGTCAGATGCTTAACCAACCGAGCCACCCAGGTGCCACCCAGGTGCCCCTAAACCTGCCGCAGTCTTTAAATACAGGCAGAAATGGCATTACTATAGGCCACTTCTTACTGCTTTCTTGAAACATAACCTTAAAACTCATTAACTTTAAACTTCCCTGTCTGTTTAAACTCTTTACTACTGAATGTCAAAACAGAGCCTAGTGCAAGAACTAAACAAAACTCTTTATAATGAATGCCAACTACCTTACTAAGTTTAGTTTCATCTCTTTGTTGTTTTTAAGAAAGTAAAGGAGAAACTTTTATGTGAACGTCTGGCCTCCCAAGACTTTTCTGCCTTGCTGGAGAGAATATGAAGGGCAGTATTCAGTACAGGTCATAGGACTATTCTAAAAAGGTGCTAAAAGAAAGTCTTCCTTGGGGCACCTGGGCGGCTCAGTCAGTTAAGCGTCCGACTTTGGCTCAGGTCATGATCTCACCGTTCGTGGGTTCAAGCCCCGCATTGGGCTCTCTGCTGACAGCTTAGAGCCTGGAATCTACTTCAAATTCTATGTCTCCCTCTCTCTCTGCTCCTGCCCGCTCAGCCTCTGTCTCTCTCTCTCTCTCTGTCCTTCAAAAAAGAAAAAAAATTTTTTTAAAGAAAGAAAGTCTTCCTTAGTCTTACAGGAATGTTTTAAAATCCCCCTTCATGTTTCCTTAGGTACCTAACTCAAGTGGAAAGTAATTTGGGCATGAGACATAATAGTGCTTATCCAAGAGAATTAAAAAATATATATGTGGGGCGCCTGGGTGGCTCAGTTGGTTAAGTGTGTGACTTCAGCTCAGGTCATGAACTCGTGGTTCATGAGTTCAAGCCCCGCGTCGGCTCTGTGCTGACAGCTCAGAGCCTGGAGCCTGCTTCGGATTCTGTGTCTCTCTCTCTCTGTTCCTCTCCTACTTGCACTCTCTTCCTCTCTCAAAAATAAATAAAGATAAAAAAATTTTTAAAAATATGTACCTGCCATATTCCACTGATTTTAAGATACACATTTTAGCATTTTAACATCTCTGAACTCAGGTTGCATGCTTTGATCTATGGCATGCAATGTCTTAATTTAAGTGGCAGCATATTTTATTTGCTTTTAATGTTACACGTTTTCATCGATGACGGTGGCATGTGGTTTGTCAATGGAAATGGCTATTCCCAGACTGATTCTGTGACACAGGGTTAAAAAGTGAGGTGGAGGGGCGCCTGGGTGGCTCAGTCGGTTGAGCGTCTGACTTCAGCTCAGGTCACGATCTCGCGGTCCGTGAGTTCGAGCCCTGCGTCGGGCTCTGGGCTGATGGCTCAGAGCCTGGAGCCTGCTTCCATTCTGTGTCTCCCCCTCTCTCTGCCCCTCCCCCGTTCATGCTCTGTCTCTCTCTGTCTCAAAAATAAATAAAACGTTAAAAAAAAATTTTTTTTTAAAAGTGAGGTGGATTCCATCCTTTATCTTCTTTATTTCTTTATTTTGCATGTACAGAGCCTTAATATGTAACAGTGGGCATGTTTCTGCGTTTCCCACACAAGCCCCCACTTCTCTTCCGGAAAGGGAAAGGCATTTTGATTAAAAAAAAAAAAAAAGTATTTGCTCTGTCCCTTATAAAGTCAATGTTACCCTTTGGTGTGAGGTCCGGTCTGCCATTTACAAGTTGTGTGACTTTGTAAATTACTTAACAAGTAATTTACTTAACATCACTGAGGCTCCATTTTCCCCAGTGAAAATGGGTCTGCCCCGCCCACGCACAGTTTGCACAGTTCACCGGTTAAGGTCAGAAGGAGGTAAGGTTCTCGGAGCACCAAGTGCTCTGTCTGGCACCCAGGCAACCCAGGGCTGGGAGAGGTCCTCTCATCTGTCCTGTTCCAGAGGCTCTATACACCAGCTTCTCCCCACTGCCTGAAGCAGAGTGAGCTCCCCGGGGCTAGCAAACCCCCCTTCACCTCTTCCTGCCATCTCCTGCCAACATGTTCTAACACCCGCCAGGGCAGGTGAATAAAACAAAATCCCAGCACTCAAGTGGCTTGGTTTGAGGCTCAGAGGCTGATGGAGGCCGGCAGGAGGAAGGGAGAGAGAAACCGAGACAGGAACACAGCCGCATTCTAATGAGGGCTGCAGTCCCAGCGCCGCCCTGGAGTAACAGAGCCACACGCAATCAGCACAACCTGAGGCACTCGAAAGGGGTGCTCTCTGGGTGAGTGAAAGGGGAACACGATAGAAGAGGGGAAAAAGCCACACCGGGGGTGGCGAGAGGGGCAGGTTAAAACAAACCGCAGACAGGCTAAGGCCACGGTCACGCACGCGCTAGAATCTGGCCTCCGACCTGTTTTAGGAAAACTGTAATTAATGGACAGGAAGCCACACGGTCACTGCCCTTTACAACTTCTGCGGTCACAAACATACAGCGTGAGGCTGTGAGTTGGCTACCTCACTGGAGCAATTACATGCTGTAGCTCAACTGTCCAAGGCCCCAGGTTTGATGGAAAGAGGTCGCTTCAAGGCCTCATCTTCTCAAAATGCCTCTTCTGGAAAGCTCTTACTTTACCCTTCTTAACCTTCCAACCCGCAGCACCTCTCCTCTGTGGGAAATAATTAGCCGTGATTATGGAGATGCTTCAGACACACCATGGTAATGACCACGGCGGATCTCAAAATCACCCGGGAAATTTTAAAAAACACGGATGCCTGGGTCTCACTCCCAGAGGTGGTGTTGTAACTGGCCTGGGTGTCGCCTGGGCATCAGGATTCTTAAAAGCTCCCCAGGGATTCTGCTGTGCAGCCAGGGCGGGGCGTCACGGGGATAAAGAGTTCGGCCTCTGCACACACTGGTGAAAGGGACCTTTCACTACCTAATAAGAGCGGTGGTGCAAGACGTACCTTGTCAGAACCTGCCCTGAGCACTGCTGCTCTCTAATCCTCCTGCAAAGAAAAGACCCACATGTCTACATGATCATTTCAAAGGGCACCTCTGAAGAGGTCTTGCAAGCAGTAGAGAGCAAAGGCAGACATGTAATGCCCACCTCCGACCCTTCTCTTCACAGAGTTAGAAAACACAGGCCAGCCCGCCCTCCAGAAAACAGAGGAGTTAACCGAGCTCTGGACTTCTAGGACTTGAAGCCAGATAGAGTAAGAAGAGAGACAAGAGAGCTTTCCTAAGGTGCTAGAACAAAACTTGTACAGCGCCCTCCCAATCCTGTCAAACAAATCCTTCTTTTAGGGGAAAGCACCTGGTACTGTGGTAATGGCCAAATGTATCCACATCATGATTACTCACCGGGGTCAATCACGACTCTTCCTCTGAAGCTCCCGGGGAGGAGGTGAGAGGGGGGAGTTGGAGGGAGAGGTGTCCTGCTTAGTTTTTCATTTGCTTATCTCTCTAGGTAGTGCTCCACTGGAGGAGATTTTGGCCCCCCTCCTAAGGGCATTTGGCAATGCCCGTAGACATTGTCACAAATGGGGGAGGGGCTGTTCCTTGCATCTAGCAGAGAGAGGCCAGGAATGCTGTGAATCATCTTACAATGCACAGGCCAGTGCCCCACTACAAAGAATTACCCGACCCAGAATGTCCATAGTACTGAGGCTTAAGAAACCCAAGTGATTTCAATGTGTGGGCCTTCTACGATGGTTGTATGACATCTGGGTCGCGTCACTTAGGTGACCCCATGAGTAATCTTGCTTAAAAATAACTCCAAACCTAAACCAAAAATCTTAGCACAAGGAAACCCTGGGAAACAAACATAAAACTCCCAGCGTTGCTTTAAAATCGAAAAGCAAAGAGTGGCCTGGCCCAGCCCCTACATGGGATGGGTTAGCCAGTGGGAAAACTGTCTTCAGTTGACAAAAGAGAACCTTTCGCAATTAGGAGTATTTAAAGCTCTTGATCATCAAAAGTGTTTTAAACACACACATTAGGCCAAAACAGAAAGACAACTGTTGCATACAATGACATCATCTTTAAATCCTACTTTTCTTACGATTTACAAATATAATAAATGGAAGAATCTCAGAAATTATTTTGTTTCACTCATTTGTGAGAAAAGTTGTTATTAAGGCCCATGAATAAACACAGGCCATCAAGCATTTGGGAGCCTCTTCACATCCCTACTGTGTGGTCACTGAACCAACCACAGAGAAATGCCTGGTGCCCTGACGCCCCACCACTGGCTTCCCCAAACTGCCCTCCTGCTCACTCCACACCTCTGGCCAGAGAGACGAATCCGTGTGTGATGGGACAAGGGTCTACTCCAACTCTTCAGAATCAAGTACATGGGGGCGCCTGGGTGGCTCAGTCTGTGAAAGTCTCTGACTCTTGATTTCGGCTCAGGTCATGATCTCACGGTCATGGGATCGAGCCACACATCAGGCCACTCACTGGGCATGAAGCCTGCTGAGGATTTTCTCTCTCTCTCCCTCTGTCCCTCTCCCCCAGTCGTTCTCTCTCAGAGAGAAAGAAGGAAAAGGAATAAACACAAATATGCTTGATATAAATAAACATTGCTTTGCCTGGGCAATCAGCTCACATCAGCATCCAAAAGTGAACAGCAACCAAACTCAACTGCCAACCACCTGATGAACGCACCCCCGTTTTCTCCATGCCCTCTTTCTAGTACAATTACTGTGGGTCATGGGAAAGAGCACCTGCGACGTTGGAGAAAAAATGAGAACCCAACCATCCCAAATGGATGTTCTTTCAGTAAAAGGATGAACCAACCTGCACAAATAAACCATGAGGAAAAGTGCCCTGGGAATGGTTAGGGTCTCTCCTTTCTCTGAGGCTCATCAGAGGTCAGACGATGAGGTCAGAAATTCAAACACCGCTTCATCAATTGCTCAATAGCAAGACATCCTGTATGCTTGTGTAACGATACAGAAGTATACCTTGGTGTCTTTTCAATGCTGAGTAATTTTTGATTCCTAGGGGGAAGAATGAAAACTGCTTATCTGGCTCATAATCATAGCACTCAACATATGATGACTCTCACTTGAGTCACAGAAACACCCAGAAAGTACACTCAGGAAACAGATAATACCATGCAGGATTTCTAAGCACTCCTATTTCTCTGACTTTGACTCTGCATTTGAAGACAAGTTACCTAAATTGTATCGCATCAGCGACATGGCTTCTAGCATATAAGTCTGACAGACTGAAGTATCAAATGTAAATTTTGAAAAGAGAAGTATTTTTTTATTTACTCCCAAAGCACACTTGATGCATTTAACATTCTAGTGAAGTCTAAAGCAGAAATATGTGCTCTGTCTATATTTTGATTACTTTTGAAGACAAGCAATGTGAACACAGTGTCTATTTCACTGCATTTCACAAGTTCCAGCCTACTGTTCACACAGCAGCGGGCAGCATGTTTCAGCGGCACACCCCGCATTATAAAAGATTCCCGTATGCCAAGAAAGGTTCTATCGAGGGTAGGGGAGAAATAGCTGGGTCTCAGATCTCTGGGGGAAGTGACTGTGGCCTGCAGACCAAAGGCTGCTCACACAGACAGCATCGCTGCTTCTGATATGGCCATCCCAAAGGGGCCATCCTCTGCCCCGAAAGACCATCTGAGCATTGCCCACAGTGCCTGTGGGTGACAATGCTGCAGTAACAGCTACAGAAGAGCCCACCCAGCTCACAGGGGACAGCTGGGTGTGGCAGGACCCCAGTGGTGGACACCCTGAGCCTGTCTGAATACACAGGAAGCTAACCAACAGAAGCTTTCCTCATCACTAACCAGACAGGGTGATATCATGACCCACACACAGTCACTGTCAAAATACTTGACCTAGAGTGCAATTACTGGTTTGTATTAACTGTCCTGAAGTAATCATTTACAGACTCAGAAATTCCTCACCAGGAGATCTGCAAATATGGTGTGGCTCTTTCGCAAGGAGAAACAGAGATGATGAAACTTTCACTCATTCAACAAATGTTTACTGAATGCTTGATAAGGGTCGGGATGTGCAGACACACATATGTATCCCATAAGGCAGAGATGTAGGTGTTCTGAAATGCCACTGAGGGACCCAACGAGACTCTCAAACCGCTAGCTGGGGCAGACATTGTAAAGGGAAAGCACTTTCAAGATCTATACCGCTATGTAATCAAGGCTTTATTAGCAGAGATCAGTGGGACAGAACAGAGAACCCAGGAACAGACCTACACAGATATGTCCAACTGAGTTTTGACAAGGTGCAAAGTAATTCAGTGGAGGAAAAATAACCTTTTCAACAAATGGTGCTGGGCAATTAGACATCGTAGGCACAAAAATGAACTTCACCTAAGTCTCATGCCATATCCCAAGTGAATTCAAAATGGGGCTATGGATTTGAATTTAAATGTAAAACATAAAACCATAAAACATTCCAAAAGCTAGGAGAAAATATTCAAAACCTAGGGCTAGGCAAAGAGCATTTAGAATTGATACCATAAAAGGAAATATTTATAAATTGAACTTCATCAAAATTAAAAACGTATGCCAGGAGGGAGAAAGACCCCACTGAATGGATAAAAGGCTTGGAGTGAGAGAATATTTGCAGACCATATCTAAAATACAGAACAAACTCTGAAAACTCAACACCAGTCTAAAAAAAGAACAGTAAAATAAACAAGCAATCCAATTAGAAAATGGGCAAAAAAACATAAAGAGACTTTTCACCAAAGAGGAAATACAGATGGCAAAGGTCATGTAAAACTATGTCCAACATCATCAGCCATTAGGGAAATGCACATTAAAACCACAACGTGGGGCGCGCCTGGCAGGCTCAGTCAGAAGACTGTGGGAATCTTGATCTCGGGATTCTAAGTTTGAGCCCCACATTGGGTGTACAGAAGACTTAAAAATAAAATCTTAAAAATAATAATAATAAAATAAAACCACCATGAGAGATCACCTATCAGAATGACTAAAGTAAAAAACTGACAACACCAAATGCGGGTGGGGATGCCAAGAAACTGGAGAGCTCATTCATTGCTGGTGGCAATGTTAGATGGGACAGCCCCTCCGGAAAACAGTTTGGCACTTTCTTAAGAAAACAAAATATGCGGGGCACCTGGGGGGCTCAGTCAATTAAGCCTCTGACTTCTCAGCTCATGATCTCACGGTTCATGTGTTCGAGCCCTGAAATCAAGTTCTCTGCTGTCAGCACAGAACCCACTTCAGATCCTCTGCCTCCCTCCTCTCTGCCCCTCTCCCACTCTTACACGCTCTCTCTCTGAAAAATAAACATTAAAAAAAAAGCAAAGGAAATATGCAAATACTGTACAACCCAGGAAACGAGCCCCCTCAGGCAATTATTCCAGAGAAAAGAAGACTTATGTTCCCACAAAAACCTGCACACAAATGTTCACGATAATTTTATTCACAAAAGCCCCAAACGAGAAACAACCTGGGTGTCCTGCATCTAGCAAACGGGTAAATGCCAGAACACCTTCATATACTACCAGGCAGTGAAAGGGCACCAACAAAGGCCATGCGCAACCACCTGGATGAACCTTTGGAGAACACTGCAGAGTGAGAAAAACCAGTCCCAAGAGGTTAATCACCGAACGATTCCATGTATGTAACAGTCTTGAAATGACAAAATTTTGGAGAGGGAGAACACAGCAGCTGCCAGGGATGACAGATGGGGATGGGGACAGGAGAGAAGTGGGCGTAGCCCTAAATGGTCAAGGTGAGGGATCCTTGTGATGGAACTGTTCCACAGCTTGACTGAATCAGTATCGCCATCCTGGTTATGATACCAGACTAGACTTTACCACTGGAGAAAACTGGGTAAAGGATACACGGGACCCCTCTGCATTATTTCTTAAAACTGCATGCGAACCTACGAGTCTCCAAACTAAAAGTTCAATTAAAAAAAGTACTATACTAGGGGAGCCTGGGTGGCTCAGTGGGTTAAGCATCCGACTTCAGCTCAGGTCATGATCTCACGGTTCATGAGTTAAAGCCCCGAGATGGGCTCTGTGCTGACAGCTCAGAGCCTGGAGCCTGCTTCAGATTCTGTGTCTCCCTCTCTCTCTGCCCCTCCCCCACTCATGCTGTCTGTCTGTCTCTCTCTCTCAAAAATAAATAAACATTAAAAAAAAATACCATACTGGGGGTGCCTGAGTCGCTCAGTTGGTTAAGCATCCAACTTTGGCTCAGGTCATGGTCTCACCATGTGGTTTCGAGCCCCATGCCGGGTTATGTACTGACAGCTCAGAGCCTTCGAGCCTGATTCGGATTCTGTCTCTCCTTCACTCTCTGCCTCTCCCCTGCTCACACTCTGTCTGTCTGTCTCTCCCTCTCTCTCAAAAATAAACAAGTATTAAAAAAATTTTTTAAATACTATACTAAGACCTATATGAACTATGTTTCCAATTCCATATGAAAAATGAGCTCTACCTCTGGGAGTTAGCATGACGGAAACTTTCTCCCTCTGTTTTTCAAACTTTCTCTAGCAACCATGTGATGGTTTGATCATATGAGAATGTTCAGAGGTCAGAAGTGTTGCAGGAGGCTTCAAGGAGGAGATGGCATTTCTGGGAGACTCTTAAAGATCGGGCAGCATTTCAACAGGGAGAAGAGGCATCCTGGCACAGTCCTGGGGGAAGAATGGCAGGCACCTCCAAGCTGGATGGGAGGGGGAGGGGCCTGGGGGGCTCCCATGGGAGCAAGTGGTAGGGCAGGTTGGGAGGCCTGCGCTCACTCTCTTCAAAGACAAGTTCTGCTCTCCTTCTTCCTATAATTTTCTCAGCAGAGATGAAAGAAGCAGCTTCATAAATACTTCTAAAAGTAGAGATTAATTTTATACAGAAGCCTTAATGGGTCAAAGAAAGACACGGGTGCCCTTCCGCACCAACCCACCAGAGCGGCTTTCCTCCAGCAGCTTCCCCTGAAGACCCCGGTCAAGCTGGCCCCACAAGCGCTCGCCTCCCACTCTGACCTGGGAAGCCGCCTCTTCCTTCTGGGCCTGTAGAGAAGGGAGGAGGCGGGTCTAGAGCTGAGGAAAGAGGGAGTGGAAAAGAGTTGCTGGGAGTCGGGGAGACCTGGGGTAGCCGCCATTCATAACCCACCCAGACCTCGGTTTCCTCGTGTAGGTGATAGGAAGGCTGGCCCACTCATCTCCGGGATTCTTCTGGCTCCGACATTCAGTAGGCCTGAGGTCCCCAGGCCTGGGTCTGGCCACGCGTGCCTTCACACCTGATCACAAGACAGCCGTCAAATTCAGTCACTCCTTCCACCGCCCTTCCTTTGTCCTCGCCACCATTTTCTTTTCCTCCAACGTAACAGCCACACCACGTGGAAGTAACACAGTCCTCTGCCATAAAACTTAACAAAGTAACTTAAGAAATGAAAGCATTTTGAAAACTCTAACCTGGGCAAGCCCCACCTCCCCGCCAGCCCCTCCAGCACAGCGCACCAGCAAGCAGCAGCAAACGAGCCTGCCCCGTGCACGTCCTGAGGCCTGCCAAGGCCCAAACGAGACCACGCCCAAGAAGAGAGCATAAGGACCGCTGTCAAGTGGGTCCTTCTAGAAGACCTTAAGATGAGCCCTTCTTGATTTGGACAAGAAATGGCTCCAAGTGACTGTGAGTGGCCAGAAGAGACTGTAACGGGCTCTCCCTCTGCCTTTCCAGCAAGTGTGTGAAATCAGCCATTAGTACGATTTGTGGTTGTTGAACGGAACACACACACCCTCTTTCTTCCCAGACACCAAAACTGTTCCATTTACAGCTTAAGCACTCACAATTATTTATGCCAAATCTTCCTGCAGCTGCTGCCCTGTTCCTAATCCTCCCCAGCCTCGAACTCTGGATTTCCCGGCCCGGTGTTTACTCCCTTGGTTGACATGGCTCTATTCTAATCCCATCCCTGCCTCCTGGTCTCATCAGAACGTGCAAAAGACCATTTCCCTCCAGACTCTTGTGCAGACATTGCATGTATGTGTACATGCACACACACAGGTACATACATTTGCACATGTGCATACACACACACACACACACACACACACCAGACTCTACTCATGCTTTAGTGTTTGGGAAGAAGACTTAACCAGACACCCTGATTCTTCCCGCTCCCGCCATCATCCCATCTCACCTCATTATTAACTTAACAGGCCAGCTAACTGGGATATCATTCAGGGCACTGCAGTTCTCCCCGCCTCCTATTCTCCAGTTAGAGTCACCCTGCCCCCTTAACTCATGAAACCAGCAAATGGAACCAGATGCTACTTTTTTCCTTCTGAGGTGTCTTGGAGAGCCTGCCAAGCTAACACACAGAATGCCTGCCTGTATCCCACGCCCTGCCGGCCCTGCCGTCCACTGCTGACGGGGCCGGGAGCGAGGCCCTGACTGACTGCACAGCAGCTGCCAACAACTTGGTCAGTGTCCAAGGAGAGGCCCTGGCATGGGGACTCTGCCCAAAGATGCTTTACACTGGCTCACTTAAGCATATCTTTTTCTTATAAGGAGGACCATAAAGTCTGAAAACACAGATAATGTTTTATTAAACTATAGTGTAATAGCAATAAACCATTTATTATGTTTGTACACCAATGTTTCCAGACTTTTCAGCTGCCTGATAGTTTGAATGTGATGACACACAGAGAAAACTCCTCGCCCACTGGTTGAGAAAAAAGCAGAAAGACTGACAGAGTCTTTTCAGGCTGCTGTAACACAAATATTATGGACTGGGTGGCTTAAAGAACAAATCCTTATCTCTGATCCAATTCTGATGGCTGGGTAACCTAAGACCATGGTGCTGGTATGATAGGAAAGGAAAGGATAAAATAGTCAGAGAGGGAAAGGTTAGGATCCGAGGTCCCTGGGTGGGGAAAAACACGTATTTTGGAACAACGCTGGGAACTTCTGACCACAGCAAAGTCCCTTGGGTGTAAGGTTACTCTTAAGACTGTAATCACCTCCCTCCCTCCCCTCAGGTTCCCCTCAGTAATTTGACTAAAGACCTAACTAAAAATAAGAAGTAGACCATAAAGTGTATGACCCACAAGGAAAGGCAGGCATGGCCATAGACCACCCCTCCTACAATGGAAATGAGCCAATCAGGAATGGATAACCCAGCACCTGGAGCCATCAAGCCAAAAAGGGTAGAACTTGAGAAGGAACAAGGGGGAAGCGGGGTGGGGACCAGAACCTTATAAAACAAAGTCCCTTGCCTGTAGTCTGCCGGCACTCACTTTCGAATGTCCCCTCTCTGTAAAGAGAGCTTTCCTACTATTCTTCCTTTCTAATCTTATACTCTAATAAACTTTTGCCTGCTGCTCATTTTGTGTCCACCTCTTCATTCTTCGAAGTGGTGAGACAACGAACCCTAGGTATTGAGGTAAAAAATCCTACAACGCTGGCAGACTGGGGTCTAGTGAGAACCCACTTCCTGGTTCACAGACAGCCATCTTCTCACTGTGCCCTCATGTGTAGAAGAGGCAAGGGAACTCTGGGATATCTTAGATAAGGGTACTGATCTCATCTACAAGGGCTCCAACCTTCATAAATCAATCACCTCCCAAAGGATTCACCTCCTCATTCCATCTTACTGGGAATTAGGATTTAACATATAAATTGGCAGGGGGGTGGGGACAAAAACATTCAGTCCCTGTCAGATACCTACAGAGAAAGAATACAGTAAGTAGAAGCCATGATGTAGCTGAATCCATGAGAAAAAGAAAAAAGAAAACCAGGGCAGATGGGAACTGATGAGTAGCAAGGTGGAAGGAAATGAACCAAGAGGCGGGGACAAAAGTGCTGAGTCACTGAGTCATGAACTGGAAGACCACTGGGGTTACTTGTGGCACTTGAGAGCTGCTACTGGAAGGCTTCCGCTGAACCCTGAAGGATCACATCCTGTTTTGGCAACACAGCACACTGAACTATCACGAGCCCTCCCCCCCCCCCAAAACAGCTAGAAATGCTAAAGAAAACATAAAAAGCAGAAATGTATAGACAGTTGACTCACATATACACAAAAGGAAAATTCCCTAGTGTCAGAAATGCATAAGGGATTAGGGGGTGGAGGGCAGGAGGGACTGATGGAAGTTATCACACCCAGAAATAAGCCCTCAAAGCCAAGGGTGTAAGAAGATTCTTCAATTAATGCGCCCAGACAACCCACTGAGGTAAACTAAAAATCGCTCAGTGAGGGTGAGAGCAATAAGCTTCTGCTTAGGACACTGGGTGGTGAAAAAAATAATCTCCTTTTAAGTATAAAAATCTTTAGATGTATGCCACATACAAGTCTGATATCCATTTGACACAACGCATTTGGCACACAAGTCCACAAGTCCCAAATTAACAATTATATTTGGACCAATAATACTACGGAGGCATCTGGAAAAGACTAATGCAAAATCTCATTGGAAAGCATGTCAACAAACTTCAGGGAATTCCCACTAAGAAGAGCTCATAAAAAAAAAAATCCACTTTAGGGGTGCCTGGGTGGCTCAGTTGGTTAAGCCTCTGACTTCACTGCAGGACATGATCTCACAGTTTGTGGGTTTGAGCCCTGCGTTGGGCTCTGTGCTGACAGCTCAGAGCCTGGAGCCTGCTTCTGATTCTGTGTCTCCCTCTCTCTCTGCTCCTCCCATGCTCATGCTCTGTCTCTCTCTCTGTCTCTCAATAACAAAATAAAACATTAAAAAAAAATCCGCTTTAAAGGGAGGAGTAGATCTGACAAACACAGGGATTAGTAACATCAAGAATTTAAGACAATGGAACAAACTGAAAGAGGCTATGACTTTAAAATGTTTCAAAATTTAAAGAAGAAATAACAGAAGATGAGGAAAAGAGAAATTTATGAAACAGAACAAGCTAAATTTTAAAAATACTAATAATGAAAAGTAGACTCACTGAAATGAAAACTTAGTAGATGATGGGGCACCTGGGTGGCTCAGTCGGTTAAGCATCCGACTTTGGCTCAAGTCATGATTTCACTGTTGGTGAGTTCCAGCCCAGCGTTGGGCTCTGTGATGACAGCTTGGAGCCTGGAGCCTGCTTCAGATTCTGTGTCTCCCTCTCTCTCTGCCCCTTCCCCACTCGTGCTCTGTCTCTGTCTCTCATAAATGAATAAAAAACATTAAAAAAAATTTTTTTAAAAACTTAGTGGATTAATAAAACAAATTATTTTGTAAAGAAGATAATTTGTAACTTGACAAGAAATGAAAAAATTATTCAAAATATAGCACAGAGAAGTAAGAAGATCTTAAAAAACAAACAAGGACAGTTAGGCAAGATGGAATATAGAATAAGAATGATCAACAGAAGTTCCCACATGAGACTAACAGGAATTCTGGAAGTAATATAGAGAACAGAGAAGAAACACTATTGAAAATTATCCAAAGACAGAACTTCCCAGATTTCATTAAAGACATAAACAGATTGATAATGAGTATTTCATAAAATATAAAAATAAATCTAGATACATCTGACTGAAACTACAGAACACCAAACATAAAAAGAAAAGCATAAAAGTAACCAGGAAGTAAAGACAGACCATCTACAAAAATGAGAATTATCTGACAGCAGCCCTCTTGATAGCAAAATAGAGCCAGAAGATAATGAAAATACTATCTTCAAAGTGTTAAAATCCTATGCCTGACTAAATACCTTTCAAGGCTGGGGATGACATAAAAAAATTTTTAGAAGATACCATTAACCAAAAAAAAACTACTCAAGGATATGTTAATAGATCAATAAGAAGAAAAGTGAACTCAGAAGGAAGGAAGGAAGGAAGGAAGGAAGGAAGGAAGGAAGGAAGGAAGGAAGGAAGGAAGGAAGGAGTAACACTCAAAAAGCAATGATGACACAGTGGAAAATGTGTAAATAAATCTAAATAAGGATTAACTATTACATTAGCCAACTTATGGGGAAATGGTTTCAAAAAGATGAAACTATAATGATACTATGTAATAATAGTATGAAATATAGGAGTTGATTGAGTTGAAGCTTTTCTTTTATTTAAAAAAAATTTTTTTTTAACATTTTATTTATTTTTGAGACAGAGACAGACAGAGCATGAATGGAGGAGGGGCAGAGAGAGAGGGAGACACAGAATCGGAAGCAGGCTCCAGGCTCTGAGCCATCAGCCCAGAGCCCGATGCGGGGCTTGAACTCACAGACCGCGAGATCGTGACCTGAGCTGAAGTCGGACTTCAGCTCAGCCACCCGACTGAGCCACCCAGGTGCCCCGAGTTGAAGCTTTTCTAAGATGCTTACATTATTCAGGAGAAGAATGGAGGTAGTGATTAGTTTTAGATGTTAAGTCAAACATGCATGTTAAATATGTAAGAGTAATTATTCAAATAATACAATGTACAAATTCTTAAGCAAGAGACATGAAAATTAAAAAAAAATCAATCAATCAAAATCAACATTAAAAAAACAGAAAAAAGAAACAAAAAAAGGCATGGAGTTTAAGAGCATAAGATACAGTGATAAAAATAAATTCAAACACATCAGTGACCACAATAAATGTAAATGGATTAAATTCACATTTTTAAAGAAGATATTATCAGATTACATTTTTAAAAAGACAGCTATAGACCATTCACAAGAAATACATCTAAATCATAATGCCATAGAAAAATAGAAACTAATGGAAATCACCAAAAAGCTGTACTAGGCAAATACTGACCAAAAAAAATATGGTATACATGATAAAAGCAAAGTAGTCTTTATAATAAAAAAATAAAGGAATACATTAGAATAAAGAGATCATTATCAAATGATAATGGGAACAATTCATCATCAAAAACAGTTCTAAACTTATGCATTTATATTCAAAATATGCAAGCAAAATTTGACAGATTACAAGAAGGAAACTTAAATACAAAATTATAACAGGTGATTTTAACATACTTTTATCCTAAATAGATATATTTAGCAGACAAAACTATACAGGATATAAAATTTTTGAACAACGCAATTAACAAACCATCTAATAAAATTTTTCCAAATTGCAGCAATCCACTAAAGGACTGTAAATAAAACTTGTAACCACCATTTAAAAAACAGAACTGAATAGAATTGAAAGTATCAAAATGGATCCCATATGGCAAAGATAAG
Source organism: Felis catus (assembly GCF_018350175.1). Taxonomy (NCBI): domain Eukaryota; kingdom Metazoa; phylum Chordata; class Mammalia; order Carnivora; family Felidae; genus Felis; species Felis catus. The sequence goes on from NC_058379.1 coordinate 35,626,130, forward strand.
CATTATTTTGTGAAACCTTTATGTTTGTGTTTTTGAATGATGATACAAAATGTACTACTTGCTGTGAGTTATAAAGTTTGAGTCTTCAAGCTAATGGATTTAAAGTCTTTGCCCCAAAATTGGAGCTTACCCTTTCCTCTCAAGCACTCGAGACCTATTCACAAAATCTGAACCGTTTACTAGGCACAAAAGAAATCTCAACCAAACCCAGAGAATCAATATCATATCCTGAATGGTACTGAAAGATGTCCCATGAGAGCAATCTGACTGCTAGTTAGTTCTCTGTGGCTTCATTCAACAATCCCTAGAGTGGATGAGTAAAAGAGGCAAAGGCAGTCCAAAGATACAAACTTCCAGTTATAAAATAAGTAAGTTGTGGGATGTATTGTACTGCAGAATGACCATAGTTAACAATACTGCATATTTGAAAATTGCTAAGAGAGTAGATCTTGGAAGTTCTCATCACAGGAAAAAAAACTGTATACCTGTGTTTAGTAATGAATGTTATCACCAGTTATTTTGGTGATCATTTTGTAATATATACAAATATTGAACCATCATGTTATATACCTGAAACTAATGTCATGTTTTAGGTCAATAAACCTATACCTTATACCTCAGGTATACCTTATACCTTATACCTTGGGTATACCTTATACCTTATACCCAATAAACTTATACCTCAATAAGAAAAAAAAAATCCTCATTGCCTGGAACGATCTAGAACATGTCCCTGTCCCTTGCAAGTGCCAACTAACTTGGCCAGTTATTACTGTGTCTAACATATAATAACATATAACAAGTATTCAAAAATTTTTGGTAGAATGAAATACTGTTCAGAGGAAGCACTTGGGCAATCTTTAAGAAGCTGAAACCAAGCTAAGATTAACTACTTTCAGCCTGTTGAGATGTTCCACCATAGAGTTGAGTACTAGAAGAAATATACTCTCCAAAAAGGCAAAAATGTTTCGGGCCTGCACAAGTGGAGGAGTATATGGGTGTTGGGTGCACAGACCATGATGTGAATAGGCACAAGGAAGCAGGAGAGCAAACTAGCTAACCAGAAGGGGCAATTCCTCATGGTTTCATATTGCCAACCCTCTTTTTTTTTCAATATATGAAATTTATTGTCAAATTGGTTTCCATACAACACCCAGTGCTCATCCCAAAAGGTGCCCTCCTCAATACCCATCACCCACCCTCCCCTCCCTCCCACCCCCCATCAACCCTGTTTGTTCTCAGTTTTGCCAACCCTCTTTAATCATCTTATGTATCAATGGAGAGAGTGACTTTTCTAGGACCCACTCTGTTAGTTCAAAAGGGACCAAAGGGCACAGATTCTTCTCACCATGCTCTGCTGCCTTTTATTTCACTCCAGGGTGTACAGCAGTGGAGTGGGAAAACCAGCTGGGAGACAGGGATGGTCCCCAGCAGGAAGGGTCCTCTGTGTCACGCTAAAGAGTCACACTGTCAGATTTAAGGGAATGTAGAAGATAAAACAGAGAAGGGAGAAACTGAAGTACCTGCCTTTAATTTAACGTGTTGATTGCATAGGGTCAGCCCTCGAACAGTCACTTGAGAGAAGACCAAAGTATGGATAGAACAGAGGGTCTAAAACTTTCCCTAAGACAGCAAAAGCAGAAGAGCAGAGCCTCAAGCACAAAACAGGTGATCTCAATGTGCACAGTAAGAGAGGTTTAAGGAGAAGTGCCATTGCTTAAGCCCGAGTGACTAACAGGACGGTGGCACCATTAGTACAAATGGGAAAGACGGAGGAGATTCACGTGGGGATGAGGGTGGCAAGTCTGTTTCTGGATACTGTGAGTTTGAAGTGCGAGGAGAAATCCATCATGGGGACGTCCCCCAGGCAGCTGAAAAGGCAGTCTGAAGCTTTAGAGAGAAGCCTCAGCGAGCAGAAGGGGCACAGAGATGAGCTATTTCATTGTTCTCTGAGGTTGAGGGAGGCGGGGGCGGGGGGAGGACACAGTCCTCTGCAACTACTTCTGTCACGTAGAGATGCGTGAAACGCACGAACTCTCCTTGCCTTTTCCAGAATGTGATTTATCCATTTACGAAATTTCGGAGGTGAAATTTACTACCGAGCACAACTCAAGATGGAGAAAATAGTATCCTCGCCTGGAAGCAAAGCTCATGGCGTATTCTTTTCTGGCATCGGTAAAAGGAACCCATTCCTGGAGACCACACCTGGCACTTTGCAGTAAATCCCTCCTCTACCCCCTCTGAACCTTGGATCGCCTGGTCCCATCGTTCGCTGCCTCCAGTACAAGTCTTCTGCACCTACCCTCCTCAGGCTCCTGTCAGTTCTTACAGTTCGTTTAGAAGCCTGGTGGAAATAAGCAGTCGTACCAGGCTGACTGCACCTTGGAGGTAAAATACCGATGGCATTCCAATCGAGCAATCTCTGTGAGTAATTTTAACCCACAGTGGAAGGGACAGGCCGGCCCTGTCACCTCCTCTGCATACATCCAGCCTGAGCCAACATCACGGTCTCTGAAGATCCTTGCCTCACCCTTGCCTGGCTTTGAACGTCGGCGATCATTTCTTCTCCCTCAGGAGCTATTTGTGACCTGATGCCAAGTCCTAGGCAAATCCACTGACGTGTGCAAGAGCAGCTTTGTTTGCTTTAAAGATATTTATTTCCTCATTTATGTGTATATGTAACTTATATACTTATAGGTAAGCAGACACACATGTAAAATTTATACAATATATTCCTAAGATATTTTCTACACCGTCAAGGTAAGGCTCAAACTGGAAATTTTGGGAAAAGAAACTATTATGGCAAACCTTCCGGCAAACTTAGGTCAAAGGAGAAAGAAAGGGGGTGCCTGGGTGACTCAGTCAGCTGAACATCTGCCTCTTGGACTCTCGATTTCAGCTCAGGTCATTATCTCATGGTTTGTGGGATCAAGTCCGTCATCGGGCTCTGCACCAACAGCGTGGAGTTTGCTTGGGATTCTCTCTCTCTCTCTCTCTCTCTCTCTCTCTCTCTCTCTCTCTCCCCTTCTACCCCTCCGCTGCTCACATGTGCACTCTCTCTCAAAAATAAATAAACTTGAAAAAAAAGAAAAAGTAGAAAGAAGTAAATTACTAGTAGAGGTAAAAAGACCCACAAGGAGAGGAGAAATTCCCCCAGTCACAGGGTAAGTGTATGTGAAAGTAAAGGAGCAAGGGTTACCCATGACGAAAGAACATTCTCAGACTCTACCCCCTCCGCTGGGAAGCTCACTGTGTCCCTAGGCAAGCTGTGGTCACCACAGCTCCACATTCTTGTCCTTCATTCACTCCCCCACCCTGTGATTCCCTGATGCCACCACCGCCTAAGTGCCAGGCACTGTTCTAGGCACAGGGACCCCACAGTGAACTACCCAGACAAATCCTCTTCCCACACAGCTCAAGTTCTGGAGGCACATTAGTGAAGGCAACAAAGAAATAAAACCCGTGGCATTTTCAGACAAGTGCTGACAACATACAAGTAATTGACCAAAATCCATAATGTGTCAGACGGGAAGACGGATCAGGACGGCCAGGGTGGAGGCAGGGGCAACTTGAATATGCAAGTGTGGAGGGGAAGGTGGCTAGGGTGAGATGTCAGCAGAGACCTCAAGGTGAGGGACTGAGTCCCAGGGGTATGGATCCCCGGAAAAAGAATGTGGGCTACCATCCCTCACTCCCAGACTCAAGGAACAGCAGGGCACCTGACTGGCTGTGAGGGGATGGGGGTGGGGAAGTAGAAATATCCACATGTCAAGTTGAACCGTAAACATCTCAGTAACAGAGGCTGTGCTGCCATATTCCTAGCTGTATCCCCAGGGCCTGGTACAGGGACTGAATTAAGTGTGGGCAGATGCGTGGCTGGATGGATGAGGAATGATTTTGTGGACTTCCTTATAATGGAAGCCAACAACAAAACAGGATTTGCAGTACTGTATGCAAAGGAAATACACACACACACACACACACACACACACACACACACACTCATTTTCTAGATCGCTGTGCTAGAATACATTCACTCCCTAAAATAAAAAGAAAAGAAAAACCTATATTTAAACCATATTGGCGGGGCGCCTGGGTAGCTTGGTCGGTTAAGCGTCCGACTTCGGCTCAGGTCATGATCTCACGGTCCGTGAGTTCGAGCCCCGCGTCAGGCTCTGTGCTGACAGCTCAGAGCCTGGAGCCTGTTTCAGATTCTGTGTCTCCCTCTCTCTCTGCCCCTCCCCTGTTCAAGCTCTGTCTCTCTCGGTCTCAAAAACCAATAAACATTAAAAAAAATAATAATAAACCATATTGGCTGAATAATAGCCATAGGGGGCATACGCCTATTATCTGTTTACACAGGTTTAGTAGATAACCATAACATATTTTCCAGCTCATTGGAAAAGAAGACTCAAGAAAAAAGCTACTGCTTAATTTTGTATTCTAGTAATAATATACTCCATTTGGGCCCATAAGAGGAATTAATGGCCAGCTCATCTGAATGGAAATTATAAAAAAAAAAATAGCTTTAGACCACGGTTCACCAAGCCTTTTCTGTAGCGGGCCAGACAGCAAATATTTCAGGCTTTGCAAACAACATACTGTCTTTGTCACAGTCTTCCCTGCTTTGTTGGGTTTATTTTTGTGTGGTTGTTGTTGTTTTATAAGGCTATGAAAAATGTAAAAACCATTCTTGGTTTCTGGGCCATACTAATAAACCATAGTTCACCAAATGGGACACCTGGAGTCCCCAAACCCCCAACAGTTAAACCCAAGAAAGAAATCCCCATACATTTTGGGATTACCTCTTTCAGTCTCTCCAGCTCATTTTGGAGGGCCTGCTTGGATATTTCCACTTCAATCATCTGCTGTCGGAGACTTTCGTTTTCATCTTCAGCTTTAGCACGCTTTTCCTCCACGGTTTCAAGTTCGTGGTGCAATCTAACAGATACATCTTTGGCTACCTGTATCAACCAACAGAGACAGTCATCAGAACGGGAAGCTTTCTGCATGCTAAAGGCACATTCGAACAACTTTTGAGGCAGAATCATTAAGTGATATGATATCACAGTAAAGGGCAAAGACCCTGGCAATATTAACAAGCCTCTCTTTAAAGGAGGAGGTATTAGTTTCAAACATGAAATCCACATTATGAGCAAGGATACAACCTTTTTATCTGATTAAAAGGCTACTGTGAATAGCCCTACCTCCTTACAGAGTATCACCAAGAATGCCAGTTCTGCCCAGGCACACATGCTTTAATGATAAATTAGAAATAATAATAACAATAACAATAATCAACCAACCAACCAATCAATCAATAGTTCTGTTCCCTAAGATAATACTAAACCCACCTGCTTTAAAAAAAAAAAAAATCAAAATAATCCCGTAAAATGATACAGTCAAGTTTTAAATTGTCTACAGTAGTAAAATATCTGAATGTTAAAAGCAGTTAAACATTTTTAACCTTCTAAAAGGAAACAAGGAAAGATTTTGCAAAAGAAATATAAATCACCCTTACATCCCACTGAATGACATTTTGCTAGGGGTTTAGAGATTTGATAGAATTACAAAGATTCTTTTCCTGTTATCATAATGAAAGGCGAAATGAGATTTCATAAGTGCTCCCATAATGAGGAGGACATTATGCATTATTCACCTCTTGATAAATGATTTGATAATCACGGCACAGGAGAAGCCACGCTACCCATGGAGAGAGCAAATGGTAGAAAGTCTGGAATTTCTTCACCTCATTCCCACTTCTGCCAGTGCTTCTCAAAAACACCTTAGACAATTAGCTTTAGGCGATTAGTTATGATCCTCTCTCTCCTTCGGTTAAATCAAACCTCTACACCTGGGTTATGGTCATTTCAGGTTTCTGCATTCTAGAAACTTAAGTAACAATAAAAATGTTAAGTGATTATAGTCAACCTTTATGAGTGGCCTTTGACCACCACTGAATTGATAATCAATAGATTTTTTAAATATTCCAAATTTTAAGAAGGCGTTTCTGTAGAATTCTACACAACTCTCAGGCTAAGTGGCAGATATCAATTCTTTCATTTTTTTTTTTTTTTAATTGTAGATCCCTTACTATGACTTCTTTCCCTTACGTTTTGAGATTGCAGTTCATATGGCAGGTTTAAATCTTGGCCTGTCAAAGCCATATGACTACACATACCCTATAAGCCATAAGGGGAAGGAAGAATGTTTATGCTGGAATCTGTTGAGAGAGCAACACCACCGAAACATCAGGACCCTGTGTGAGTGGGTCCGAGGGCTGCAGTCTCAGATCTGTGATCCCGCCCCTCCCCTCCCCCTGCAGCCCCTTCTGGGAATAAGCCGCCCTGCAACCCTGATCAGCTCACTCACCTTTAAATCCTGCTCCAGACTCCGGATGAGCTCGCCATCCACCTGACCAGTCTCAGCCACTTTCAGACTCTTCTGCTCTGCTTTCCTGAGGCGGTACTGCAGGATTCGGCAGTTTTTATTAGCACGGTCCAGCTCTCGCCGAAGCTCCTGCAGCTGGTAAACATCCTCCTCTAGGTAACTGTCTCTCATCTCTTCCATCTCAGCACGGAGTTCGTCCAATTCATCCTACGCAAGCCAGATGGAGTTGACTCATAAGCCACCAGAAAAAGGATGGTGTCTCCTGTGTCCCCCTGCTCAGCAATACTAAATACTAACCACCTGTACACTCACCCACCGGCTTATGGCCACACCTGTGTGACAGGACCTCTGGAAATGGTCACACAAGACAATATCCTCAGATGTCTATTCAAATCTCATGGATCCAGAAGCTAAAAACCAGGATGGATTATTCACTGCAGCCTGCCAGCCTTTATTCCCCTCCTCATATTTTCTTACATAATCAGAATCATAAATGAAATCGGCTCTGCAGATAACTAAACCTTTGGATTCACATCAAACGTTGACCTAAACTTGTATCTCTAAGACACAATCTAGATGTCAAGAGGAGTTGGACAGAGCCCGCCTTCAAAGGACATAAACTTTAGTGGGGTCGTAAAACGGAAATGCCCTGGAATTATAACATACCTGCAAATGTCTCTAAAAACTCTGTACCACCATACAAATCTCAGCACTGACTATGTGACTCAATTTCAAAGGTACAACCTTTTGCATGATGTCAAATACACACTGGGGTGGCGTTTTTCCATCCACCTGGGCTTTATTTCCTATCTCCACTTGATTCTGGCACCAGCATGAAGACGCCAGGAGGTTCAGGACCTTCAGCATGAAGGTTCAGGAGAAACCCAGGAGTGGTTTCTGGCCCTCCTCTTTCCCTCCCATTCCACAGTCATTCCAGTGCTCTCAGTCCAACACAGCCACAAACCTGCAGGGCGCTCTCTTACCTGTGATGGCTGCACACCACTGCTAGTCCCTGCCTTCATCCCTCCCAAGGGAGCAGCTGCACACATAGACAAGTTGTGCGGGGCTCCCTGCCTCCCCTTTAGCCCATTCTCCACCCGGAGTTATCCTCTACTATGGAACTCAGACCATACCCCTCAAAGCCTCCAGGGGGATTCCCACTGCGCTGAGAAATGTCCTCCCCAAGGGCCTCCTTCTTCCCTGCCACACTGCTGGTCTCATAGGGCCAGGACTCCTGGCCCTCTCTGTTCCTCCCCAGCTTTTACAGAGCTCACTATCACATAAGCCAGAAGGTGCACACACAGTGCCTTCCCTGACCACCCATCCCCACCAGGTCTCTAATCCCTTGCCTTCCCTATTTTCTCTCCATCTCTTACCACCACTGGCTAAAAGTTATTTGTGCTTCTTCCTATTCCTGTCTGTCGCCCATACTGAAATGTAAGCTCTGGGAGGGCAGACCCCTTGTGTGTCTGTTCCTCTGCATTCACAGCGCCCAGAGTAGTGTGAGCCACGCAGCAGGCCTTCAATAAGTATTTGTGGGAAGAACGCACATAAACATCGGTCAATACCTACAAAGACCAAATCGTAAAGATGACCAAAATCTAACTTAAATGCACCCTTGCGTCGTTCCAGTCTTGTAACTGAATCACGAAAAATTTTTCCCAGACCCACAGATGTAGCTGCAATATGCGAGACAGAAATTCTATTGAAATATTACAAAAGATTTTAACGAGGAGTAATTTGGAGGGTGGGAGATTAAGAAAAACATTCTAGGAATTTTCTTGATTAGCTTGGTAACTGATGGTTTAAATGCCTCCAGACTAGGATACACTCAGTCTTTCCCATTTGTTTTGTTCAATTAACACTGAGGGTCAAGGAAAAAAAACTCTCCGTGACACGGACACCTTAAGTTGTCAGGTCTTGGCCTGCTATTCAGTTTGTTTCTGGATTCTCTCTACCCTCGCTAATCCTGCATTTGTTCTTAAAAGCAGAGATTTACTTATAATAAAGAACAAGAGTTTCCCAACATCAAAGCCTCAGGTAGACAAGAAATTGACCAGAAGGGAATCTCCTGAAGAGTAATTTATCCTGGAAAAGATTAAGTGTAAGTGTAACAAATAAATTGCGAATCTGTATGGAAAAACACAAATTGGCACAGACAGGGTAAAGACAGCTGTCCAGGCAACCTCGATCATACGAAGCCGTCTACTGGAAGGAGCACAGGTGTGGCATCTCATACCCGCAAACCTCAGTCTGTAGATTCTCCCTAATCTGCCCACACTACCCTAACTAAGACAATGACTTACTCAACTGACTATGACTCCAAATGGAGCTTGTCTGAATGGGCTACCAAGAAGAACGGATGTTAAAGAAGAAAGCTTTGGGGCGCCTGGGTGGCGCAGTCGGTTAAGCGTCCGACTTCAGCCAGGTCACGATCTCGCGGTCTGTGAGTTCGAGCCCCGCGTCGGGCTCTGGGCTGATGGCTCGGAGCCTGGAGCCTGTTTCCGATTCTGTGTCTCCCTCTCTCTCTGCCCCTCCCCATTTCATGCTCTGTCTCTCTCTGTCCCAAAAATAAATAAACGTTAAAAAAAAAAAAAAAAAAAAAGAAGAAAGCTTTGCCACTTCCCAGTGGTCACATGAATAAAATGTCTTTTCTTCTCTGCTTCTGAGTGTTCTTACAAAATTTCTATAGCAACAGTCACAACCCCACTAAAAACATAGGATGCTCTAGTGTGCCTTAAAAAAGGTAAATATTAACATTGAAAATGTTGTGAAGTATAAGCAAGTTTTGTGGTTTTTTTTTATGTTCTTTTTTCCTTCATGGAGATCTCTTCCCGTAAGTCTCGTTCCTCGTCAGAAAATTTGCTGGGACTAGGAGCTCATGGACCAAGCACGGAAGCCAGTCAGTTGATCTACATATATGAACAGGATGGACAGGCTGGGCTCCTCGGGGAACTGGAGAACACAGGTCTTTCGGGAAGGTGCTTGCCAACCTCTAGCAGAGAAGAAGTTGGCCGACTGACGCCCAATCCCTACGCTAAGGCTGTGATGCCGCTGTGTGGGAGCCTTGCCCTTGACCCGACCCATGCTAGGGGAGACCAACTGCAGACTGCAAGCTTTAAAACAGGACTTATGGATGTCAATCTTCTAGTAAAGATTAGGTGACTGGTCCTGAATCTTCAAAATCAAGGTCAAGTTTTCCTCAGGTTTCACCATGTATATGATAAATCTGACTTTCAGAAAGAGCCTATTCTCCACACTTGTGTCTGAGTACAGTTAAAAGGAAATTGTTTCATTGGGTAACTAGTAAAAAAACAGCTCAATATAAGCAATAATCACAACATGTATATGCATGCATACAAATATTCAGTAACTGTGGCCATTCTGTTCATGGAAGGAAGTGTCTGTGATCATGTTTCCTTCTAGAAAGCTTATCTATAAAAGCCAAAGTCATTAATGCCTGGAATTACCTGTTACTCAAACAAAAGTGTTTAAAGTGTGATACAGCCATAAGAAAACATAAGATACAACTTCCAGGGATAAAAATGTTCTCTAGTTTTCAAATTTTGTACCGGCGGGGGGGACCCTCATCGACCCTAATATCAAATGCTAGATGTCATATAGATGTGTAAACAACCACTACAAGCTAAAACAAACAAACAAACAAACAAACAGTATTTAGGGGCTAGATGAACCCACACCTCCAAATCATTCATTACTCCAGATGTAAACAGCTAACATTTCTTGGCATAAATAATCACCAACATTAGTTGCACTGAAAAGAAAATTAGGGAGAGACTATAATTGCATGTATTTGAATCATTGCTTTTATAACTCATATGTTATCTAAATAAATATTTGTAGAACATAAGACATCCTTTTTTCAGTATTTTCCCTTCATTACTAAACCTGCCAGGAACATATTACCCCATTTCATAGACAAGGAGAGCAAACTCATGCTGGTAAATCTGTCCAAAGCCTCATAGCTAACAAATAGAAGCTAGACTGCAAGCCCACATGCTCTTTCCAGTAAATACTATAAATTATTTGCAACAACCGGGACAAATGGAACAATAATACGCTTTAAGTCATACTTTAAAACACCTGCCATAGATGTGAAATAATAAAGCAAGCTAACATTTTTAGATCTTGACAATTGTCAATGTGTGAGTATATCCATTATCTCAATTGGTCCTCAAAAAAAAAAAAAAAAAAAAAGAAAAAAAACACTGCAATGTGCAGCAAAGATATTAATACTCCCATTTTAAAAATGAGGAAATTGAGATTCCAAACATTTAAATGGCTTTTCAACACTAGTCTATCGCAGAGATGGGACCAAGGCCAGTGTTTCAACTCTTTTCATAGCGCCTTGAAAAAAAAGCAGTTTTCAGGTTCAGTGAAAAGAAGTTACAAGAAAAGCAAATTATAAACCGTGTAAGCTGGCAGCAGACATTTGAAAAGCAAAAACTGTGATTATTCAGATTAGGGTCATGATGGATAGTGATTTTCAAGCTACCATTACATTAATTTTCTGACAGCATGCCCTAATTTAGAATACATTGTATTACAGAACCTTAAAAATGTCTGCCATTTAAATGTTTAAGAAAACCAAATCAAGCAGAACATATAATGTTTCTGGCAAATATAATTTAGACAGAGTAAGTAAAAGTAGAAAATTGCTGTTGTTTTTTTATACACAGAAACTAAGAAAAAACTTGCCCTTAATCAAGTTTTATATTGAATTAACATCAGGTCTGTTGCATACCTCACTAAAAAGCTAATTTAGTTTTAATTAAATCTATTTTTCAAATTTCATATATAAAATGGAATCTTGAAGTCATGCAAAGCTCCCCAACTACTCCCCTTTGCCTGCAGATAACAGATCGAGCCTTATTATATACATCAAATTAGAGAAATAATGAGGCACCATGTGTGCACTAGAGTAAACCAAGATTAAATGACACACATTTCAATGAAAACCGTTTTACCCACAAATAAAAACTAAAAACACAGTGGATACTGAGTGCACCGTATCTGAACTTAAGGGATGCAAACTCTTGATCATACTGATAGTTTTATTCAAATAATAGCCTCCTTTAAGCAACCCGAAATCAATAACTAGTTCTACATTAATATTTTAATAACGTTTCTTTAAACAGACCCAATTTGGAGAGGGGGAGCAGTCGTCTGGCTACTGTTGAAATAATTCCATCTTCTGGGAGTTGCAGACAGAAACTATTGTCTGTTGTAATATACAAATAATCCACCTCATTTCCCTCTGGACAATGAAAATGTTCTCTGCACAGTCCCAGCTGTAGCTAAGAAGGCACAGGGGCCGCTACCATTGTTTACCAAGTGACAGTTCACCCAGCAGCTGATGGGCTCTGTTTGTCCTGGTCTACATTATCTTGCCACCTAAGATTATTACAGCCGCTCTTTTGCAGGCTGAATAAAGAATGGGCGTGGAAAGGGGAATGTCAGGAAAGAATAGGAACACTGTCCACTTTAACCCTTCCAAAAGAAAGGGAGAGGAGGAGCTCAACACTTTAGCTGTTCAGAACTGTGTTATTCTTGCCTGTGAGTGTCTCCCTTCTGGGCCATGCTGAGCACCTGGAATCCAAGCAGCCCAATTTAACAAAACCATTTCAGAGCTTGAAACTCGAAAGACTACTTCCGGTAAGAAACAGGCTGGTAAGGCTGGATCAGGGGTGATACACTGCAACCTATAAAATAAAAAATGACCTTACCAATCATCTCCTTTAGGGAATCACTCCTTTCAAAGGATCGGATGTTGCTCGCCCTGGGAGCTAGCAGCGACTTTTGTTTTAACCAGAAATAATTCTTCGGGAATAACAGAAAGCAGAGCGAAAATAAGCAACCCTTCCCCCCAGCCCCACCTGCATCCATCCTGCAGGGCACTGGCACTTTTGGAGAACACTATTTGGGCACATGCGGAGGGGACATTGTGAGCCCATCACCAGTAATTCCAAAAGCGTTTTGGGGGGCACCTGGGTGGCTCAGTCGGTTAAGTGTCCAACTCTGGCTCAGGTCCTGATCTCACGGTTCCTGGGTTCAAGTCCTGCCTCCGGCTCTGTGCTGACAGCTCAGAGCCTAGAGCCTGTTTCAGATTCCGTGTCTCCCTTTCTCTCTGCCCCTCCCCCACTCGCAGTCTGTCTGTCTCTCTCTCTCTCTCTCTCTCTGTCAAAAATAAACTTTTAGGGGCGCCTGGGTGGCGCAGTCGGTTAAGCGTCCGACTTCAGCCAGGTCACGATCTCGCGGTCCATGAGTTCGAGCCCCGCGTCGGGCTCTGGGCTGATGGCTCAGAGCCTGGAGCCTGTTTCCGATTCTGTGTCTCCCTCTCTCCCTGCCCCTCCCCCGTTCATGCTCTGTCTCTCTCTGTCCCAAAAATAAATAAACGTAGAAAAAATAAATAAATAAATAAATAAAAATAAACTTTTAAAAAATTCAAAAAAAAAGAAAAACATTTTCAAAATAGGTCAATAAATTCAACTGATTAAATTCTCCTGTAAACCCTGTGGAAACAGAGAACATAATTAGTATGTTCACAATGAGCACTAAGGCTGGTCCGATTATCTCAGAGCACTTGGGCAAAACACGGCGGTGGCAGGCAGGTGGGCAGACAGAAACACACCAGCCGCGTTTTGTGGATGCTCTCAGCACCGAGAAACATGCCTGGGTTCAGTTTGAAAAAGGAGCAAAGGCCTTTGGACAACCGAATTCAACTGCTCACCTGAATTTCTCAAGACTTCCAAATATATCTAAGTTCATCGGGAGTAAAGGGACAAGCCTGCTTTCCTGCCTGTGTTTTCACGCAAAAAGCCAGCCACCTGGATTGAGTAGTTGTGCATTTTTCAGTCAACTTGGTGCCCTCTGATGAAGAAGAGATAGCAGGGCCAGGGACGCCCCAAGCAGCTCCACACTGCACAACCGAAGGTATGTACTTCTCTGTTGACATCTATTTTAAAAAATACAGCAGAGTGGCTAAAAACCAAGAGAATTCCACTTGAAGGAAGGTCTCCATCAGTAAGACATCCGCCTATGGTTTCGCAGGCCTGATGATTCTGCTTGATTACCCTTTGGTCATGCTAGCTCAGGAAGTGTGACAGTCTTGTGCAGTAATGGTGACAGAACTGACTTGGGAAAGAATGTGGCACTTATCATGGTCACAGTCCTCCAGGATATACCAACATAAAGTGCCCGGGCCAAGTCTCTTCTTGGTAGGTAACATCTGAATAGAAGAATGCTCTGTCTAATCACAAGAGCTCTGTACCACATTCTCTAAGAAAGCAGATCAAGGATGCACATTGATCTACTGTGAGAAAAAAAGCAACCAAAGCAACCAAAGGTAAGTTTCAATTTCGAAACTTGCCCTGTGCCAAGGCAAGCCTCCTGCCTCTGACTCCTGAGGTCACTTGTGCTCACAGCCCCATTGTGCACAAGTGGGCGCGCTCACTGACCTCTAGAGAAGTCTGCCAGGATTGCTGTGTTTTCTCCCAAACTGAACTATCGTAACTTAGCTTCTGGATAACGAAACATGTAACTCACACGTATATTTGTGAGCATACTTCTGGTTTCCCAGCCGCTTTCAGAGCTCCTCTACCTCCTGCTCTCTCCTGCTGACAGGGGAAAGGCTGGGAGATGCACTCAGGCAGAGTAAACGGTTGGCCGTGACACTTTCTCCACAGGAAACAGCAACTGAACATTTCCCACAAATTAAACACTGTCAGTGGGATTTATATGACCATCTGTACACTGGCTAGTGGAGAGGGGTTCATTATGGCCCTTTCGCCTAAAATGAAAAGAGGCCCCCTAGGAAAGCTAAACATTGGGAACACTTCAAGCTAATAAAACAACTCAAAAGCAAGCAGTATACGCTGAGAAAAGCAGGCTTGCTGGGCACAGGGATGCAGCCTGGTGCAGTGAAAACAGCAAAGGCTCTGGGGGCGGGGAAAATAGAAGCTGTACCTCCTAGCTGGATGGCCTTGGGCTGGTCATTTAAGTTTTCCGGGTTCTCAGCATCCTGGTCTGTGAAACTGGGGTTATGACAAATATAACAACAATTATACCCCATGTTGTTGTGAAGAATCACTGAAATATCAAACATACCACATCAGACTCCAGGGTCAGACACCTACTTCATGCACAGAGGCTCTACCCACGTGAAAAGATAAAGCAAATCAACAGTCACCTCAGAATGAACTCTAAAATGACTGTTGCCTACCTGAAGATCAAAGATGCGATGAGAAACACGTTTTACGAAACCCTCAATTTTCTGTCGCTTAGCAGGTCGTGATTTGGATAAACACCATTTAATCAGAAACACTGGGGGTCTGGGATCATGCTGAGAGCTGGAGCTATAACCGAACAAGGTAATCTTTCTGGCCCTTAGGGAGTTTACATTTGCTGAAGATTTACAAAAGCGGCGATTTCAAAATGGAGTCACATATGCTATCACTGCCCTTTCTCTTCAGCACCTTTGAAAATCGTTCTGTTGTCTATTACGTAAGAGTGGGTGACACAGGCAAATGTACTACTTGAAACATCTTACTCCCAACTCCCAATCTGGTCTCACCTCTCCTCTGCCTCACTGCCACATCTTTGCAGACAAAACAACGACTGGGCTCATTTGGGGAGAGCAGCTCCTGATAAGAAGTTTAGGTTCAGAATACTATTCTGTCAGCAGTCTGAACTTCACACTTAACCACCTTAAAAGGGCATGCCCTTGGTCCCACTGGCCAAAGCCTGGGCCTCATCTGGATACATTCAGTGTTTGCTGAGAAAAAGTACAAGTCACATCACCCAGATGAAGGAGGGACATCCACTGGTTTGGGAGATATATGTTATCATCTTAACAGAAACGTGAAAAGATTGGTACCGCTGTAGTTATTCACTAACTTGAGCACTACAATAAATTAAAACAGTTGCCCCCCGTACTACCCCCCTTATTTTCTCTCAAGTCACTTCAACTGTCTTGAACCCCATTCCCCCAACACTGTAAGTCCTCTGTTCTGCAGGACCAACCTGACCTCCTCTTGGGAGAAAAGATGGAAGTCAGATCGAGTGCACCAAAGCTAACGAGACCAAAAGGCCATTGCTAGCTAGCAGGCCCTTAGGAAAAATCCTCAGAGGTAGGGGGGCAGAGGTTTGCAATTCCCTCAAAAGTGCTGGAGTGCTGGGGGAAATCAAAGGGTCTCTCCTGACACAAAACACCAGCTTGTGGACGCCTACAAAGGACAGGCAGGCCAAACCTGCCAACTCCTTGTCCTTCAACACAGGCCACCCTCATGGGGCCCCTGAACTTAAGGTGTATCACCGAAACACTGGGAGCACCCCCCTCCGAGAAAATAGAGGGGATCTCACGTTCTGTAAACGCAGGAAAAGCATCTGGCACATCCGCAGCCTGGCCCACTGCAGGCTCCAGAACCTACACGCACCTGCCCTAGGCCGGGACCAGAGCTCCTTGGCTAGGGGTAGCCAGATCCCACAGGTGAGGGTGTGCATGTTTTGGCCCCACGGAGGGTCGGCTGTGTATCCAAAATGTGATTCTGGCCACCTCTCTCCCGGCACATCAACAGAGGCAAAGACGTCAGCAGGAAGAAGCAAGACTTCAAGAAACAAGAAAAGCTAAGTGGGGTGGGAACCCGCCCGGACCCACAGGTCTTGCTGCTCCTTCCAGAAGTTTTAGCTTAAGTTCCCAACGCCCAGTGTGTGCGGGGGCGGGAAAGTGAAGGGCAGAAGAGAGAACGGGCTTGTCAGGATCGGGCAGGCAGGGCTCGCGGGTCCCCGCCCGCACCCAGACCTTTCGGGGTGGCCTCCGGGACACCTGCGGCGGAGCCGGCTGCTCACCTTGAGATAGTCGTTCTCCGAGCGCAGCTCCTCGATCTCCCGCAGCAGCTCCTCCTCCACCGCGGCCGCCGGGATCAGTCGGGTCTGCTCGCCAAGACCGGGGTCCTTGGGGATCCCGGGGACCGTTCGCTCGAACGGCGCGCGTCCCCCGGCATCCTCCGCCACACCAGTTCCCAGGGACCCCGCGGGGACCCCGCCCGGGCTGCTCCGACCCCCGAGGCAGGCGCCGGCGGCGGGAGGCGCGGCAAGGAGCGCGGGGGGCTCGGGGCTGCCGGGCGGCGCCCCCCGAGCCGCGGGGCTCGTCGTAGCGGCTCCTCGCAGCGGTTCCCGGTCGCTGGAGCCCGTGCCAGACTCGGCGTCGCTGCTGGCGGCGGGGAGCAGGCGCTGCTCGTCGGACAGGGGTTCGGAGGGGCAGTCGGAGAGGTCGGAGCTGCTGTCCGTGTGGCTGATGCGCGAGCCTGGAGCCGGGGAGCCGGCCGCGGAGGTCACGGCGAGGATCACGGCGGGGATCGGGGCGGCGGGGACCGGCGGCCCGGCGGCACGGGCGGGGGGCGCCCCGGAGCCGCGTTTGGCTTTGCGGCCCTTGGCAGCGGCGGACAGCGGCTCGGTCCCGGGCGGCGGCGGCGGCCTCCCTGCCCGGGGCAGCAGCTCCCCGGGCGCCGTGCGCGCCACCCTCCTGGGGCCCGGAGCGGCCTTGGCGCCGCCCGCTGCCCTGGCCCCGGCTCCCGGCGGCGGCTTGTCCTTCGCGCCAGGGGCGCCGCCGCTGCGCCGAGAGAGGCGGCCGGGCGCGGCCAGGGTTCCTGGCGAGGGCGGCGCTTTGCCCGCGAGGCTGGGAGAGCGTGGGGCGGCGGGCGCCTGGGCTCGGCCCGAGGAGGGGGCGGCCAGGGCCGGGCCGGACGCCGGGGTCCGGCCGTGCAGATCCTTGAGGAAGGGTCTGGCGGGCGAGGGCGCGCGGTGCAACCGCCTACGCTCGGCCAGCGGGTGGAGGTGATGGTGGCGGTGGTGCTGGCCGGGCGGCAGCGGCTTCGCCTCCGGGGTGCCGCCGCCCGCGAGGCCGTTCAGCGTCTCCATGGCCGGGTCCCGGGCCGCGAGCAGCAGCTCGGGCGGCAAATGCTCCGGGCGGCGGCGGCGGCGTGCAGCCTCCCCGCGCGCCCGCTCATCACTGTCCCCAGCCCCGCCCGGTCTGCGCCCCGCGCTCTCGCGCCGCCGCCGTTCCCCGCGCACCCCTGGCCCCCAGGATCCCAGCGGGGCTGGCGGCCGCCGTCGTCCCGCTCTCCCCTCGCTGAGGTCACTGCCGCTCGAGTTCACCCGGCACAACGGCGCGGCGGCTCCCTGCCGCTCGCATCCCTAGACGCTGCGCTCCGGGCTCGCGGGTCCGCACACCCGCACTCGTCCGCTGGCGGCGCGCTCCCCGCTCCCGCGTCGGGTTCCCCGCCCACGGCCGCCCAGCTCCCCGCAGCGCCCGCCAGCTCGGGTGGGGAGGAACTGCACGCGCGCTCCCCCGCCTCCCGGCGCCCGGCGCCCAGCCACCGCGTGCGCATGTCCCTCCTCCCGCCAGCCGGCGGCGGGGGTGGGGGCTGGAGGGCAGGGGGGCGGGGCCTGAGCTCCGCGGGCTGGCGCGCCCGACGCGGCCCCCAGCGTTCTTCGCCCTGGGACCCTCCTTGCTTTTTGAGGCTCTAAGGACAGTGCCGAGAGCTGGGGAGGGAAGGAAGTAGCAAGGGTGAAGTGGGGTGGCAGAGAGGCGGACACTGGCCACTTGCGGGAGACTGGATGTCCGGGAGACGTGAGTGGCCCCCTGGGTGGTGTGTGCAGTGGGGTCCCAGCCCCCCCCTCTGTTGTTGACCAACGGCCCCCACGGGCCCCTCCATCCAACCCTTGCCTCCTAGGTTCTCCTAGTTCCGTCCCCGCTGTCTTCTCACAGCTGTGCGCGTAGTCCCCACACTCCTCTAAGGACTGCTGGTACCCTATGCAGCTATCGCGTCAAAGCGGGCACCGTGCTCTACAGTTGGCACCCCCTGTGGCCTCCGGAGCTCGGAGAAGGAGGAGCTGCCGTAGAAATAGGAGAAGCAGCTCGCCAAGCTTGGGGTCAGAAAGGGAACTCACATTTATAGTTCCGGCCGCGAGCCAGGCGCTGTTAGACACTCCATAGGCATTGTTTTATTTAATCCTCACAGCAAGCCCGAATTGGAATTACTGTCTTCTTTAAGGATGAGGTCACGGGAGCAGGGAGGTGAAGTCGGTGTTTTAGCCAGTGCATGGCCGGGTCGGGATTCACACACAGTCTGTAGAATTCTCAGTCCTGCCACGGGTTGAGTACCGGTTCTGCCCCTTGGGAGTCTAACGTGGGCCACCGACCTTTTCGAGCCTCGGTCCCCTTGCCTGTATAATTAGAAAATACCGCTACATGAGCGTGGTGACGATTAAATCAGCAGATGTGAGAAACGCTGTGCAAACTGTAAAGTGCTTTTCAAATATCCTTGAGTCCCGTTTTTGTCCTAGGCGTTGGGTGTTGAGTGCCACTCAAAGGAGTAAGGCCCAGCCCCTTGTCTAGACTTGGCTTTGCCAGGAGGCAAAGGAATAGTCAAGAATTACAAGTTGCTGTGGAGAGCATTTGCCCCCCACCCCTTCCACCCGAACCCTGCCTGGGAAGATTGGAGTTTTCCCACAAGGATGGGCTGTCGTTGGGTGGTTGTCGGGGATTTGCAGAGCAGGGGCTGTAGGTGAGATATCACTGGAGGGCTGGTGGGACCATATACGCTGTGGATAATATCCTAAAGGCTGGGGCAGCCTTTGGAGGATGGTGAATATGGCTGATCTTATTTGCCTGGAAAGATCCCAGCGGTGGCAGCAGGGAGGAGACGGAGAGCCGTGAGCGGGAACAGTCAGTGGCTGTGGCAACACAGTAGTGGTAGGGGTAGAGAAACGGGGATAGACTTGGGAGGATACAAGGAAAACTAGGCTCCAAAGTCTATGATCTTAACCACAAATTACCCTACTTAGCCGCCTCCTTCAAAAAAGGCAGGAGAAAGTGCTTTTTTTAAAAAATCACTGTAAGTCAGGAGAGTCATACGCCCAGAAGACAGCCCGTCGGCTTCTCCTTAGATGCCGGCAGTGATGCTGGGCCAAGTTCTGTGGCCGAGCTCTGAGGGCACCGAAATGCTGACCTCTCTGCTGCTGTTCGTGTTTTTTGAGCCATTTACCTGGCAAGTGCTCTGAATGTGTGACAGCACACACAGAGTATAATCTGTACTGAATCTCCTTTGACGCAATGTCTGCTAAGACCACAGCCGTATTTCATGGAGTATTTGAAGAAAAAAAGAGACTGCAGAAAGCAGCGGGAGGTGCCCAGGCCCGGCACCCAGGGATAGCCAGCTCTCCTCTAGAGGGCGCTCCAACTCTCCCCTGCGGGGGACTGGCCGTTCATCAGAAACTGGCTATCAATCCGGGAGCACAACCTACTGTGTAATTCATGGGCCAGGACCTTCACTTAGAACTTCCTCCAGAGACCCAGAAGTCTCCAATACCCTACATTTCCGAAGAATTGTGCCCAGGACTCCTAGCCCAAGCTCCTCATACCGTATGTAATCACGCAAAAGGCCACCGTAAAATGTTCCAGTAAGTTAGTGTTCCAAAAGTTTTAGCCAGATGACCGTACTATTTGTACCAGCTTCCCTTTGCCTCAGATAAGAAGTCAAGCAAAATTCATACCCTGAATTATTAGCCTGGCAATTGTTTCTGCTGGCCCTTGGCAAGAAGGCATTCAATAATGCTTTCTTTTGCCAATATTCAGTACGTTACAGGTATAAAAAAGATATCCTCTTGCATGAATAGATGTTTTTAAAGTCATGTGATTTAAAAAGAAAATTTTTTTGTTCCATCAAGTAAGTCTAAAGGTGTTAGGGGGTTACTATTCAAAGAAGCCATAAGGTGCTGTATTCTGGAAAACAACAACAGAATCCCACGTGGGGATGTCTGTTTGGATCCGTCAGCTCTCAGACCCAGTCCTGGCCCTTCCCTGCCTGCTCTGTACAGGGGAGGGAACAACTGATGAGGTTGGTTTTCCAGGTTCCTGGGGTTGCCGACTGGGCGCGGCCCACAGAGACTGGAGTGTAACAGCAAGGGAGAAACCAGGGTTATCACCTTCCCTCTCTGCCTCCAGTGGCTTCTTCAGAGTGGCCTGGTCTCCTTCGTGCACTGGCTGACTGGGTTTCTCTCAGCTTTCACTGGGTGCCCCATGGCTTCTGGTAACTTCGCCACTGCCTGTTGCCTCTCAGTCAAGGGTGCTGGTGGTTTCCTGTGGTTGCAGATCTCTGGGTTCCTTCACTGTTCCCGGTTGGGCTCTCGACTCCTCCCCCTTTCTGTAATCAGTTCCCTGCATTATAAACCCTGTGTTATAAATACTTGCACTCTCTAGATACTTGCACTCTCTACCAAGTTTCTGATTTTCTCATTCTTTTGCAGAGGCCTACTGCATGCAGCATCGTTGGTGTGGTACGTAATTTGGTATGACTGTATCCATTGTCAAGGAGCAGTGTGGGATAGTGACAAGAGCTGAAGCTTCCACACCAGGGAAATCTGGGTCCAGATGCTGCCTAAGGCATTAGCACTCTCTGTGCCCTTGGGTAAGGAAGGTATTATTATCACTCTCATCATCACCATTATCATTTAATACCAGTGGAATAATCAATACTCTTTAAAATGTGAGCAAACCAAACTTGGAGCAACACTTAGAAAATCTAGTATCGCCACAGTTATATAAAGAGACACGAATATTTTTAAACCTTGTTTGACTCATAGTGGGAATAATATGACGTGGGACTACGCTTCCTCTACTGCTCTGGATGCACAGGCAGAATTACATGCAGAATTTCTGTACCCTCAAAACCTTGTCCAAACCTAGGGACGTCCTTTTCCAGTGTTCTCCCTTATTTTAATACAAAAGTGCATTTAGAATATGAAATCATTCTTTGCTTAAATCATCAGAAACAATCCTCTTTGAAAACAGTGGAAAAGCCGACTCTTGATTTCAGCTCAGGTCATGATCTCGCGCTTTGTGAGTTCGAGCCCTATGTCAGCCTCTGACAGCACAGACACAGCTTGGGATTCTCTCTCTCCCTCTCTCCCTCTCTCTGCCCCTCTCTCACTCATGTGTGAGCTCTCTCTCTCTCTCTCAAAATAAATAAATAGACATTTTTAAAAAATGCAGATTCTACGGCCACATGCTCCGGAGATGTGATTTCAAAGGTGTGGAGTGGAGCCCCGGAATCTGTATGTTTAACAAATACATTTGATGCAGGTAACTGTCTGACCACATCCTAGAAACCCTGTGTTGGTATTTCTAGCACAGCTCTGGGTGTCATATGCTCATCATTTGCATTTCCTCCTGTTCCTTTTTGAAACTCCTTCCAATGCTGAGTGTGAAGTTCCAGATGACAGACGTGGAAAGACCAAGATAGAGATGTACTCTAAATCTGAACTGGAGACAACGTCCCACCAAAGTGCTGTCCAGGGGCCAGTCTTGTGGGGAAGGAGGCAAATCTCCCTCTCCTCTGAGAGCTAGAGGAAGGACATACATGAGGGTAGAAGGGAGGACCTTTTGCCCTTGACCAGTGGTTCTCAATGAGTGTAGAAGCACCTTTAGGGGCATTCTGGCGTACTTTTTCTTATCTTGACAGTTGGGTTGCGGGGCACTTGTGGAATTTAGGGGAGGGGTCAGGGATGCTGAATGTCACAGTATGCCCTTGAGAAGAATTGTTCCACATACTGTCCAACTTCCAAAAGCCCTTCTGAAACATTCACATCGGTTAAAAAAACAAAAAACAAACCTGTCACTATCTGAGCCTAGAATGTGACTGTCCTAGTCCATTTGGGCAGCTATCACAGAATACCATTGATTGGGTGGCTTGTAAACAACAGAAATTTATTTCTCACAGTCCTGGAGGCTGGAAGACTGAGCTCAGGGTGCCTGTGTGGCCGAGTTCGGGTGAAAGCTCTCCCTGACTGCAGACGGCCATCTTCTCGTCTCCTCACATGGGGTCACGTGTCTGGTGTTCTCACAAGGCCAACCCGTCTGGGGTCTCTTTTGTAATAGTACTAATTCCATTCATGAAGCCTCTACCGAACCGAGCTAATCACTTCCTGAATGTCCCACCTCCTGAGACCTTCACACGAATTTGGGGCTGAGAGAGACACAAACATTGGACGATAGCACAGTTTTACACATAAATGCAACGCTTCTACATATAAAGCAGAATTTTTAGCGTTCCCATATGTACTGGATTTTTTAAAAAAATTTTAAATGTTTATTATTTATTTTTGAGAGAGAGACAGAGCACAAGCAGGGGAGGGTTAGAGAAAGAGAGGGAGACACAGAATCAGAAGCAGGCTCCAGGCTCCAAGCTCTCAGCACAGAGCCTGACGCAAGGCTCGAACTCACAAACCAGGAGATCGTGACCTGAGCCAAAGTCGGATGCCCAACCAACTGAGCCACCCAGGCACCCCTATACTGGATTTTTAAAAAAGGAATGAAGCTACAATAGAAGTCATGACTGACAACTTTTAGATTTACAATGACTTCTTCGTCTTCAGTCATTCTGTCATTGATGGCAGCACCACTCAAAGTACATGAGTCATCACCATAACCCACCTGTATTTGTGTTTTAGCAAATTGCTTCTACGTGTAGAATCTAACTACCTCATTATATGTATTTTCTAGTATTTGTACCTAAGCCTTATATATACGTTGAAATACATATTATTTTGTGGAGCCTGCTTGGAGTTCTGTCTCCCTCTCTCTGCCTCTCTCTCTCTCTCAAAAAAATAAACATTTAAAATGAAAATATGTTTAGTGGAGTGATACGCATATAATGATTCTCATTTGGGGAGTGGGGTGGGGGGGGGGCGCTGTGCACTGACAGAGTTGAGATCGACTGTTTCTGTACGGAAACAGGTAAGATGTGTTGGGGGGTGCCCCCTAGTGGTCGGTGTTGTGACGGCATCCCTCCCCCAGCAAGGAGAAAATGAGAGTCTGGAAACGTTGGTAATTCTAAGACTTCCTTTCATTAAATGAGGCAGTGTTCCCTTATAAAAGCTTTTGACATGTTTGCTAACCTTACAATTAGAAATTTGGGCTTCCTTTTTCTGGCAACATAACTGCTAAAATATTTTTTTTTAATTTTTTAATGTTTATTTATTTTTGAGACAGAGAGAGAGAGAGAGAGAGAGAGAGAGAGAGAGATGCTAGTGGGGGTGGGGCAGAGAGAGGCAGAGACACAGAATCTGAAGCAGGCTCCAGGCTCTGAGCTGTCAACACAGAGCCTGATGCGGGATTCGAACTCACAAGCAGTGAGATCATGACCTGAGCCCAAGTCGGATACTGAACCAACTGAGCCACCCAGGTGCCCCCCAAAATATTTTTAATTATTGTTTAAAATTATTTTGAGATTCTAAGCTTCACGCACATGGAAAATACACTGTTAAATAAGGGAAACTAATCAAAATTCTCTACCTCTCCTCATTAGCAGCATGTATACTCTGAAAAACTCAGGGAAATTAATATGTTATGTTTGTCTCCCTTGATTTAGAACATTCCAGATTTCACTATGCAGCTTCTGAAATGTACAGCATGTGTGTGTTTGCTTTTATAGTAATTCACTATTATTTACATCTCTACTTACACAGTTACTACCTTTCAAAACAGAAATGGGGATGTGAAATAGAAGATGCCAGAAACCACTTTATCTCACTGATTGGCTTTCCCAACCACAGTGCTCTTCTTTCCATATAAAATAAGATTTGTTTACATGGAAAGCAAAAATAGCACAATGGATTTATAGAGGGCCCCATTGCACATCATACTTCGAAGTTTCCTGATTAATTCAGGAAATACAACACTACGAAAGTTCACACATATGAATACATTTTGATTACTATTTCTATGTAAACTTACTATCAAGAGAATTTTACCCATGAGGCGATATAACATTGTAAGCTCCGTACCCGATCACAATGATTTGTTCTTTTACCTTGGACAAAATAGTTCAGTCTTCCTGGACCTTTGAGGCCTTATCTGTAAAATTAGAGAGTTGAACTTAAATAAGCTTTAATGAATGTCCCAGCTTCATGAATCTGGAGGTTGAGGTGAATTTGCCCATGCTATTTTAATTATCAACATGGGATTATCTATAGCAAATTGTAGGCCACCTCTGTTCATTCTCAGACAAAATGTACCACCCAATATAAACCAATTTTAATAGGAGGACAGTATAATGAAAAAGGTTCATATGATGGAATAAATATGACAAATGTTAGTCATACATATTCTTGATTACCCTATCGGGGCAGACTATTGAGAGTTAATCATGTTTTTTAAGTGGCCTTCGGTATTGCTTAGAGTAAGTCCGTTTCACACTTGCCTCTTTAAATGCTGCCCACGGGATCTGAGAATTTGAAAAGCAGGTAAGAGGCATTGGAGAGAATCATCATCCTGTTCTTTTGTTAGTCCCTAGTTAGGAACCCCCAGGACAGGGACCACTGGTTGTTATTCTGAAGCAGTCTTCCAGTCCATAATTAGGAAGATCGTAATCAAACCATAGAATATTTGAGAATGAAGGGGCACCGTTAATAATTACATGAGACAACAAGCATGCACTGGACCTGAACACGCGGCTCAGGCCATAAGGTCACTCTATGACTAATGCACATTCCTCAAGGTAAGAATGTCTCCTGATTGGAGCAGACTGACTCATTCATGTCCACCTACGCTAAGAAGACATGAACCCTTTTTGTTTTGTTTAACTCTTTTAAATATAATTGGCTAGAAGACTGTTGAAGAATCTCCATAGCCTGCTCATACACTCAGTCATTTATACACACATCCATTCGAAGATTATTCATTGAACACCTCCGAAAATGCCAGGCTATATGTAGGTATTGGGAATAGCAGTGATGAAAAGAATGGCATCTGCCATGATGGGGCTCATAATCTCATATGGAGATTATTATAAGAGAAAAGCTGTCCCTGACATCTGGACCTGGCCTCCACTATCACCCAGGCCTCCCTGTTCCCTGGGATCTGGCCCAGATCTCAAAACCAGGCCATGGTATTCTCCCATTAAACATAAACAGTGTCACAGAGGCTCAGCATCAGACAAGACCACTCTGGGATCGTGATGGGTCAAGACCAAAACAAGAGCACTCCCCCAGTAGTCCCGTGTGAACAAAGACAAAACACGACCACTTTCTAAACCACTCAAATGCTCAAATATCCCTCTCTGATCCCTAATTTGAATGACTGCTGCTTCTTACCAATTGTAGCTTCAGCCTTGCTCCATCGTCCCTCCTATAAGATTCATTAAGATATCCATTTAGAAATAGCCCACTTCCTGACATCATCCAATCAACAGCAAAGTCCCACTTCACTACACCCTCCCCCAAATCACCCGAGACCAAATCTGGGTTTTCTTTCACACCCTCCTACTGAAGGCTCCTGGGTTGTCCTTTCTCCCTCACTGCCATGAGCAATAAACCGGACTTAGCCACAGGGTGTTGCCCCTGGTGAATGGATAATTATGATGGCCAGCATAAGGCAAAGAATCAAGCTGAAATGGTATATGGTATTCACTCTGTGTTTCACAAATCTATGACTATGTGAAACATAACCTTCGTGCTTTAATGTGTCTTGTTTGTCCTTGAAAAGGACTATATAAATATTGAAAAATCATTATCTATTTAAAGACGACAAGTCTCTGAGCACCTCAGCCTCCTTAATAGCTGCCCAGATCAAAACCTACGGTGGAGATGATGCTGAATAGACAATCTTTAACTCCAAAAATTGCTTTTGTTCTTTTTTTTTTTAATCTGTCTTTATTTTGAGAGAGACAGAGTGCAAGCAGAGGAGGGGCAGAGAGAGAGGGAGACACAGAGTCTGAAGCAGGATTCAGGCTCTGAACTGTCAGCACAGAGCCTGATGCGGGGCTCAAACCCACATGCCATGATATCATGACCTGGGCTGAAGCTGGATGCTTAACCAACTGAACCACCCAGGGAACCCCCCCCTTTTTTTTTTTGAAAGAGAGAGAGGATGCAAGTGAGCAAGGGGCAGGGACAGAGACAGAGAGAGAGAAAGAAGCAGGGCTTACCAGAAACGGGGCTCGAGCTCACCTGATGTGGGACTCAAATTCACAAACTGAGATCATGACCTGAGCCAAAGTCAGAGGCTTAACAACTGAGCCACCCAGGCACCCAAATTGCTTTTGTTCTACAGTGACATGAGTATCTTAATTTTTCCACCAACATAATGCCATTTCATAATCTACGACGCAGCATTCAGTGATTTCATGAACCCGCAATTCTTTTCTGCCATGCAGCTTAATTTGTTTACTTATTTCTGTTTTCTCTGTGGGGTGCTTCTCAAGTATAATCAAGGAGTTTGGAAATTTACCAAGTAATGAAAAAGGAAATAATCATAGAAGCATAGAATGAGGAGAGAAATAAAATAAAAATTCATGGCCTAGTCAGTATTTCAGAGGAATGAAACACAGTATTTGAAGGTTTTCATTGTCTTCGTCCTGAAAAAGATAAGCGAGATAGAATGGAATGGGCTATCTTTAAAAGTACAACGGCAAGTTCTCTGGGAGAGCATTGCCTAGGCTGAAGGCCGTGTATCCAAAAATGCCACAGAACAGATTCTGGTCTGGGCAAAGGGTTCTCTTTCAGCTCTATAGATGTATTCTTGGCTGTCGTCCACGGAGTGTAACCTTCTCAAGTACAGAGCCATAGGGCAATACAGAAATCCGCACACAGTGGGTATGTAGTGTACCTCTGCCTATTACCTAACTAATAGAACTCACCACTGGAGCAAGTAGGTGTCAAGAAGGAAGACAGCTAAGAACTTACAGAACTGGAGAAGTGCAGGAGCTCCCATCATTACTATGGCTTTCCTTCTGGTCTTTATTCTTCAAGAAGACAAAAATAGCATCTTTGTTGTTGTCTGGTATCGTGAATATTCCACATGCTGAGAAACATTCTGCACGGATCATGATTTTATTTAATCATAAAAGTTGCCTTTCTTTTTCTTTCCTTGCTCCCACTCTTCAAAGGCTCTACAGATGCATCATCAAGGTCAAGGGAGTTGCCACTTGTAACTTAGAACAACATAGCATTGTCGTCTGTTTAAATCCCTCTTCAGGGATGATACCCTCCCATCTATTCATTCTGCAAGATTCTAGAATCTTAGACAACATTCTATCAAGTAGAACCTTCTGCATTTCATTTTGGCCTTATTCACTGAAAATTATGGAGTCCAAAGCTTTCGTTTGTACTGCTTCTATATATACCTCCAGGGCAAGAAAATGGATGAGAAGAATGGTTATCTTATAGCTTTTCAAACAGAAACTCATTACAATCTCAGTTAATGAAGCATGGAAAATCAAAATCAAAGCATCAGCATTTACTACCTCCTAGATGCCTGGAACTTTTCAAAGTGAATTACAGAGCAGATTCACACCCTTTAAAGAATTTGTAAATTCAGAAACGGCTGGGAGCAGGTGAGTATTTCTGCAAAATTTGAGAGGTGTGGATCTATGACCGAGGAAGCAAGGACTGTGGCATCCCCAGAAGCTTTCCTTTTGAATCAGGAGCTGCTTTGACCAGGACTTGCGTGGTATAGTGTTCGCAGAAGCACGGATGGCCACGGACCTCTATCCTATTATTTACTCTTATTACTTCCTGGTGTTGGCACTTCCGCAGAAAATGTTGACGCGTGACATCAAAGGCAAAGAGGAGATCCGCAATCCCTAGTTCCTTCCCTGCTCCTCCTAAGCTGAGGGAAGCGAGCGTGGGGAAAACGTGCAAATATCAAGGAGCAAAATCAAAACAGCCAAGTTCATTTGGGGCGGCGTACGTGATTCAAAGCGTGGTGAACATCCGCGGCGAGGTCTTGCCGAATTACTTCTATGAGAAGGCACGATGCAGTCGCTGGGAGCTGGGGCTCTGGTGCTAGACCCCAGCGTGGCCAACTTGTATCCTTGGGTAAGTTACCCGTTCTCTCCATGCCCCTGTTTTCTTATAAAATGGTGGTAATAATGGTGCTTAACTCATAGGGCTGTTGGGAGGATTACAACCAGTAACAAAACAAGTAGTACCGCGAGTATTAAATACTGTTAATACGTACAGACAGAATCATATTATTCAGCACCCCCGCAAGACCTGAATCAAGATTAGCTATTGCTGGGGGGGGGGGGGGGGGATGAAGGTTTGAAGCAATGTATCATGAATTCAAGATACCACCACCTCTGAGTGCATGCCCTCCAACCAGCTTTGTGTTGGTAATTTAGCTTCCTGTATAAATCCGCTAAAAATGTGCTTGAAAAATATAAACAGGTATTCCAGTTTGCAAATTAAAAAAAAAAAAAAAAATATATATATATATATATATATATATATATATATATATATATACGAAAGAAAACATGCAGAGGGAAGTAATTACGTCTGGCAAGGCTTGATGGTGGAGGTAGAAAATGAGGCTTCTCGCATGGATCAATGGGCCCTAGGTATAAGTGTTCTCTTGGTTTTACAGATGGAGAAACCCAGCAGCAAGGGAAAGGGGTACTTCAGCAAATGCCACCACACTGTTTAGGGGCGGAGGCAGGCTTTGCACTCAGAAGTGCTCTGTCAGGGCACAGCCACGGCCACGCCTTGAGCTCCCTCGCAGCATAAACAGCTGCCTTCCCTGCAGGTGGGGTGACCCGGGCGTGTCAGGCACCCATCGGAGCTGCTGTGGACCTTTCCGAGGGGTGACAGGGAGCTGACTTCGCAAGATGCACAGAGGACAAATCTGCTAGAGAGACAACTGGAAGGGAAGAACTAAGGGTCGTCAGGCTGATGATACGATATCGCCTCTGCTTTCTGGGTTTAGAAAGCCAGGAGCATTTCTGGAATGTCCATTCATGAGTGAGATGATGGTGGAGGGAGAGTTTTATATGTAGCAGGAATCAGAGGCCTTTGGGAGCGCGTGGAGTGCATACAGGAGAGATGAGTTCTGCTCAAATGAATTCTATAGAAGTTAGAAATTGAAAAGGTGGGGAAACAGCCTGTCCCTGTATGATCTAAGGAAGGGCTGACCTTAAGAACCTGAAAAAAATTGGCTCTTTTTCTTCTTTTATGTTGATTTACTTTCGAGACACACAGAGAGAGAGAGAGAGGGAGCAGGGGAGGAGCAGAGAGAGAGGCAGACACAGAATCCGAAGCAGGCTGCAGGCTGCAGGCTCTGAGCTATCAGCAAAGAGCCCAATGCGGGGCTTGAACCCACGAACCCACGAACCACGAATCATGACCTGAGCGGAGGTCGGACGCTTAACCCACTGAGCCAATGAGGCGCCCCCCACCCCCAAATTGGCTGTCTTTAGGTCCCTTCAGAAACTTAAATGTGGCCCCGTGAGAATGTCATTTGAGAGGAGCAAAGGAAGAAGCAATTAGATTCTTTGAGACTTGGGAAGACAGAGCCCATTAAGGCACGAGGGAAACGACTTGTGATTTTCCAGTGTCCAGTTGACAACACCGCTGGGTTTGGAGTTGTTTCCCGTCGTGCTACACGGTGAAAGAAACCACGGACAAGCGCCAGCCCACCAAGAATGCTCTTGGGTTGCATGTGCTTGCTATAGGATGAATAAGAAGCATGCATTTGGTCCATGCCTTCCAAACCTGTAAATATCTCAGTCTCAAACGTTTATTTGAGCACAGAGGCAATGTGGTCAGATCCAATCCTGACTTAACAAAATGCCTTGCGAGAGCCCTTAATACTAGTAATAGCATCCGAGATGTGAAAATCACATCTTCGGGGTGCATGAGGTTTTCGATGATTTTCCATGCGTATGTGGAATTGACTTAGCTTCTTGGGTCACAGATTTGGATGTTTTTAGCTCCTTGTCTCCCATAGCATTTTTCCCACATTAATGACTAGGGAGACAGTTGCCACAATCCCATCCCCCTGTTTGTCTGCTTTGGAGGACATTGATTTTCACTGGAAAATAAAATGAATGAAAAAGAATGGCCAGGAGCGTGTCCCTGAAACTCTGCTTGGAAGGCACCTTCAGAGGACAGAGGAGCGAGCAGATGCTTGCAAGAGGAGAAGCCCCTCGTCCGTGCCGCTTTCCTGATCCTTTAAATTGGTTCTGGGCTCCAGAATGTTTGTCTTCTTCTCTTTCTGCTTCCCCAAAGATCCGTAAGCCAATCAATTCAGAGTATGTGCTCCTTGAACAAGTTCAATATGCCAGGCACAGCCGCCACCCGTCTCCTTCATGGTGCCGCTAGTTCAGCCCTGACCTCCACCCTGCACACTGTCCAAGCTGTCTGAGGTCCTCTAGGTCATGACGACCCCCATTTCCTGTCATTGCAGGCTCGGCCGGCTTCAGGACACAGCACAGGAGCGGAATGCTGAACCAGGGCTTATGGCATATGAATTGCAACATTTCCATATTTTTCCTGCACAAACAGCCGGGACCAGATTGTATACACATTTCAGGGTAAGTCTGAGAGATGCCCTGCTAATCACTAAGAAATTTCTTGAATAAAGGAGGAATGACTCTATTCATTCATTCATTCATTCATTCATTCATCCAATACTTTTGCTGTACTAAAGTATAAGTACTCCTCTCCAAATATGTAAACGTGAATGTTTCCTTTTTTGATTTTGGAAAAGTAAGGACGGAGAATATCCCACATCGATTGCTGCTAGATACGCTGCAAATCTCCCATGGGGGGGAACATGGAAAAGAAAATCGTAAAAATTTTTGCTCCTGATTCACAATGTTAATAAAAGCTTTGTTGCTATTTAGACAGCCTGGGAATGGAATGAAATATAAAAATCTTGATAAGAGTGAATTTGGTTGGGAACTAAATAGAAGACTTTATCTATCTATCTATCTATCTATGTATGTATTTATTTATTTATTTATTTATTCATTTATTCAGTACGCTGAACACCCAATGCTGGGCTTGAACTTACAACCCTCAGATTAAGAGTCACATGTACCAGTGACTGAGCCAGCCAGGCGCCCTGAAGGCTAATTCAGATTGTAGAGAACTTACAGTTATTTTTACTGAAAGAATCGGGACACCCAACCTTGCTCTGCCCCTGGTAAGCGAAGAATGACCTGCAAATGTCCCGCTTTGGGACCAGACTGACCTCAGGGCTGAGATCTCAGCAGACCACAGGGGATCTTGCTAGCTGAGCAAATCCGGGCAAATTGTGACTGAACTTCTCTCTATGTAGCTTCCATTGTCCGCCAACAGCAGGACAATCATAGCGATAAAATACTCCCCCAAGGGCTGTTGGGAGGGTTAAATGAGATATCGTACGCCAAACCTTTTGTACATTCCAAACACACAGACAAGTTCCAATTAATTAGCCGTGTGACCTTCTGGGAAGTCACTTAACCTCACTGGTTTCAATTCTCTCCAATTCTAAATTCTCTTTCCAAACAGCCTCCTTGGATTGTAGAGAATTGTAATTAGCATATCCGGCACCCGCCTAATTTGTGCCAGCTCCTGCTATCACTGCAATTATACTGTTTATATGTAAATGGCACCTCAAGTCCCTGAATGGTGCCAGTGCACTTAGCTAAGAAAACAGTGTCTAATCTTATTGACACGCCTCCTTTCCTTAGCAAATCTTTGTTCGCTGGGAACTCAAAGGTACACTTCTGAGCAGCCCCAAGGAACTGACAAGGTTGAAAAAACTGCAGTATGAATTCTCAAGATTTTTCTTTGGTTGAGTGTTGGGAACAGAAATGACCCTACACATGCATAGTACCCACCTTCCTTTAAAAGTGTTATCTCGATGCTAATTCTGTTTGGATGGACTGTGGCAATTAGCTCCGACTGCCACTTGAAGCATTTTTTTTTTAATTTTTTAATTTTTTTTGAAGCATTTTTAAACTGAGAGGAAATTTTAACTGCCCGAAATCACATCAAGATGTGTGTTTCTGTGTGTGGGGGGTGGGGCCGGGGGTAGGATGGAGCACACGAGCATGCGTCCAACAGAAATCTGTATAGTCGGAAGGTTTGACTGAATGAGTCTTAGAATCTGCTGGTTGACTCCATTTCCCACCCAAACATCTGAGTCAGCCCTAGTTAAGGCTCATTCATTTAGCACATAAATTTTGCCAAACACAGAGAACACAAAAATGACTAATCATTGCTTTGGGCCTCAAAGAGTCTCATTAAGGAGCCAATATACAAGCAAGGATGATGTATTAGGATGTGTTAGGGAAGATGGCTGCTGCCATGGGGCGCAAAGGAAAGAATAAACAACTTCCCACTGATGAAGGTGGGAGGGGGCTGGTGAGGAATAGTCTAGAGAGGAGGCGACCATTTTTGTCTTTTCCAACTTTGTGTTCCCCCAATTATTAAGGTTTCTTCTCTGCTCCCCATTCTAAAGAAAGATGCTAGCTCTTGCCATCTGTCAAGTCTAAGGCCTCCTGTTTGGGGACATGACATTGTCCCCAAACTAAATGTGTCAGTGGGAGAGCCGCATGGCTAATAACTGCAAGCAAAGCAGTTTTGCTGACTTGTTTGGGCATGTTCCCTGGAAGGGGAGACTCAGCAGGGCCTATTTGTCAACCTCCTCCTGAGTGGGGAAGCCAGGGCTCACCAGCAGCTTGGGGTTCCTATGGGTCATATTCCCGAAGCCCCCCCCCCTCCCCCCGTTTATGGTATAAACAGTGGGTGGACTTTTCACGGGGTCCACCCAGTAAAATTTCAAAGCCCTCGTCTTTAGGATAATTTATTCATTGGAATGAGGCCACTGTGTGCCAAGAAGAATATGGAAAGGTGGTTTCTGCTTAGTCTCTCCACTCCCATACAACCCAACCCAGAGGTGGTTCTTGAAAGTATCCAACAACCATCTTTATGAGCTTCAGAGTCCTCGGGGCAGTCGTTCTTCAATTTCCCATGTGTCAGCATCACCTGGCCCCCACCCCCAAGAGTTTCCTATTCAGTAGGTCTGGGTTGAACTTGAGAACTTGAATTTCTAGCAAGTTCCCAGGTGAGACCACATTTTGACCACCACTGCCTCAGAACAATGATTGATTGCTTCCTGCTAACGCAAGCTTTTCAGACAATTTAAGTATAGGATTTAGTGCAATCTTACATGGTTAGATGATTAGACCAGATGTCATAAGAAAAGGGTGTTTGTTGAGGCGCCTGGGTGGCTCAGTCAGTTGAGCATTTGACTTCGGCTTAGGTCATGATCTCACAGTTCGTGGGTCTGAGCCCTGCATCAGGCTCTGTGCTGACAGCTCAGAGCCTGGAACCTGCTTTGGATTCTGTGTCCCCCTCTCTCTCTCTGCCTTTCCCCTGCTTACGTTCTGTCTCACTTCCAAAAATAAATAAACATTTTTAAAGATTCAAAAAAAAAAGAAAAAAGATGTTTGATTAAAGATCACCTTTGTCTTGGGGCGTCTGGGTGGCCCAGTCAGTTAAGCAACCGTCTTTGGTTCTGGTCACGAGCTCGTGGTTCGTGAGTTCAAGCCCGGAATCAGGCTTTGCTCTGACAGTGTAGAGCCTGCTTGGGCTTCTCTGTCTGCCTCTCCCCTCCTCTCTCTCTCTCTCTCTCTCTCTCTCTCTCTCTCTCTCTCAAAATAAATAACTAAACTTAAAAAAAAGAAAAAAGATCACCTTTGTCTCACTTGGCTGAGTGGGTGGATGACAGGTTTCCCAGAAGCATTCTTCATTAAAGTTTATCATGAAATTGTTTTATTTTTTAAATGGTTATTTATTTATTTTGGGAGAAAGAGTG
This sequence comes from Felis catus, assembly GCF_018350175.1. Classification (NCBI taxonomy): domain Eukaryota; kingdom Metazoa; phylum Chordata; class Mammalia; order Carnivora; family Felidae; genus Felis; species Felis catus. The sequence continues at coordinate 35,660,187 of NC_058379.1, forward strand.
CACAAGCAGGGAAAGGACAGAGAGAGAGGGAGAGAGAGAATCCCAAGTAGGCTCCATGCTGTCGGCACAGAGCCAATGTAGGGCTTGATCCCCTGGACCATGAGATCATGACCTTAGCCTAAATCAAGGGTTGGATGCTTAACCAGCTAAACCACCCAGGGGCCCTTAATTTTTTTTTTTTTTAATCAAGAATGCTAATTTCTTTCCAGAAGAAGATTGGGAATTATATCATACAGACTTAGATTCCCAGACTGGGTTAAGCCCATATATCCTTTTATACCAGGAACACAAGGCAAAACCTCCTCACATAAATAGAAGGGAGCTTTACTGAGGATTCAATCTCCTCCCTCAGGTCTCTAAGAAAGGAAATGGCATCACACCACATTGCACTAGAAAATCAAAGTTCCTGCCATCTACACAGCAGTAGAGTTCCTTGTCTGCCCTTCTCTCTGCAAGCCATCTGTCTTGGCTCACTTGTAGTTTTCTCTGCGTCTGGCTTTAGTCTGTCATAGCTTGAACTACGACCACATATGGCATTGCAGCTCTGTTCCCATAGCTAACCGACTCCTTTTGCTCCTCCTTGTGTTCCAGAACTCCCCCGAGAGAAAGAACTGACCCAGCTTGAGCCAGGGATCTGACCAGACCCAGTGGGGGTTGGGGAAATGCTGCCAGCTCCAAGGCCAATGGCCCAGCGTCCTTGACGGGAAGGGGAGTCTGGGAAGGGAGGCAACGATGGGTGCGTGCAAGTGAGCCATATACATCCTACCTCGAAGCTTTGCATACGTGGCACTCCACGCATAAAGCATCTGGCTACACACTCAGTAAAGATGTTTCTTTTCTACCTCACTGTTCTTCTGGAAAATTCATCAGGAATTCAGGGAATGAGGTAGAAGATTCTGGTTAGCTGTACCATGTCTAGCAGGAAAGCATAGGGGGGATGGTCTTCTGAACCCTTGCTCCCACCACCCCCCACCCCCTTACTGGCTGCACAACTAGTGTTATCTCAGGGCTCAGTCATGTTCTCAGTCCCGAGGCTCCACAGGAGAGGCAAAATCTTCAGGTCTGCTAGCTCAGGACACCAGGAAATAGTCACACACCTCTCTTTCTTCACACTTTAGGAAAGTGTGACCATTTATCAGAGGCTTTCTTTTCGCAGCAAAGGTGACAGAAAAATTATGGGCGTTGCTAAAAAACAAAATTCAACTGAGTAAATGTGAGGATATAGTTTGCTTTATTCGATGATTCACGAATCGGCAGCATCCCATCTTCGCAAGTAGGAAGGAGTGCTGAGGAGTTAAACAAAATGGAACCTTTTAGAGGCAGGAGGGGGCAGGGACAAGCAAGTCATAAGCAAAGGAAAGGATTGTTTCAGGCCAGGTCTCCTTCCTTTAAGGTCTATCGGGCAGATGACCTCACTAGTACTGGTCAGGTAATTCCAGGCTTATTGGTTTAAATTCCACTCCTGGGAGAGGCTGAAAATGCAATTAGGATAGGTGTTATGTCTGGCTTCACTGGCATGGGGCTCAGCACAAGTGACTCCATTTTGGACCTCTTGTTTCTTTTCTTAACAATGTGTGAGATTCTACCTTAATCTGAAGTGTCTAAACCATATGCTTAACCATAATCCAAAGGTTTGAATAAATATGTGGATTTAATAGCATATATTATTTTTTGCCAATTTATGGGGGGGGGGGGAACCCTTTCATAATCCCAACAGAGACCATGGCTCTTAATATTAGCATTAAGGGTTTATGAAAAATGTAACATTTAATTCAAGTCCCTGTTTGGGCATGTTCAATTCAAGGAGATTTCTTACCTTTTCTCTAGTCCCCTCCGCTCCTTCTTTCTTTTGTTATTTATTTATTTATTTATTTATTTATTTATTTATTATTTGAGAGAGAGAAAGAGTGAGAGAGCACAAGTGGGGGGAGAGGGCAGAGAGAGAGAGAAAGAGAGAATCCCAAGTAGGCTTCATGCTCAATGAGGAACCTGACACGGGGCTCGATCCCATGACCCTGGGATCATGACTTGAGCTGAAATCAAGAGTCGGACAGTCAACTGAGTCACCCAGGCTCCCCTTTTGTTTTATTTTAAATTTAAATTTTACCAGTATTTCTAGGACTTCCTGTCGGTAGAAGCCGTGTTTTTACTGGTAGAGTTTTGACCCGTCACGACCTTAACACCAAAAGGCAAGACGGCAATCCAGTGCCACAGTAAAAGGTCCCTCGGGACATTCTTGTCCCACTGTGGTGCGTGCAGCCCTCACTGCCGTAAGACAGCGGCCAGGGGCACGGACAGCATCCTGGGAGCTCCTGTGTTCACAGTGCACCTCTGGTCTATTCACCAAGGCAGGGGGCAGGCTCTGTGGGAAGAGTCACCCAGGTCTATTTTAATGTCAAAGTAGTTGCATTTCTTTCGGTATTGCAGTCAACTGTGTATCAGTTTAGCAAGGATCATTTCCTGAAGGTACAAAAAATTCTTTTTTCTCAGATTTTGTCACTTACAAGCAAACTACTCTTCCTTGCCACATGTCAAATCGACCATTGACTAACTAGGCACCATAAGAACATATTGACATTCTTTCCTTTGGGAATTCTGTCGTTTTTAATCATTTTCATGTTGGTGGGAAAGAAAATACTGAAAGCATATTTCATTGTATTTACCCTTATTAGAGGGCTTCCCAGATTCACAACCAGTAATTCCTCAAAGAACTTAGACACAGAAACCACCAAATGAAAAGTTCAAAATAAAAAGTAGCCCTTTCTTCTTCAGCTTGGCTATAATTTTTCAGATTGCTCAGCCAAATTATGGAAAATCATATTTTATCCAGTAGTTATAATGAACCTCTGTGCTCCCGCAGCAACCTCTCCATTTATCTTCTCATATGTTTTAGGAAGAAAAGCTTGTATCCAGCATTCTTCCCTTCCGTGTTTTGTTTGGTTTTCCTGCTTTGCTGGATCTGAAAACGTCTTCTTAATTTGAAAATAATCTTTTCTTTGGAACTACACAGCCGAGGTTCTCAAAGCTTAATGTGCATCAGAATCACCCAGAGGGCTTGGGGGCGCCTGGGTGGCTCAGTCAGTAGAGTATCCGACTTGGACTCAGGTCATGATCTTGCAGTCCGTGAGTTCAAGCCCTGTGTCAGGCTCTGTGCTGACAGCTCAGAGCCTGGAGCCTGCTTCAGATTCTACGTCTCCTTCTCTCTCTGCCCCTCTCCCACTCATGCTCTGTCTCTCTCTATAAAAAAATGAATAAACATAAAAAAATTTTTTTTAATAATAAAAATTAGGGAAGTCAATATTATATTCAAAATCTTTGTCACTTTTTTTCTACAGATCAACAAGAGTGTTTGTAGACTATTGAAAGGTGGATTTATATATAAGACTTATTTCCCATTGAAGACATCAGATTGGAGTCTTCTGATGAAGACATCAGATTCGAACTGACAGCGCAGAGCCCGACACGGGGCTCGAACTCATGGACCGCAAGATCATGACCTGAGCCGAAGTCGGATGCCCAACCTACTGAGCCACTCAGGTGCCCCGACCTCCCTACCTTTTAAAGATGAAAGAGAGGTTTAATTACCCCTAAACCTTTCTACAAGCCCCCTCATCCCTATGCAATTTACTTTTCATGTCTTGCTGTATCCCACTTATTTATTTTTTATTTATTTATTTAAGTGTTTATTTATTTTGAGAGACAGAGAGAGTGCACGAGCAGGGAGAGGGACAGAGAGAGAGGAGAGAGAAACCCAAGCTGGCTCCACGCTATCAGCACAGAGCCTGATGTGGGGCTCGATCCCACCAACTGCGAGATCATGACCTGAGCTGAAACCGAGAGTCAGACGCTTCACCAAATGAGCCACCTAGGCACCCCCACCCCCCCACTTACTTATAAATACAAGTTCAGCCTCCAGGTAAGGAGTCCTCTTTTCCAAACATAGAAATTCCTGAAGAAAAGGGGAAGAATTAGCTTCTGTGTCCCACTGACTTTGCCATTTAGGGCCATGTAACTCTGGGTGCAAATTTCAAGGGATAATGAAAACTATAGCTTTGGCCTCCAGAATTGAAATGCTTTTTGTAATTGAAATACTTTTGTACTGGGAAAATGGCAATTGTACAAATGAAGGATAAACAAAATCTCCTAAGTGAAATATTTTCTTCACCAAATGAAGTTTAGTCAACTACTAATTTAAGGCAACATTTCACATCCTCTTGTATATCAGCTAGAAAAACTGATAGCACCCATAATTTTCATTTATAAGTGCAAAAATGCAGCCCTGTTTTCTCAAACTTATTAAAGTTGATAACTTTATCACTAACACCTTCTGGATTAAAGCTGTAACCATCCAGGGGCACCTGGATGGCTCAGTCGGTTGAGCGTCCGACTTCGGCTCAGGTCATGATCTCACAGCTCGTGAGTTCGAGACCCGCGTTGGGCTCTGTGCTGACAGCTCAGAGCCTGGAGCCTGCTTCAGATTCTGTGTCTGCCTCTCTCTCTGCCCCTAACCCCCTCGCATTCTGTCTCTGTCTCTCTCAAAAATAAATAAACATTAAAAACAAAAACAAAAAACTGTAACCATCCAAACACAGGACAATTAAGTAACCAGAGAATATTTAGACCAGAAATAGGAGACAACAGTGTGAATGAGGTAATCTTTTTCTACCATGAATTACAAACATACAGAATGAAAGTTGAAGAATATGTAAGGAAAATGGCTTTATTTAGTTTGATTAGACAAAAAAAAGTCTTAATTTGTTTTTAAATTAAAAACGGAGAACACCAATTCTCCACAGAGATTTGTTTCCATTTCAGCATAACAAAGAAAACGTCTCTTTCTCTAGAGGGAAGAATGGCTGTTTGCCAACAGCTACTGACACTGGGGTCCAGCTAAGGTCGCGGTTCTTCAGCTGTGATGTGGGTGCCCTATGTGTTCTGCATCCCGGACATCCACCTGTAGCCCTCATGGGACTTGGGGGGTGAGGGAACCAATTCCAACAAGAAGCTCCCGCTGTATGCTGGGTCTGGAGAAATACACTAAGTCCACGAAATGGGTGCCGTCTTTTTGGCCAAGACGACGGAAGGGTGACAAGTCCCCACACCCCTTCTGTGCCACTGTTTAGGAACTGTAAGCCTGTTCATGACTCCATTGTGAAGCCCCTTTTTATTTATTTAGCCAACTTTCTATATTTTATGTTTGTAGCAATTCTTTATACACTGTGTATACAAGACCTCTGCCATTTAAATGTGATGCCATATGGTCGTGTTTGGAGATACACAAGCAGAAATATTGTTTTAGAGTATGGTATTTAGAGACAAAAGGACACAGATCATAAGTGTACATCTTTTTTTTAAAGTTTATTTATTTTTAGAGAGAGAGAGAGAGAGAGAATCCCAAGCAGGCTCCCTGCTGCTGGCACAGAGCCCACTGTGGGGCTTGAACCCACAAACTGGGAGATCATGACCTGAGCCGAAATAAAGAGTTGGACCCTTAACCAACTGAGCCACCCAAACACCCCCTTAAGTGTACATCTTGACAAATATCACAAAGTGAATATGTCCAAGTACTGTCCAAGAAATAGACCATTAGTAGCGCCTCAGAGGCCTGCTCAAGCCCCTACAACCTACAGGCGGCCCCTCTCCTGACTCCTAATGCCACAGGTTAGGTGGACCTGTTTTGAGCTTTATATACTTGGAGCCATTCAGTGTGTTTCCTTTTGTATCTCGTTCATTTGGTTCATGTTATTGTTTGTAAGTTTCCTATAACACACTGTTCTATGTGGTTCTATTTCATTCACTCTCATTGCTACATGGAATTCCATTGTAGGACTGCCACCACTTAATTATTTATTCCACTGTTTGTGGTCACTTCCATTGTTTACATTTGGGACTATAAAGAACAACACTGCCGTGAATGTTCTTTGATGCACATGTTACATGCAGTTCTGTTGGCTGTAATTTTAGGAGATAATGCAGAATAGGTTCTACAATGGCTGTACCAGATTATATTCCTACCAGAGCGTATGAGTGTTTCTGTCCCTCCCACACACGGCACGGTTCTTCCATTTCAACTTTAAAACCAGCCTAAGTTCCAACAATCACACACAGGTCCACGTAGAATACACGCATCATTTAAACTTTGCACGGAACTTGCTGCTCTCTGTCTCCATCTCTGTAGGATCAGTGTAATCAGTATTTGTTTTAAAATACTTAAATTCTGGGGCACCTGGGTGGCTCAGTTGATTGAGCTTCTGACTTCGATTCAGGTCATGATCTCTCAGTTCATGGGTTTGAGCCTCACAACCGGCTCTGTGCTGACAGCTCGCAGCCAGGAGCCTGCTTCAGAGAGCCTCGCTCTCGTTCTGCCTCTCCCCCGTTTGTGCTCTGTCTCTGTCTCTCAAAAGTAAATAAACGTCTAAAAATATTTAAATTCCTAGGTTTGGAAGGATAGATGTCATTGACATGTCCCATTCTATAGGGTCGTTGTTTCAAATTATTAGGTCGTGGACTCCTTTGAGAATAAGCCTTAAGTCCTTCTCCTCTCTAAAATGTATTTATGCACAAATGCCCAGAAACTTCTCCCTGAACTTCTGAAAAGACTCACACCCTCAGACGCCCTTCAGTTCCTGACCTCCAGATCAAGGATTCCCTTATAAAGCACTGACAGTAGCCGAGTAACTGCTCTCAAGAGATCTTCCGCTTCTTACTTCCTGCCTTTTCATTTCCCTCCTCTTCTTCCAGTGGAGCAAAGTTCCAACTTCCTACTTTGAAGGCGTCACACCTCATTTCAAAGAGACCAGGGACCGCCTCATGCATGCTCACTGGCCTGGGGAGTGGGAAGGCCTCTTGCCAACAATCTCTTTATTATTCTCTCCTCTTCACCAACCTGCTGCCTGTGGCTTCCTCGGGTGGCGTCAACTCACACACATCCACCGTGCCTCAGTTCGACTCCACACCCTGCTGCTGGCTGTCTCCCCTTCTCCAGTCTCCAAGAAGGAAACATTCTTCCCCAATTTCCACATTTCCGGGGGGAAAATAGATCCAATCTGTCAAATGGTGCCAAGCCCCATGCATCCCTGATCATTAGAACCACCCGGAACTCTGATGCCTGCCTCCATCCCAGTCAAGTTATATCAAGGTCTTGGGACAGAGGCCAGGCATCGGTGTCTCTTCCAGGTTTCTTTGGGTAATCCTGATGTTCAGAGAAGGTTGAGAACCAGTTGTAGAGGCTAAGGGCTGTGGACAGACAAACGATATAAGAAACGTTTCATCCAAATGTATAGAAGAACCATTTTGATGTGCAAAGTATGAGGGAATGAAAATGCTCCTGAGAAACCTAGAGAAGATTTGTCTGCAGCAGTCCATTAAATTCAGAACACTTGGAGCGATGAGCTCTCCACATGCTGTCCAGGCTCCCCTTTAGCCAAGAACAGAGACAAAAACTGAGGTCTTCACCCTCCCACTGGCTTACTGGGTTTATTTTTTTTTAATTATTATTTTTTTAATGTTTATCTTTGAGAGAGAGAGACAGACAGACAGAGCACCAGCAGGGGTGGGGCAGAGAGAGAGCAAGACACAGAGTCCAAAGCAGGCTCCAGGCTCTGAGCTGTCAGCACAGAGCCCGATGTGGGACTCGAACTCACAAACTGCAAGATCATGACCTGAACTGAAGTTGGACACTTAGGCACCCCTATTGTTTTGTCTTTTCAAAAATTAAATTCTTAGCGTTAACGTTTTTGTTGTTAAAATAACGCGTACTCAACAAAGAGCAACTTTTTGAGTATGCATTACTCACATAATTTAAAATAGGGGGGTGCCCAGGGCAGCTCAGTCAGTTGAGCCATGGACTCTTGATCTCAGCTTAGGTCTTCGTCTTGGGGTCTTGAATTCAAGCCCCGTATTGGAGTGAAGCCTACTTAAAGAAATTGACAATAACAAATTAAAAGAGTTGCTGAAAAAAATGCTATTGTTAAATGTAGTCCCTTCGACTTTTTCTCTGTTCATGTGATTCCTGCATTTTTGGTCAAGCGTCGTCATTATTACACTATATTAACTGAATTTTCTGCCTTTTCCCTTAAATTCTAACATAAGTGGCTTTTCTGCCTATCATATAATGTAACTTGAAAATATATAATCTCGCATTTATTTTTTAGCATTATTTAAAAATATTCTTTCAAAAAACCCAAAATTAAAAAGAAACCCATACAATAAAATGAAACAAAAATTTTTTTAAATTTTTTCAACATTTATTCATGTTTGAGAGACAGAGAGAGACAGAACACAAGCAGGGGAGGGGCAGAGAGAGAGGGAGACAGAGATCTGAAGCAGGCTCCAGGCTCCGAGCTGTCAGCACAGAGCCTGACATGGGGCTCGAACCCACCAAAACATTCTTTCTTTACTAGGAAGCCACAGAGGAGACCCTTTCCTTCCATGCATGAAGTCTCTGTTCGGAACCACAGATAGCAAGACTATGGGGTCGATTTGAACCTGAAAAGCTTTTGCTCTCTTACTTTCTCAGTATCTCACTTTTTTATTTTCTTTCTTTTCCCCCATTTTCTTAAGTTATAGGACTGGGCTGCAGTAGGGCACCTGCTTCTCATTGGCTCGTACCTTTGGACCACGTACTAACCCTGTCGGTGCCACCATACCCGGGGCACCCGGGTGACTCAGTCAGTTACGTGACTCTTGATCGTGGCTCAGGTCACGATCGCACAGTCCGTGAGTTCGAGCCCTGTTTTGGGCTCTGCACTGACAGCTCGGAGCCTACTTGGAATTCTCCCTCTCTCCCTCTTTCTCTGCTCCCACCCCACGCACGCTCTCTCTCTCTCTCAAAGTAAGTAAACTTAACAAAGTAAATGAGGATAACAGCGGGACTTACCTCTTTGCCATTTATGTGTTTCTTTGCTTTAACAAGCAAGTATTTCGCACGCAGGATAAGCCAGATACTGTTGTAGACACTTTACAAATACTAACACATTAAATAACAGGGTTGTGAAGGTTATACGAATAAAGTCACAGCGTAGCACATGCAGCCAAGAGCATCAGTATCCTCTGTCTGCTCATCTATTTCTTTCCTCTGGATTTTTGTTCATTTTAGAAGTATCACTGCTAGAGGGGCGGCTGGGTGGCTCAGTCGGTGAAGCGTCCGACTTCGGCTCAGGTCATGATCTCCTGGCTCGTGAGTTTGAGCCCCACATCGGGCTCTGTGCTGACAGCTCAGGGCCTAGAGCCTGCTTCGGATTCTGTGTCTCCCTCCCCTCGGCTCCTCCCTTGCTCACACTCTGTCTCTCTTTCAAAATAAATAAAGATTAAAAAAAAAAAAAAAAAGAAAGAAGTATCCCTGCTAGGGGAAAGTAGAGGGAGAACAGCCAGCCTCCTGGTTGAGCAGAAGCTTTGAAGGATGTGGAGGAGTTTTCCATCTAAGGGAACAGGAAGAGAAGGCAGGATTGCAGGAGGCGGCATGGCCCCAAGTTTCAGGAGTGGTGAGGAAGCCAGTGTGATGGAGAGTCCAGGAGATGAGATCAGAGATGAGCGTACTTACAGAGACTGGAAGCTGGCCTCTGATGGCCAAGGAGAATCTCGGGTTCCAATCAAGCTTCCTTTCTCTAGGACATTTCTTTTTAAAAACAAAAAACAGGGGCGCCTGGGTGGCTCAGTCGGTTAAGCGGCCGACTTCGGCTCAGGTCACGATCTCGCGGTCCGTGAGTTGGAGCCCCGCGTCGGGCTCCGTGCTGACAGCTCAGAGCCTGGAGCCTGTTTTGGATTCTGTGTCTCCCTCTCTCTGACCCTCCCCTGTTCATGCTCTGTCTCTCTCTGTCTCAAAAATAAATAAACGTTAAAAAATAAAAAAAAATAAAAACAAAAAACAAAAACAAAAGAGCTTTGTAGAAATATAACCCACATGCGAAGAATTCAGCCATCTAAAGTCTATCATTCAGCGTCTTCAAGCACATTACAGAGTTGTGCACCCAATGCCACAACCTTACACTGAGAACACTTTCATCGCCCCCAAAGGGAGCCTCATACTATCCGCACTATTTCCCTAGTCTCCACCCTCCCTCCCAGCCTCCGGGAGCCACTAATCTACCTTCTGTCTCTACGGATTTGCCTACTGTGGACATTTCCTATGAAAGGGATCACACAGCATATAGGTCTTTTGTGGCTGGCTTCTTTCTTCTTTCACTTGGTGGAATGTTTTCAAGGCTTATCCATGGATACTGCCTGTATTTCTTTTATGGGCGAATAATATTCCTTTGTAAGAGTAGATAATATATTATCTGTTCCTCAGTTGATGGACATTTGGGTTGTTTCCGGTCGGGGCTGTTATGAATAACACTGCTGTGAACATCCATGTACAGTTTTTATGTGGACGTGTTCTCATTTCTCTTGGGTGTATATCCAAGAGAGTAGAATCGCTGGGTCAAAGGGTAACTCTGTGTTTAACCCTTTAAGGAGCTGCCCAACTTTTTTCCAAGCCACAGCACCATTTAACTACCATTGAACTCACAGCTACTATCCTTTTGTGAGGGTTCCAATCTCTCCACATCCTTGTTAACACTTGGGTATTGTGTGTCTTTTTGATAACAGCCATCCACATCGGTGTGAAGTGGCTTTTCATTGTGGTTTTCATTTGCATTTCCTTCATGACTAATGATGCTGAGCACTTTTTCATCTGTTTGTTGGTCATTTGTATGTTTTCTTTGGATAAATGTCTATTCAACTCCTCTGCCCATTATAAATTGGGCTATTTGTCTTTTCATTGTTGAATTCTAAGGGTTCTTTACATATACTGGATATAAATATTTTTTCAGATATGATTTGCAAATATTTTGATACAGATAGACTTCATTTTATGGGTTTTTTCACTTCCCTGATGGCATTGTTTTTTTTATATTAATACAATTTATTGTCAGATTGGTTTCCATACAACACCTAGTGCTCATCCCAACAGGTACCCTCCTCAATGCCTTGATGGCATTGTTTATAGCACAATTTCTTAAATTTTGATGATGTCTAAAATTACCTATTTTTTTTTATCTTGTTGTTTATGCTTTTGGTGTCACATCTGAAGCCATTACTAAAGGTCATGAAAATTTTACTCCTAAGTCCTATCCTAAGAGTTTGTGGTTTTAGCTCTTAGATTTAGGTCTGTGGTCCATTCTGAGTTAATTTTTTGCCTGGTGTAAGTTAGGGGGTCTGGAAAATTCTGGATATCCCATCAAAAATCAAGGACTTGAGTATTTATTGCTAAATGAAAAATGCTGGGGCGCCTGGGTGGCTCAGTCAGTTAAGCATCTGACTTTGGCTCAGGTCATGAACTCACGAGTCATGATTTCATGGTTCGTGAGTTTGAGCCCCACATCGGGCTCTGGGCTGACAACTCAGAGTCTGGAACCTGCTTCAGACTCTGTGTCTCCCCCTCTCTCTGCTCCTCCCCTGCTCACGCTCTCTCTCTCTCTCAAAAGTAAAATTAAAAAAAATTTTTAATGAAAAATGCCGTAGATTTTTGACCACTGTACTTAGATTTCAGTGCGAGAACTGGGGCTCATTATCTTTGAGACAGGTAATAAAAAATAAATTACTGCTGTTCCTAGGAAAAACAAAATAAAACCCTCATCGCTCCATTTACTAATTATTTTCTATTTTTCCATCTTTCTCTCTTTCTCTCTCCAAATCCTTTCCTTTTTTTTTTCCCCTTTCTTTCCCACTCCTTTATTGTGTTGTAATATTATAAGCACGTTCAAATATTAAGGAACACACACACACACACACACACACACATCCTTTGTATAAAAGGGAGAACTGCATAAGATCCATCACATAAATAAGAATGATTCTATAAGTTCAGTGCAGATTCAAATATTGTACTCTCCAAATCACTCATGTTTGCTTTATTCCCCTCAGCAATGCCTGGCCCTTGAGGAAGAGCTGATCTCAATGACCTCATAGTGGCATCCACTGAAGCAGCAAGAGTGAGACACCTCCTTCACTTTGCCTTCACTGTTTTTCCTATGCCCAACCACCTTGGCTTTTCCTCATGCTTCTTGGTACCTCTTGGGTTTGCTCTCGCTTCCGGAAGCCCAGCCCACGAGGCATGGACCCCCGGCTGCCTCCACAGAGCACCACCCACATCGGAGCTCAGTTGGGCACTGGGCTCTTGCAATCCTTAACTCGTTAGTTGTTGTCCTGGGTATGAGACATACATATATTAGCCTCCCTTTGGACCAGTATGAAACATCTTCTCCCTTGGATTCTAACTGTCCCACAGGGAGCACTGTGCATTCGTGCTGCCCTTGGCCTTGAAACCAGGCTGTGCTCACGAGGGGACATTCAGAGGTGGAAGGGGGCAGCAGTTCCTCCAGGGGACAGAGCGGGAACTGGTGTTGGGTCAGGGCCAGACTGGCAGACCAAGCCTGGAATCCAGCACCTGCCGTCCAGAGTTTTGTGCCTCGCACGCCCCCAGTGTTCTGGGCAGAACCTCTCACACCAGCGGCAAGTGCATGGAGTCTGGTGGCAGGGCACTGAGGGTCTTGGAGCCAGGCCCCACCCTCGCCCAGTAACCACTGGCTCTGGGGCCGAACAAACCACAAGACCTGTGTGTCTGTGGGTCCCCACGTTTAAAATCAGAATACAAAAAAAAAAAAGTGCCCGTCTCTCAGGCTGTTGCAAGAATTGTCATTTCATACACAGGATGTGCTTAGCATAGCACCTAGTAGCTAAAGGTGTTAGTTAGCTGTTGTTATCACACAAAGCCAAGCGGGAGGAAGGCTGGGCGGGGAACTAGGGGTAGAGAGAGAATGCGTGCAGCTTCCCTGCTCTGCTGCGCCCACCCTGGGACCCCGCACTTTGCATACAGCTGGCGCACAGACTCTCTCCACAGAAGCCCCGGAGCCAACTGGCACACAACAGGGCAGAGAAAGGAGCCGCTGTTGCCAAAGCCACAGAATAAAGACTTAGCCTGCTGTCAAGTGCCGAGGGATTCCTTTTGTCCAGGCACACTCTCCCCCGCCCCCTTGCAAATGAACATGAATAAACGGGGTATCCGAGGCCTTTGTCCTCCTCTCAATCCCTCCCAAGCTCAGTGCTAACCTGCAGGCTCTTGGGGGCCTTGGTGCAAAGAAAGGTGGTCGAAGTTAGAAACCACCGGGCCCTGCACGGTTACAATTCAGAGCACATTATTATTACTTTTAAATCATTTTCAAAACAAAAACGCTTTACCTTTTTTTTTTTCTTTTTAAAGAAATGGGCACGTGTTTACACAGCTTAACCAGGCTCCCCACAGAGGCAGCAGGGGCAGATCTGTCGGCTCCCGTGGGCTCCGTGGGCTCCGTGGGCTCCGTCCTCGGGATGTCAGGTGGGCGGTACAGGGCCCCAGCATCTCCTCGTTCACCCCCATTGGATTAACTCTCTGTCCCCAGGGGCGAGGTCACCCGGAGCCCAGCTGCAAATGCAAATGTGTAATGAGAAAGGGTGCAGTCTTCAGTCTCCATCAGCCCGTGTGTGCCAGTTTCCTAGGTGACAGGCGCTGCTGTTTTCCAGGGTAAGTTCTCAGGGAGGGGAAGGAAGTAAAAATTGGTAAAAATGAAGTTGACCAAGGAATTAACCCTTTTAACTAAGAAAGCCTGACCTCCAGCAATCACTAGGAATTGTGGACCCTATTTTAACACTTTCTACCTCCCCTGATCCTTCTTCCAGTCAATATCATCCATTGCAGTGATGGTTGTTCACCGATTTATTATTCGCTTTGTATTAATAGGTAAAAAAAAAAAAAAAAGCACGACTGCAATTTGTGTTTTCACCAATGAGTTACATTCGCTTTCTGTGTAGTGATTAATGCTAAACGGTCAAGTTACAATCGGACGATGAGGCTGGTATGAGCGTCAAGACTTCTTCTCTTTCTCTGTCTCAGAATTATAAAGAAGTAACGATTCTTCCATAGCCCTGGAAGGTTCTGGCTTAAATGCATCTATGTATCCATCGGTACACCTACACAGAAACACCACAGCCAAATACAATGACATGGCTTGCCTGCTTTCCTTCCTTCCTTCCTTCCTCCCTTCCTTCTTTCCTCCTTCCTACCTGCCTTCCTTCCTTCTTTCCCTTTCTTCCTCCTCTCTCCCACTTTCCCTGTCTCTCTTTCTTGCCAGATATATTTATCATCAGCAAACATTCATTGAATGTTTGCTGTGCGTCAGACACGCATTTTGCAAAGAGTAGATGTGCCCTGCCCTCAAGTACTCAACAGTCCAGCTGGGGATACAGGCACCAGAAGTCATTATGACCCCTGTCGAGCAGCTTCACCAGCCTGTGGAGTCAAGAAAATCACAATTCCCAATTCCTGTTCTTGCCCCCACCTCCACCCAGAGCCCAGCTGGGGCTCCCCACGGTGTTTCCTCCCCTCGGCTCCCGTGTGGCTGACAGCTGAAGCAGGCTAAAGGAACAAATAAACGAATGAATGAAAACATAAATATGGTGCAGCCGCATAGGTCTTGCTATAAGTGTGAAGGTGCTCCTGAAAACTCGCTCGATTCATTTGAGCTCACATGTTTCAAAATCCAGAGAGGGAGCTTACTATTTAAAGCAATCTCATAGTGAACCATTTTGCAAAGCAGGGAAATTACCATCATTCTGTAATGACTCCGATTAACCAACTTTATTTCGTTCGGATTTTCACATACGCCTTTTTCTTCGAGTACACCGTTCGTTCGCATGGTACCCACCAGAATCCTCCAGGAAGCCATGTAGAATCTGAGCCAGGCAAGAGCCAAGGTCAGAGAGCCCCACTTGGGTGTGCCACAGATCCCTGTCAAGGCTCCTCTTTCCAGAAGCTGGTCCAGCCTGGGCAGCACAGGGGGTAGGAGGGACGCTTAGGAGTATTCACGGCCCAGCTTGGGGCTCTTGTTCCAGCCCCGGCAAAATCACTATTATTCCTCTTTTCATGCTTTACAGTCATCTTTGAAGAGCCTGCAAATGGCCAATAATAAATCCTTGGAAGCCAAGGGCCTACCCCGGGCTCTTGTGAGGAGAGGCCGCTGGGCCTGCATGGTGGTGGTGGGCGGGGGGGGGGGGGGGGGGGCAGATGCAGAGGAAGGTGAGGGGGAGCCAAGGAGGATTTGTGAGGGCAGCGGGTCGGCAAGAACGGATCCAGCCTGTTCTGCAGGCTTGGCTGCCTCTCAGGGCACCGGCCCTTCCCTGTGGCACCAAATGGGGGAAGTGTGAAGAGTCCCAGCCAGGATTCATCTCAGGACCTCTACACAGACGCTTTACCCTCCTCACAATCTTACAGATGGGAGGAGATAGAGGCTGCAGGAAGCCCACTGACTTTTCCAGATTCATGGTTAGTCAGGCGGGCAAGCTTAAAGCTAAAATCAAAATCTGTTCGAGTTCAGGCAAGGCCTTTTCTTAGTTACAGTCAGTAGACGTTGTGAGCTGAGCTGGCTTTTTGGTCCCCAGACAGGCAAGCTACGTCACCGGCCATCCTGTCTCCAGCCGCTACTTGTTTCATTTACAGCCTGTGAGGAAACGGCATCTCTGTTTAAGCATGGTTATTAATATCGGCATCATTCGTAGCTAAGTCACAGGAGGCGAAGAATAAGCCCTTTTTTGCTTCGCGATCTGTAAGTGCCCAGACAACCCGTCGGATCAATAGGGATTTTTATCTTAAGGTCAGACTGGCGGCTGCTGGCGGCTGAGGCCACACAGGACCAGCCCAGTGTGGCCGCCTCCTCCCCCAGCTCCCTGTCCCTGGGCGTTGTCGGGCCTGGTGATATTGACATCTTTTGTTACAAAGTGGTTTATAAATGATTGTGGATCCGTTGCTGTGTTCCAGCTAGTTTACAAAGAAGCATTTGAGAGAGAAATTCCACGGGGCTGCTAGGAACCCTTCCCTATGTCTACAGTGTCAGGGCGGCAAGATGTTGAACACGCAGTAAAAACTGTCTCTGCAAATGAGACAACATCTGACCAGATTTCACCCCTCCAGTGTCTCAGAGTGCTTTTCCTCTCCCTGCCCCCCTGCAACCCCCAACCACCCCCCTGCCTGCCAAATCCCGTAAGAAGACACCAAGGCCAAGTGGACACCGTCATTTCAGATTCTGTTCCGGACTTTTGAATGTATCTACTCTGAGGACAGAGCGAAGGCTGGTTTCCCTGAGGGGGAAATGCCTAGAACGTTCGGGGAGGGGGGCGGGGGGCTCACCCGGGCAGGAGCTTCACCCTCACAAGTAACCGCCAGGACAAGCGAGCACAGAGAGCGGGCAGGATCCTGCCGGGACTTGTAGGGACCGAATGGGGTTGTTCCCCCGTAGTGCTGAGCGAGGGTCTGCTGGCTGGGCCTGCGCGCACGGCCTCGGCGGAGCACACCCCGAACTAGCTGACTCGGCAGGTTGCTAGTTGCCATGGCAACCCGACAGCCTCCCGGAGACCGGCAGGGTGGGGTTCTGCCCGGCAGCTGCTAAGCTCGCGCAGGGCGGGGTGGGGGTGGCGCCCTGGGCTCCGCCGTTCCAGAAAGAGCTTCAAGTGTATGTGGGACTGACGGCATGTTTTCCCCCTCATGAACGGAAAAAATCATAAAACGGTGGCGAAGGAGATCCTACAAATGGCAGAGAGAAGCACCAGGACACCTGTAAGGGGCCAGCTGCTGGGCATTAAAAGCGAAGGAGTGGGAGAGTGAGAAAACTGTATCAGGGTGGAGATTAAAATCCTACCCAAGGAGAATAGGCCAAGAAAAAAAGCAACAATCTGCATCTTTTGAACCAAGGGAGAAAGTACAGGAAAGAGGCTGAAGCAGCTCCCTCAGCCCGCGGCCTGGGGCAGTGACAGGGAGGGGCTGGGAGCGACCTTGGCAATGACAAAGCACGGCCTGTGTTAGAGACCGAATAGCGGCCACCGCCCTCAGCCGGGAGCACACCGAGAGTTTTATATCAGCGCCGGCAGATGGCTAGAGATTTTGCACTGCCTTGAATTTTAAAGTATTTCTTCGTATGAAATCAGACCTCCCTTGTAATGCGAAAATGGATTTAATTTAAGCGGCAGTTTCAAGCAGTCATCACAAATTATACCAGGCACAAAATGCAAAAAGAGTGTCAGGATGGTTTTGAGCAGGAACGCTCTATTGTTAGGTTAGCCAAACCAGCAGATGCTCATGGCTTGTGTCAAATCTGATCTCCCGGTGACCACTCTTATCCACTGGTGAGACCTAAACTATTCCGGGACAGGGGGTGGGGGGCTGTGGGGGTGAGTAGTTGGCTCTCAGTGTTGAAGTAAGAGGACTCAAAGAACAGCCTGCCAGGAGTTGCAGACATGGGATTAAAGCCTGAATCGGGGTCACCCCTGAGATAGTCTTCCTGACTATCTCAACAGGCTAACCTGGAAAAGTCCTAACTCTTGATCAACAATGGCCAGTATTTGCTTTATAAATTCGTCTGGGGCGCCTGGGTGTCTCAGTCCGTTAAGCATCTGACTTCGGCTCAGGTCATGATCTCCAGGTTCATAAGTTTGAGCCCCACATTAGGCTCTGTGCTGGTGGTGTGGAGCCTGTTTGGGATTCTACCCCGCGCCCCCCCCCCCCCCATTGCCCCTTCCTCACTTGTGGTCTCTCTCAAAATAAATAAATTTAAACATATTAAAAAATATAAATTCATCTGAATGAACCTAAGTGTTATTGTTTCCAAAACAGTGAAATAATGCTAAGACTCTATTTAGTACCAGGTTGGGCTCACTTTTTTTTTTTTTTAAGTTTATTTATTTATTTTTGAGAGAGAGAGAGAGAGGGAGGTAGAAGGAGGGAGACGGAGAATCCCAAGCAGGCTCTGAGCTGTCAGCGTAGAGCCTGACACGGGGCTCAAACTCATGAACCGTGAGATCATGACCTGAGCTGAAATCGAGAGTCAGACACTTAACCGACTGAGCCATCCAGGCGCCTGGACAATCCCCCAACTTCTAAGAGGCCAGGAGAGAACTACCTTTCTCTCCTCACCTCCTGTTTCCTCTTTTCTCTCGTTTACCTCGCAATGGCCTCGCCAAGCACTGTCGCTGCCTGACCCCAATTGCCAAGAAAAAACCAGAGGAGAGTTACTATCCTCACATCCTAAACCTAATTACTACCTAGCGCCATCACATAGCAAGAGAAATCATGCTGTATTTCCAAATGGCCTAAGTTAGAGCATATCTCTCCAAGGTATTCTTGCCAAGGTTACACACTCAAAATCTCCCTCTTTTTTTTTCTTCTTCTCGGAAAAGTTTATATACTTCCAGCCTCTTCGTTACTCATGCTGTACCTGACATTGTTGTGTCCTCTTTCAAATCCTTTCCCCGTCTGCAGGGGCTATGCCACCTTGTGGGAACCGGCCCCTTGGCTATCCCTTTGCATGCTTCTTGAATTCCTTACCCATCACCCCCTTGCTGTAACCCTCCCTTTTCCTCCACTGCTCCTGCAATATATGCCCACAGCCAGGAGTCACAGTCTGAGTGTGGTCCGGGGCCACAATTTACAAAGCAAACGCCAAGCCAGTTTGGAGAAAAAAATCGTGTTTTTTTCTAGGTCTTCCTTAAATGACCTAGATAAAAAGAATACAAGAAAGTTTACCGAAAGAATTATCTTTAAAACTATATTATACTCTATCTCTAACACCTCTTTATGCATAAAAATGTTCAGCTTTGGATTTAGGAAAATTCCCCTGAATTCAAATCGAATTCATTAGGTCTGTTCAAATTACTGTTAAAATGTAGGGCATAATTTTAAAGATATACTTTCCCTTTCTAAATTATTCCATATATTCACATTATGCCTTTTATATATGGTAGAAAGCATCAAAGCAACAAAGACTCTAATTTAGAAATAATGGTACTATTTGGAAATGTTAACCAGCAGGGTGGTTTTTTTTGTTGTTTTTTATCATTAGTCCTCTGGCTCCTCCTAATGGACAGTTTTCATTATTGCAGAAGCACTTTAGAGATTATCCAGGACCCCTAAGATATTTCGTTGTTTTATAGTCCAAGTAGTTTCCCTAGGGGTTTGAAGTGGCTTAATTAATTGCACACTCTAATACAGTAAAAACAAAAAAGAAATTCTGGCTTACAAGGTATTCAACAACATCCCTTCACTAAAGGTAATAATGGATTCCACATGAGATTTCCTAACGTTGTTCCGACGTTAGTTGAAGACATGACTCAAGTACAAGGAAGATAGTTCTGGGAGTCAAGACAATGGGTTTCTCTACGCAGCTCTCCTATGACCTCTTTTGACCTGGGGAGTAATACGAAAAAAAAAGGAATAGAGAGGGTGACTTTAGAACTATGTGTCACAGATTTTTGATAAAGTTGAGCAGCAGATATTTGAGGCTTGTGTTCAATTTCAGCAGCTTGGAGTGTGGGTAATTTGTGGAGCTGGTTAAGAGCAATCCATATGTTTTAAAAGCACCAACAGATGGTAGGGCTGCCTTCATTTTTTGGTGCAAAATAAAAAGCCTAATGAAAACGCTAGACTGAATGGATGGCCATCCAACAGCATTCTTGGTATTCGATTTATGCGCAATCACTAAATACTTCTGTTGACTTTTCTGAATAGGCCCTGGTAAGGTATTTTCGGATCAGTCATGGGGGAGATGGGGAAGGAAGTGATTTTTCCTCTTCTGTTTTCTTCTAGAATATTTGTAGTTTCAAATGTCACATTTAGGGCTGTGATCTATTTTGAGTTAATTTTTGTATAGGGCGAGAGGAATAGATTGAGGTTCATTTTTTGCATGTGGATATCTAATTGTTCCAGCACCATTAATTAAAAACGCCCTAGCCTTTCCATTGAATTGCCTCTACATTTGTTGAGAATCAGTTCACCGTATATGTGGGTCTATTTCTTGACTTAATTCTGTTTCATTCATCTCTATGCCTATCCTTTCTTCTCGGCCATGTCTTGATTACTGTAAATGTATAGTTAAGTCTTGAAATCAGAGTGTGCATTTTCTAACTTTGTTTTTCTCCAAAATCACTTTGATTAGTCCAGTTCATTTGATTTTACCTATGAAGTTTAGAATTAGCTTTTTGATTTCTAAAAACAAAACAAAACAAAACAAAAAACTCCTGTAAGGATTTTAATTAGATTGGTGTCCAATCTATAGATAAGTCTGGGGAGAGTGGACATCTTAACAGTATTGAGACTTCTAATCCATAAAAACAGTAATGTCCCCATTTATTTAGATCTTTTTTCTTCAGTCAAGATTTTGCAGTTTTCAGTTTACAGATCTTGTACATATTTTGTTAGAATTGTGCCTAAGAATTTCTCAGCTTTTTTTCAGGAGGGGTGCTCTGTAAGAGGTATTATAAAATTCAATTTCAAAATGTTTATTGCTAGCATATAAAAATACAGGTGATTTTGATATATTGACCTTGTATCTTGTGACCTAGCTAAAGTCTATTATTAGTTCTAAAAACTTTGTTGTAGATTCTCTCTGCATTTTTATGTAAACAACCATGCCGTCTGTGACTAGAGACAATTTTATTTCCTTTTGTTACTTTTTCTTGCTTTATTGCAGGCTAGTACCTCGAATATGATACTCATTAAAGAACAAACATCCTTGCCTTGTCCCTAATTTTAGAGGAAAAGCAGTCAATGCTTCACCGTGAAGTATGATGAAAAAAACCAAACTCTGTTGGTTTTTTATACGTGACCTTTAGCAAGTTGAGAAAGTTCCCTATTTCCTCTGAATGAGATTTGGCAGTTTGTGTTTTCAAGAGATTTGTTCATTTTATTTGTTACATTTATAGGCATAGAATAGTTTATGGTGTTTCATTATTCTTCTTTTAATGACTTTAGTGTCTGTAATGATGTCTCCTTTTTCAGTATGGATAACTTGTTTCTTCTCTCTGTATTTCTTGATGAGTTTGGCTGGAGGTTTATCAATTTTGTTGATCTTTTCAAAGATAGGTTCCCCCCTCCCATTTCTTTAAGGTTTTTACCATGATAAAATATATATAAATTTACCTTTTTAACCACTTTTAAGTGTACAGTTCAGTGGCCTCAAGTACATTCACATTGCTCGGCAGTCATAACCACCATCCAATTCCGGAACATTTTCATCCTCCCCAACTGAAACCCTGTACCCATTAAACACTAACTCTCCCCTTACCCCAGAACCTGGTAGCTGTCATTCTAATTTCTGTCTCTATGAATTTGACTACTCTAGGTACTTCCTATAAATGGAATCATATAATATTTGTCCCTTGTTACTAGCTTATTTCACTTGGCACAATGTTTTCAAAGTTCATCTATGTTGTAACACATGTCAGAATTTCCTTCCTTTTTAAGGTTGAATTAACATTCCATTTTATATATGTACTACAGACCATGTTTTGATTATTCATTCCTCCATCAGTGGGCACTGGGTGGGTTACTTCTATCTTTTGACTATTTTCTATAATACTGCTAGAAACATGGATGTGCAAATATCTGCTTTCGCCTCTTTGGGCATAAATCCAGAAATAGAATTGTTGGATTGTACGGTAATTCCATATTTCACATTTTGAGGAATCACCATACCACTTCCCAGAGGCTGCACCAATTTACATTCTCACTAGCGGTGCGTAAAACTGGCAGTTTCTCCACATCCTTGCCAACATTTGTTATTTGGGTTTTTTGATGATCGCCATTTTAGTGGGTGGAAGTGATATCTGATTGTGGGTTTGTGTTGCATTTGCCTAATAACTTTTTTTGGGTCCATTTTTAACTTGGATTGTTTATTTTTTGTTGTTGAGTTGTATGGATACAGTTTTTGGTTGGTTGACCTTTTACCTATTATTTTTATGATTGTGATTTCATTGATTTATGCTTCATCTTTATTATTTGCTTCTTCTTCTTGCCTTGAGTTTAATTTGCTTTCCCCCTCACTCCTAGTTTCTTAAAAACTTAGGGGCGCCTGGGTGGCGCAGTCGGTTAAGCGTCCGACTTCAGCTCAGGTCACGATCTCGCGGTCTGTGAGTTCGAGCCCCGCATCAGGCTCTGGGCTGATGGCTCAGAGCCTGGAGCCTGTTTCCGATTCTGTGTCTCCCTCTCTCTCTGCCCCTCCCCCGTTCATGCTCTATCTCTCTCTGTCCCAAAAATAAATAAACGTTGAAAAAAAAAAAAAACAACTTAGATCAGCTATCCAAGACCTTTTCTTTTCTAATATAAGCCCTTAATGATTTAAATTTTCTTCTGTGTACTACCTTAGCTACCTTCTGCGAATTTTGATATGTTGTATTTGCATTGTCGTTCAATTTACAATGTTTTTAAACTTCCCTTTTGACTCCTTTGTGACACGTGAGTTGTTTAAAAGTGTATTGTTCTAACTAGAGATTTTACAGATATTTTCTGTTATTGTTCTAGTTTAATTCAGTTATGGTCAGAGAACATATTGTATATGATTTCCTTTATTTTATTTTTTTAATGATTTTTTAAAAAATTATTCTTGAGAGAGAGACAGGAGACAGAACATGAGCAGGGGTGGGACAGAACAAGAAAGGGACACAGAATCCAAAGCAGGCTCCAGGCTCTGAGCTGTCAGCACAGAGCCCGACACGGGGCTCGAACTCACAAACGTGAGATCATGACCTGAGCCGAAGTTGGACGCTTCACTGAGTGAGACATCCAGGAGCCCCAGTATATGATTTCCTTTAAAAAACATTTTTTAAGTTTATTCAATTATTTAAGTAATCTCTACACCCAATGTGGGGCTTGAACTCACGACCTCAAGAAATCAGGAGTTGCATTCTCTTCTGACAGCCAGCCAGGCATCCCTGATTTCCTTTCTTTTAAGCTTGCTAAAGTTTGTTTTATTTGAATGATGTGTATTTGAAAAGAATATATATTCTGTTCTTGGATGGAGTTCAAGTAGGTCAAGTTGTTGTTGAGGTCTTTGGTAGCCTCCCTGATTTTCTGTCTGCTTGTTCTGTTGATTACAGAGAAAGGAGCTTTGACATCTCCAACTACAGTTGTGGATCTGTTTTTGTTTTGTTTTGTTTTCTCCTTTCAGTTTCCAATTTTCCACTTTCTCTCCAGCTGCTTTTGGGGAGGGGTGCTTTTCCTGTATTCTCCCCCCACCCCCATCCTCTCTCCACACGCAAAAGCGGCTCCCTGCCCTCCATGGCTTCTCTCTCCCCAGGTTCACCTCTCCACGCCAGGTACCTGCTGAATTCTGTGGTTCAGGCTGTGTAGATTGTTGTGTTAATCCTCAGATCAGTTTTCTAGGTGTGCAGGATGGTTTAGTGTTGGTCTGGCTGTATGCAATGGACACAAGACACACAAAAAACTTCCATGCTGTTCCGCCATCTTGGCTCCTCCCCCCTTTCTCCTTTCGGTTTGATCAATTTTGGGGTCATGTATTTTGAAGCTCTGTTGTTGGGTGCATACAGATTGAAGGTTGTTGTCTTCTGGTGAATTAATTCCTTTATCATTACATAATGCTCCTCTTTTTTCCTGGTGATATTTCTTGTTCTGAAATCTACTTTTTCTGATATTAATATAACCAATCCAGCTTTCTTTTGATTAGTGTTTTCATGACATACTTTTTTTTTTTTTTACCATCTTGACTTCTGAATTATTTAAAGTGGATTTGCTGTAGACAGCATATAGTTAGATCTTGCTTTTTTATATAACAATTTTTATCTTTTAGTGTGTAGGTTTAAACTGTTTGTAGTTAATGCAACTATGAATATGGTTGGAATAAATTCACAATCTTGCTAGTTGTGTTCTGTTTATGTTTGCTTTTTAAAATTTTTATTTATTTATTTTGGGGGGGAGGGGCAGAAAGCGAGGGAGACAGAATCCTAAGCAGACTCTGAGCCACCAGCACAGAGCCAGACGTGGAGCTCAAACGCAAAAACCATGAGATCATGACCTGAGCCAAAATCAAGAGTTGGAAGCTTAACCAATTGAGCCACACAGGTGCCCCTATGTTCGCTTTTAAAAGATATTTAGGGGTGCGTGGATGGCTCAGTCGATTGAGCGTCCAACTTTGGCTCAGGTCATGATCTCAAGGTTTATGAGCTTGAGCCCCGCATTGGGCTCTGTGCTGACAGCTCAGAGCCTGGAGCCTGCTTCGGATTCCGTGTCTCCCTCTCTCTCTGCCCCTCCCCTGCTCGTTCTCTTCTCTGTTTCTCAAAACTAAATAAATGTTAACACAAGTTTTTAAAAAATAAAAAATTAAAAGATATTTAAAAGCCGTGCTTGTGATGTAATCACACTAGTGATTTTTGGGAAACTATGACTATAAGAACACAAGCTTTTTGGGCCATCTTCCCCTTGGAAGGAAGTCAGTTGCTCATTGAATAGTTAATGCAAATAGATAAGGAACATGTTACTATATATTTAACCCAAAGGGTTACTAAATCTTTTCAAAGACTGTGAGAGAAGACAGCAAGGAGTCTAAATACTTAGGGCTTGGTCTCAGCTCTACCCCCTTGTTAGTTGTGCAGGTCTGGACAAGTTCCTCATCTCCTCGATGCTCAAATGGATGAAATAATACTACCAGCGATCAGAGCTTTCTCTGAATCCTGGGTAGAGTTGGGAAAAACAAATCTCTCTACTTGGGGAAAATACTCAGATGGGATTTCTGAATGTGTTTGGATGATGAAAGGGAATTTAATAAATAATCGTAGTCAAGTTGAGAATACATTTTTTAAGACCGAGAATAATTAGAACATACACACAAATCAGTGACTGTTATAGGAATGCAAATGAGAAACTATGAGGCTTCAGATAATGCAGGCTGGAGAGAAGAGTCAGTTCAATGGGACTTGAATATCAATTGGATACAGAGGATGGAAAAGGGAGAGGTCTAGGGTCACTTTCAAGTTTCAGATTCGAGAAATTCAGGAGACAGTGGTTCTTTCACTGAGATACAGAATACAGGAGGACAGGTTAGAGGTGCTGGCTCACAAATAGAAGGTGATACCAGTTTTAAATTAACGTCAGTTGAATCCGAGGGGTCTGTGGCAGACCAGGGTGGAGATGTCAGTAGGTAGCCTGGTTCACGCATCTGCGGCTGGTCTAGCCCAGACCTACAGACTTGGAAGCCATCAGCATCCACGTGGGGGTTGGAGCCATTGGCACGGGTGAGCGTATACACTGAAAAGTGGGCTGAGGACGGAACCCTGGGATATTTGTGCGGATGCTTTCAGCTGTTAGTAAAATCCCAACTCAAAGTGGTATAAAGCGCTATCATCTTACATGGCAAGATGACACAGTTAACTCAGTGGCTCTAAAACATGGATTCTCGGGGCGCCTGGGTGGCTCAGTGGGTTAAGCGTCGGACTTCGGCTCAGGTCATGATCTCGCTGTCCGTGAGTTCGAGCCCCGCGTTGGGCTCTGTGCTGACCGCTCAGAGCCTGGAGCCTGTTTCAGATTCTTTGTCTCCCTCTCTCTCTGACCCTCCCCCATTCATGCTCTGTCTCTCTCTGTCTCAAAAATAAATAAACGTTAAAAAAATATATATATATATATATATAAAATAAAAAATCATGGATTCTTTCCATTTGTCTCATCTGCCTTCTTTCTCCGATATCTTGACTGGCCTTTAGGGAGAATTTCGTAGGGGTCCAAGATGGCCGCCACCAGTTCCCAGCATCCCTGAGGACGACCAATTGCAGAGGCACCAGAAAATCGGTGTATGGGTCTCTTTTTAAGAATAAAAGCCTTTCTAGACTTGAACTTCATGGATTTGAACTCGTTTGTTGGCCTTAGTCCCATGCCCATCCCACTCGGTAGGCAAAGGGATGGAGTTACGGTGGGTGTGCACCAGTTAAGATTCACCCCCATGGCTGCTCCTGGAAGCACGTGGTCATTTGATGCCTGGACAAAATGAAAGAAGTGAAGAAATGACTGTTGGATAGAGGCCCCAAACCTGCCACTCCCTGGGAGTAGAACACCTTTAGCCGAGGAGTATGCTCAGAAGTATTCTGAGGACACTGATGTTAAGGGCCACAGAAGCCAAGAAAGAAGAGATTCTGGAAAGGTAACAGGATAATAATAATAATTAAAAATTAACCGGTGAAATTGGAATACGATGTGTAGTTTAGTTAATGGTGTCGTGCTAATGTCAAAGTCCCGGTTTTGATAATTGAGCTAGAGTTACAGAAGATGCTACCATCAGGGGAAACCAGGGAAAGGGTACATAATGACTCAGTGCTATTTTTGCAATTTTCTGTCAGTCTAAAATTATTAAAAAATAAAGGTTTTATTTTTATTTTATTTTTTTTAAAGTTTATCAATTTGTTTTGAGACAGGCAGAGACAGTGTGAGTGGGGGCAGGACAGAGAGAGAGTGAGACAGAGAATCCCAAGCAGAGAATTCCCAGAGAATCCCAAGAGTTCGATGCCAGGCTCGAACTCACGAAACTGTGAGCTCATGACCTGAGCCAAAACTAAGAGTCTGACGCTCAACCCACTGAGTCACCCAGGTGGCCCCAAAATAAAAGGTTTTAAAAAGCTACAACAGGGGTTCGGATTCTGTGTCTCCCTCTCTCTCTGCCCC
The DNA here is from genome assembly GCF_018350175.1 of Felis catus. Taxonomy (NCBI): domain Eukaryota; kingdom Metazoa; phylum Chordata; class Mammalia; order Carnivora; family Felidae; genus Felis; species Felis catus. The sequence continues at coordinate 35,686,687 of NC_058379.1, forward strand.
TCCCCCGCTCATGCTCGGTCTCTCTTGCTCTCAAAAATAAAGAAAACATTAAAAAAAAAATTTTTTTTTTAAATAAAGCTACCACAGGGGTGCCTGGGTGGCTCATTCTTGTTAAGTACCCTACACTTGGTTTTGGCTCAGGTCATGATCTCACAGTTTTGTGAGTTCGAGCCTTGTGTCAGGATTCTCTGTCTCCCTCTCTCTCCGCCCTATCCCCACTAGCTAGCACTGTCTCTGCCTCTCTCAAAATAAATAAACTAAAAAAAAAAAAAGTTACAACAGTAATACTAGTTGCAGGGCCAGGATTATTATAGGAAATTTACGGATATGCACTCACGTACTCCTCATAACAACCCTCTGAGGTCGCTAGTACCTCATAAATCCCCATTTCTCAGATGAGGAAACTGAGGCACACAGAAGCTAAGCGATCTGCTAAAAGATTGCCAGCTGGCAGGCAGTCTGGCCAAAATTCAAACCCACCCAACCCAGTTTTGGAGACACGTTCCTCACCACCATGCCACACTGTTGCTCAGGAGGCGGTCCCACCGTCAGAGCGACCTAGAAACTGTGTTATGTCACGGGGTCCCAACCCAAGAGGCTCTCAGTGCTCAGCGCTGTAGAGACATCCGCCATGTTGAGGGCTGTCCACCGGCTTTAGTACAAGCGGGTTGTTGGTGACGTTTGGTGGACAGCCGTGTGTTAGTGACCTGTGAGGTGAACCCGAGACGTCAGAGCAGAGAGGGCGAAGGTGACGGGGTCCCACAAGAGGAGCTGGAGAGGTGAGGGCTCTGGCTGGGGACAGGGGAGCGCTGTCCCAACAGGGAGATCTGAACTGACTTAGGTCCAGGGGACACACTAGCCGCAAGGGAAGGCTGGAACCCACAGGAAAAGAGGACACTGAGTGGTGGACGGGACTCGCCTTCTGTGCACACCCGGGAAACGCATCTCCCTAGAGCCTGGGGTTCTGCGTGGAAGGAGGAAGCCCTCCGAGGGGGAGGGCTGCCCGAGGTGGCCGAGAGGCACCTCTGTCGCAGCCTGGCTGAAGTCAGACAGCCCAGGGCCAACTGGGCCCGGGTTGTCTCCGCTCTCGTTTTCTTTCTAAACCTTTTCCGGCCTTACTTTCGCGACGCCCCTCCAGATACCTCAGTGCCTTCCCGCTCGCAGCTCAGTTCAAGGCCAGTTCTTTGTACTTGTCGAATGACAGACTGACTACACGAGTTTGGATGGAAATCCAAACTAGCAAGGTTCGTGTATTAAAACTGTGCTTTGGGGGCGCCTGGGTGGCGCAGTCGGTTAAGCGTCCGACTTCAGCCAGGTCACGATCTCGCGGTCCGTGGGTTCGAGCCCCGCGTCGGGCTCTGGGCTGATGGCTCAGAGCCTGGAGCCTGCTTCCGGTTCTGTGTCTCCCTCTCTCTCTGCCCCTTCCCTGCTCACACTCTGTCTCTGTCTCTCTCTGTCAAAAATAAACATTAAAAAAAAAAAGATGGGGCGCCTGGGTGGCGCAGTCGGTTAAGTGTCCGACTTCAGCCAGGTCACGATCTCGCGGTCTGTGAGTTCGAGCCCCGCGTCAGGCTCTGGGCCAATGGCTCGGAGCCTGGAGCCTGTTTCCGATTCCGTGTCTCCCTCTCTCTCTGCCCCTCCCCCGTTCATGCTCTGTCTCTCTCTGTCCCAAAAATAAATAAAAAACGTTGAAAAAAAAATTTAAAAAACTGTGCTTTGAATTCTGGAATGAACAGCTGTTTCTCAGAGTTAAAAGACATCCCAACAATTTAGGGTAGAGATCCTTAATGGGTTGAGGGCCCCTGACCTAACAGTGGGCTTAACGAGCTGACCGGAAGGGGAAAACTGAGGAGGCTGGAGACGCACGGAGACCAGTCTTCCCAGGGGAGCTTCAGAACAAGCATCCTTATCGGTCTTCAAAAACCAAAACCAAAACCAAAACCAAAACCCACATTCTCCTCTGATACAATGAAATGTACTCGAGTCATAAGCATTTATTGAACTGTATTTGGACCAGCATCAGAAAGATGTGATTTTTTTTTTTTTTTTTTTTTTTTTTTTTTTTTTTTTTTTTTTTTCTTAAAGAAATCTGGTCAGGGGCGCCTGGGTGGCTCAGTCGGTTAAGCGTCCGACTTCAGCTCAGGTCACGATCTCCCGGTCCGTGAGTTCGAGCCCCACGTCGGGCTCTGGGCCGATGGCTCAGAGCCTGGAGCCTGCTTCCGGTTCTGTGTCTCCCTCTCTCTCTGCCCCTCCCCCGTTCATGCTCTGTCTCTCTCTGTCCCAAAACTAAATAAACGTTGAAAAAAAAAATCTTTAAAAAAAAAAAAGAAATCTGGTCAAATCTAGGGATCCTACTGCTAACTCTTGCCCACTAAGATTTAAACACCCAAGGCCCTGCACTCCATCAGGGGCGGGATGCAGCTCTCACGGCTCTTGGGAGCACCTGCTGTCTTTGCTGGGTGTGCACCGTGAGGAACCTTCCACCCCCCTGGACTTGGGCGTTGAGTGGTTTTCGCCAATGGCAGATGAACCGGGGCGTCTACCCTCTCGGTTTGTCAAACGGTTGATTTAAGCCAAAGGAACAGAGCTGGCTGCTCTACAAATGGATCCGAGTCATCAGCTTACCCTCGCTAAAAACACGAAGGCAGCTTTTCAGAGCTCTTGTCAGTAGCAATTGTAAACTTATTGGAATGAGACATGCTTTACATGCATGCAGACAGTTCAACTACATTTCCAGTAATTACCTTCTATCATGAGAACAGGCTTGATCAAACATTTACAAGGAGCGGCCAAGGAGCTATTGGAATCACCAGCAGGGCTATGTCGTCTTTTTCCAGAGCTTCCCCTGGGTTTCTGAATATACTGCCTGGCCACCAGGCCACAGTCGGCTCATTCTTGAGGGCCGGGGAGGAATACGCCCTTACCTCCCCACACCTTCCTCCACACTGACCCCGGCCTCTCTCTCCTCTGCTTCCCTAGGAGTCTGTTCGTTGTCTCACGGTGGAGGCTCTGCCCTGAACTCCAGCTAGGCGTCTGTCTCTTGTACTTGAACTCAAGGGTGAGGACTGTCCCATCCTCCAGACCACCCAAGCACAGGGCCACACATGTTGCAACCACGCAATGCATTTCAACTCTGCTGGTGACACCATTGCAACTAAGTAACAGGCCACGTATCATATCCTGACCACCCTGCACTGCAATTTGTGGGTCCAGTTACAACACTCAGATGATAAATCATCCATTCACGTACGTTTGCTCTCTCTCTCTCCCATAATGCAAGTCACTCTTGGGGGAAAAAAACCCAAACAAACTAACGTGAGGTATTCTGTTTTATAGCCAGAGGCAAGCTGGGCTAGCTCTTGTTAAGTCATCAACTAATACTACCCCTCGATTTTAATATTCAAATTTAAACCATTAAACAAAACCCACCTGCCACTGTGAAAGCACAACGAGGGAGGAGGCAGAAAAAAGGAAGTGATGAGGATTTTCACACACAGAATAACCGCGTCGTTCCCCTGCTGCATTCAAAGTAATTCACTCACTGTCAATTCTCCACGAAGCAGGCAAAATCCGACCCCGTTTAATACCTAGTCCGCAGACTAGAAGGAGGATTTCGTGGCCTTACCAAAATCTACAGATCTTGGGGCTGTAGGTGATTTTTATTTGGCCTTTTGTGACTTTATTCTTTTCCGTCTACATGGACCACTGAAAATTCATTTTACATCAGTCTCTCTATTCATCCCGGGTTCTGAGACTCGAAGGAGCGCTCACCTAGGACAATGAGCTATAAAAACATAATGCATTATTTACAGATGTCTTTTAAAAGGAAAGTTCCCTTTAAAAATCACAAAAGGGGTGCCTGGGTGGCTCAGTCAATTAAGCGTCTGACTTTGGCTGAGGTCATGATCTCGCGGTTCGTGGGTTCGAGCCCCATGTCAGGCTCTGTGCTGACAGCTCGGAGCCTGGAGCCTGCTTCATATTCTGTGTCTCCCTCCCTCTCTGCCCCTCTCCCACTCACGCTCTGTCTCTCTCTCAAAAATAAATAAACATTAAAAAAAATTTAAAAAACATCGAGAGATACTGAGTTTCAGTTTCTCACAGGACGGACCCATCATGTGGGCAAGACTGGTCCCTAGTTAAGAGATCTGCTCACAAAATTGACATTGAATAACCAATCCTTAAAAAATTGTGGAGCATTATAGTATAGGACACTTTTAGAAGTCCTAGTCTAAAATCCTACTTATTAGAGAAAAGCCTTAAAAGCATACTGAAAAACGAGAGAAAATTTAATGAAAGGCAAGAGCTACCAACCACACAGAGACACCTTGCGAAGTCCTGCCTTTAACTTCCAAACTATCTTAGTGAACAAGAAGGGCGCTTTTGTGGGTAGGTAACAGCGGACAGGCACGGATGCGGGAGCTAAGATTTAGTTGTAAACATAATAGGCCACAGATCACTGAAGAAGCCACAAATGCCCGTGGCAAACACATTTTTTTTCTCTTAAACTCATCTTCGAGCACGTTTCCTGAGACCCCTCCCAAGTACTGTGTCCTCCTCTAGTGGCCAGGAAAACATGGGAACCAGGCATTTTTAAACCGAGGGATTCAATACAGGGAACTGGCCACGTGGTTGTTAAGATGCTAATTCAACAAAGGAGCTCTCCGGTAACCCTGTGACACACAACTGAAGGAAGCAGCCACTGCTGCCAGGGATGGGGGCAGCGGGAAGGAAGAGGGGATGTCGCTTCAACTTTGAAGGTCAGAGGAAGGGTCCCCACAAGCCTGGCCTGAGCTTCTGAGGAGGGTGCTGCCTGCCCGGCAGGTGCGGACGCAGAACTGGGCAGGACCCGCTGGCCAGACATCTGAGGAGGGAGTGAGCAGGTGCTGGGATGGTCCGGACTGGGGCTCCGCAGACAAGATGCCAGAAAGCTGCCGTGTGGTACAGGGAGCAGGCAGCCAGAAGGCGCAGCGTGGGCTATTCTAGCCGGGGGCTGATGGGATGGGAAAATGGCAAGCAAATCCCTCTTTTCTCCTCCCCAGTCCCCTCAGGTCTCTCCCATCAGCCGGTGGGACACAGGAGAGTTTTTCCAATGGGGAGATCTGAGCTAATTTAGGTCCAGGGGACACACAAGTCGCAAGGGACAGCTGGAACTCACAGGACAGGGGACACTGGAGGAAGAGGAGGGTCTGGCGAACTGTCCTTTAGAGCCCCAGCCCCACATCACGGAGCACAGACACAGGGAAGGCGGTGCAGTAACAGGTAACTAATCTACACAATCCAGGACTGACCGTTGGATGGTAAAAGGTACAAACGTTAACAAGAGTATTTTCTTGAGGGAAGTATATAATATACATATACATAAGTATATACATATATGTAATATAATACATATAATATATACGTATATATACATATACATAGATATATGCATATACATATATCATATACACATTTAATATACATATATGTATATATACATATATATATACACACATACATATATATACATATATATATATATATATATATGTTTTAAAGGGTACAGTTCAATGGCATTAAGCACATTCATATTGTATATAACCACTACCACTATCACCAGAAACTTTTCATCTTCCCAAACTAAAACCATCCCCATTAAACACTACTCCTCATCCCCCCCCTCCCCTGGCAACAACCATTCTACTTTACTGAGGGGCAGAGGGAGAAAGAATCTCAAGCAGGCTTCACGGTCAGCACGGAGCCCAATGTGGGGCTCTATCCCATGACCCTGGGATCATGACCTGAGCCAAAATCCAGAGTCAGACGCTCAACCAACTGAGACACCCAGGAGCCCTACCATTCTACCTTCTCTATGAATAGGACTGCTCTAGGTTTCTCATATAGATGGAATCCGGTCCTTTTGTGCCTGGCTTATTGCACCTGGCAGAATGTCAAGGTTCGCCCATATTGGGGGTCAGAATTTCCTTAGTTTTTAAGACGGAATAATATTCCGTTCTACATACAGACGACTTAGGTTTATCCATTCATCTGTTGATGGACGCCTGGTGGACAGTGTTCCCCCCGCTTTGGCTACTATGAATAAAATTATGAACACTGGTGTTTAAGTATCTGTTTGGGTCCCTGCTTTCAATTGTTATTTTGGCATGCACCTAGAGGTAGGGTCAAACTGTAGATCTATGTCTTAACTTTTTGAGAAGCTGCCTAGCCATTTTCCACAGCAGAGGGTCCCATATTTTTCTCCTCTAAAACCCTCAAAAGATTAAGATGTGGAGTTTTTTAAAAACACTGTCAGATGCACAATTTGTAAATTACACCAATAAATGCGGCAACTCACCTCTCATTCATAAATACAAAATTTTATTTGCACTTCATTAGTGTAGAAAGACCACAATGCTTTTCATATCACAACACTCAAGACACGCCAAGTTATTCAAATACATAATTACTTATTTACCTTGACTAAACAAAACAGTGCAGTTTAATAAAAGATATACCAAAGGTAGAGTTCACAAATCCATTATCAGACCAAAAAAAAAAAAAAAAAAAAAAAAGGAAAAAAGAAAAAAGAAACACAGTCTAGGCTTAATGGGAATAAGCTTCACCATAAAGGGGAGAAGTTTTACCATTACAAAGGTATAGAATGTTCAGGTAAATACATGTATGTTCTTTGATATAGTAAAATGTATCTCTTTAAAATTCCTTTAAACAGGATTTGTTTAGGACAGCAGCGTTGTTTTAAAATCTTCTTCTATAGTTTCAAAAACACTTCTTTCTTTATTGAATCTTTGTAGTTCTTAAAAGCACAGGGTATGTCCGTTAGGATACCATGAGAGGGATTCTGCGGCTGCAGGACCAAGTCGACCCCTACCCTCTAACCAGCGACACTCTACCGTGACGTAACATCAATAAATAACCCTTGATGACGGCTAGGAACGCAACTTTGCCTGCAGCAGAAATACTCCCATACTTCAGAGATGCTACGGCTGGGGGGAAAGGTCTTGTGCATAAAGGAAAAGCACTTATGATAGCTTTTTTTTTTTCCCAAAAAGTCTTTAGTTTTACAAATTTTCTTTAAAACAGTAAGCGAAGCACCACTTTCTTTCTTCTTATCAGAATATCTTCTGTCCTCCTAATATAATTAACGAGGACAATTATATTATTTATTTCAAGAAACATTATACCTTTCATTTCTCCCATTCTTCATATTAGAAGTACTATGCTTCCCAGTATATGTACACTAGAGGCTGGGATAATGGATGAAATGTAATAATTTGGAGGGAAATGTGGAATCGATAACCAAAACTTACCCAGGATTGCATATTTGCATATTTACAAGTTAGTGTGTAGCTCTGACTTGGATTACAAAGTGCGAAAGGAAATTGTCAAGATGATTGTAGTGCAGAAGAGAACATTTTCCCCTTTCCAGGAATCACTTCCACTTTGTCTCCAAAGTAGCAAATCAACAGCATCGAACGTGTGGTCGAGGTGGAGGCAGTTCTGGTGGAATCTCGGGTTCTGGTTGTAATGAGAGGATACTATTGGACAACTCGTTCCTTAAAATATCCAGAGGCATCTTAAGGATAAAGAAAAAAGACAAATGTATTTAGCCATGCAGTGTGTACGTAAGCGCTCTGCAAATTATATAAGAAAACAAAGTATTTTTATTTGTATTTTTTTTAAGTTTATTTATGTATTTTGAGAGAGAGAGAGAAAGAGAGAGCGCGCGCGCGTACAAATGAGCTGGGAATGGGCAGAGCCTGGTGTGGGGCTCGATCTCCGGAACTGTGAGATCATGACCTGAGCCAAAATCAAGAAGCAGATGCTCAACCGACCGAGCCATCCAGGCGCCCCAGAACAAAGTATTTTTATATAAAGATCTCCAATCATCAAAGTTTAATTAGATGTTCAAATATAAAGGCAAAAAGTGAAAACCAGGTTCAGGATGCTTCGTGTCACGGCACTAACACTCCCCAGCTTACATCGTACCCTATGGTAAAAGAAACCAGATGGATCTCATAAACATATTTTCCCAGAACCTAGTAATAATGGAAACTTAATGCATTAATACAGAAAAAAAAAATGGTTCTGCATTTGACTATGGTTTCTTTCACTAAAGAAAAAACTTCTCTTGGCAATTATATAAACAATGATTTTATTTAATTAATTAATTAATTAAAATGGTTATATTTATTTTTGAGACGGAGAGAGACAGAGCATAAGCGGGGGATGGGCAGAGAGAGAGAGAGAGAGAGAGAGAGAGAGAGAGAGAGAGAGACACAGAATCCGAAGTAGGCTCCAGGCTCCGAGCTGTCAGCACAGAGCCCAATGCGGAGCCCAAATCGTCAACTGCAAGATCGTGACCTGAGCCAAAGTCAGACGCTCAACCAACTGAGCCACCTAGGCGCCCCTAAACAATCATTTTATTAGAAGCTTCTGAATTATGCTTGAACTAGCAGATTATATGTAGTAATAGCATATACACTTAATACTAAACGAATCTTTGAATGTAAGCCTACAAATGCTTGAAGAAATTGGTGTTCAATGAAGCTATCTAGCAATTTTTCTGCAACTGAGCATCACGGAAGGCCTGAGTAATGGAATCATTATGCTGGGGAGCATAGCACTGAGGGGGAGGCAGGGCCCAGGGCTTTCTCCTCCCCGAGACACCCACAAGCTCCAGGAGGTCCCCGCTGTCTTTATCTAATTCTTGTGGGAAAATGGGAAAAAAAGGAAAGCAAATGTCACATAAACATGGCACACTGTTACACCTGCTCCAGTCACTTCACCAAACCACGTTTAGGGTTCAGCCAACCTGGGCACCACACTGGACACGGAGAGGCCCCGGGCAAGACACGGCTGTCACCACAGCTGGATGCCTCCAGCTGAGTTAACCACCTCACCTGGGTCTTCAGCCCCCGAATAACTACCCTAACTGCCCTCTCTAAAACATCACAGAGGGAACAAAGAATTTCAGATGAAATATTTTCCGGATGTTTTACCTTTTTCAGAATGTCATCAACCAGCTTCAGAAATATTTCGTCCACGTTGAAGTTGTCCTTGGCACTTGCTTCACAGAACCGCATCCCAGTTATCTGCTGTGCGAACTAAGAATACAGATTCATTTTTTCCTGTGTGGGGTGCCATGTGGTCTCATGTGTGGCCAGGTGGCCTGGGACTGGGGGAATCACAGCTCTTTGGGCTCCCTCTTTCAGGGAGGGGCGGGCCAGAAGGTTTGTGAAGCCCCGTTTAAGCTCAGAGTTCACTGTGCCCCAAACCCCTACATGGTAAGTTAACAACACAAAACAAAATCCCTGACGTGATGACGTGATGCTGGGACCTTCAAGTCGAATTACTTGCCCGAGTTTCTAAAACTGCAATGCACCTGATATTCAAAATGTGAGTATCACCGATTCCCTAAGGAAGGTTATATAATACATGAGAGTAAATCATGAAAGCAATTTTACGGCTTAGGAAACGTTTCTCTGTAGCAAATGTCAGAACAGATAATAATGCAGTGTATAGTGATGCGGACAATCCTCTCCCCACTTCGAAATGCTTTCTAAAGCCTCCTGCTCCTTCCAATCCAAACAACTGAGAAGAATGTGACTGTGTTGTTTCATAATGTAAAGAAATTATTTAAAGACAAAAAGTCTATCCACTGCTAAATGCAGCGTGGACAGTGACGTCCCTTCTGCTCCCCACATCTCTCACCTTCTCTCCCTGCTGCCTGGTGATTTCTCGGTCAGTTTCACAGTCCAGCTTATTTCCAACTAGGAGAAGTTCTGCATCCTCTGAGGCATACTGTGGAATTTTAAAAGAAGCTCCATTTCAACGATGGGCGGTCATACACGGACAGGAAACGCAAGCCAACCTGCTCTGTTGCCACCATTACCTGTTCATCCCCTCCCCAAATCTCTGAGCAGCTACCCTGTCCCAGGCAGGACTGGTTCAGGTGGGGTCTAAGACGTCCTCACAGGGCTCAGGGCTTTAGAAAGCGATGGGGTAACAGGCATTAGGAACCACAACCTTCTGAGCCTTTGACCAGTAATTTCTAAGAATCTCTTCTAAGGAAATGGCTCACAAAACAGGCACAGCTCTATGCTTAAGATGGTCATCAACTGAAGAGAGTCCGACAAAACAGATGGGGAATGAAAGAAGTCAAGGTACATAAAAAGAATGCAGCCATTAAAAAAACAGAACAAAACAAAACTACCCATGCTTCAGAAGAACATTAATAGGACAGGAAGGCTGGCCTGACAGAATATTCAGGGAAATAAGCAGGCTGTAAAACTACATGGAATATGGATTCAATTTGGTTTTTCAGAATGGTGAAACTTTTTTTTTTTTTTAAGAGAGAGGGAGTAAGCAGGGGAGAGGAGCAGAGGGGGAGAGAGAACCTTAAGCAGGCTCCACGCTCAGTGTGGAGCCCAACGTGGGGCTCATGACCTGGGATCACGGCCTGAGCCGAAATCAAGAGCCAGATGCTCAACTGACTGAGCCACCCAGGCGCCCCCAAACTATACATTTTTAAATTTACTTTCATGTTTGATGTCCCGAATTTTTTATTGTGACAGGTATCATTAATCCCACAATCAGGAAAAAAAAAGTTAAGCTATAGTTCTAAGTTTTCAAAAAATACAGGTACGGTAGGACCGCTCTTCAAAAAAGACTAAAGTCTCTTGAACAACTCATTTATTTAATTTTGCATATTCTACACAATTACTTGAGACAGGTTTGCAGCAAAGGCACCTGAATGGTGTGACGTTGGCCTAGTTACTCCAGGGTCTCCGTCTCCTTATCAGACAGTGATGTATGGGTAGCGGGACAGTGCCCACCTGACGAGGCTGGTGAGGAGTGAGCGTGGGAAATACCCAAGACAACAGCACTTACTCATAAAGAGGTACGCGGCAAGAGTCAAGTATGAAAGAGGGGAGAGCATTAGATCTCAAGACCCCAGCAGATTCACAAACTGAGTACCTAATGGGGCCCTGAGGCTTGAGGTCGTTGCCTCTCAGTCTACGGGATTCACCTAGGTTCTCAGAGGAAAACAAAACACCTACCTTATCGATCATCTTCATCCATTTTGGCAAATCGTCAAAAGTCTCCTTCTTAGTGATATCATATACTAGTATGATCCCCTTGGCACTTCTGTAATAAGCTGAGGTAATGCTGTTGAATCTCTCCTGCCCTGCTGTGTCCCTAAGAAACAGCAAAAATCAGCTCCCAAACAATAACCAGAGGGAGCAAATCCACCTTCCAAAGCAAAAGGGAGGCTCTTCCCCACCCCTCTGCAGGCTGATTCTAGTCCCATCCATGCACATGCATCATTATTAGTGGTGAGGAGAGGAAGTTTTTCTGAGTTAGTTACATTCAGACAAAAAATAAGTCCCAACTTCTCTCAAACCGAGGTTTTAAAAATAAGAAAAACAATGTGTAAAATGACAGAAGAGCTACATCCTCTTCAAACCCTCTTGCTTTTTAAAAGTGATCTCTGTGCCCTGTGTGGGGCTCGAACTCACAACCCTAAGATCAAGAGTTGCGTGCTTTACCAACTGAGCCAACCAGGTGCCCCTGCAAACTCTTCTAACCGGCATCAATGGTTGTATCTGATTTTGTAGAGAAGCTGACCGAGAGTCCATCACTAGTGAAAAATATCATACACTCAGGGTAGTTATTTTCTTAATCCTTCTAAAACAGAACAAGGGGTCAAAGGGGAAGGGAGGAGACATCAAATAGGTTTGTAATACAATAAAGCTCATTATTGTCTGCTACTAAAGCTAAAAGTTGTATTTATTCTCCAGGCTGAAGTCGATCATTTCAACATAAAGGATGATGTAAGCTTACTAATAGCGTATAGCAGCTGGCTGAGACATATTTTCTCCATCCAATAAGCCAAGAAACTGCTAAAAACCATCATGTATTTATGAATGAGCCCGACACAGCAGGGCTTCTGACGGGGAGACGAATGTCTTTAAAGACAATCCATAATTTAGCTTTTCCCAAAGAACCTGAACTCACAGCATACTCCTGGGGGTCACGTGAGACAGGTGGGTCATGGTGTACTAAGACGGGGGCAATGCAGCGAACAAACAAGGTTCTTCACTGCAGGGCCATTCAAGGCCTCCACGTGAATTTGAGAGGTGGTGAGAACGTGCAGATTTTCCCAAATGCCACTGATCAAAGACTACTTCCCTTCAGGTGCGCTTTGTGGGGCTGTATCCCTAAAATACGCTTTGGCAACGGGGTTGTAATTTATGGCTTTGTTCAGACTGGCTTTGCCACCAAATTAGTTCCCATTAGCGATGGCGTTATCATGCCAAATAAACAAAAGAGCTTGTTGGCAAATTCATTTTCGCATGAAGCAAAGCCGTTTGCTTTGTTCCAGAGGATATAAGAATCCCCTGCTGCTTCTGACTGGAAGGCCCAAGAGGGCCAAGGCTGGTCTGTTTCTGTCCAGCAGGGTCCGGCAGAATGCCTGGTCCACAGCGGGCCATCAGTAAGCCTATGCTGAACAAAAGGTTACCGATTTAAAGTGTCGACGCTGACGCCACTTCAAGGCAAAATAAACTTTATTTTTTGACCGAGAAATGCCAAACAAAACTGGAAAATTGAATAGGATAGATGGGGACTGAATTCTTCAAGATTCCTAAGAAACCCTGAAGACCACACTAATAGGCCCTGCACCTTGAAGGGAAATGAGAAGGAATGGGTTCAGATACCATTTCATTTACATGAGGAATCAATGAATACAATTCCTTCTGGAATCCTACATATATAGGGGTTATATTAATACTTATGAATCAACAAAGAGTTCAGTCTTTCACAGCATAGTTTTCCCAGTCTATCACAGTTATGACTTGATCAAATTAGGCCTTTTTGTGTTTTAAAAAACACATTTTTCTACTTTGAAAAGTAGAATTGTTAAAACAATATAGCTACACCACAAACTTAGCAATTAGATTTAAGACCTTCAAGGAACATTTTGGGAATTATGTAGTTTAATAAGCCTTTACTCTAAGCAACTTTAATCTGGCTATTGAGTGTAACTCAGCTGACATTAATTTCTATGGACATTCAATGAATTAGAGTCTAGACAGTGGGGGCTCAAAACCAGTGAAATTAGAGATAACAGACAACAAAAAATTACTTTTATTTAAGGTGGTAAGAAGACTTGGCATGAAATCTACTCTTTTTAAAGAGTTTTGGGTATAAAATATAGTATTGTTATCTACAGGCACAATGTTGTACAGAAGTTTCTAGAGGTTTTAATAAAAAAACTAACAGTTGAAGAATAGGAAGAGTAAAGGGCATTTTTCTTTTTCACCTTTTGAGAGAGAGAGAGAGAGAGAGAGAGAGACAGAGGGAGGGAGGGAGCGAGGGAGAGAGAGAAGATGCACACATGTGGGGGAGAGGGAGGAAGAGGGAGGGAAGGAGAGGGAGGGGAAGCAAGAATCCTAAGCAGGCTCCAAGCCCAGTGTGGGCCCAACATGGGGCTCCATCTCACAATGGTGAGATCATGACCGGAGATGAAACTAAGAGTTGGACGCTTAACCAACCGAGCCACTTGGCCGCCCCTAAAGGGCATTTTTCATAGTTAAAAACACCTGTTGCCTGAGCGCAGTTAGCAATGTTCAAAACATTAAGAAATTAGCAGTCTCTGCTGGCTTTAAGTCAGACACAAAAAAGAGGGCAGACCTCAAAATGCAAAATCTGAGGCAATCATTCCAACACAAGTAAACGAACCAGTAAGTTCATTTACAAAAACCCCAATGAGGAAAGATTCATCAGTTCACCACTCCCATTTAATGTCATTCCTTAAATTCCATCTTTTGCCTGGCTCTGAATGCTTGAGGTAGAAAAGCACCTTCCTTTGAGAGACTGTTCCGTATTTCCAAAATATGTGGCTTGTACAAATTTGTTTTCTTTTCCTCTCAAGCTCCTTTGCCTATTTCCCCTGCTAAATTATCTGTACCACATATGGTCACAGAATAGGGAAATGAAATGCCAATGCAGTTCAACAAGAATTTATTACATACCCACTCTCTACCAGTACCATAATAATCCCACACAAGTTCCTGCTTCTCAAAACCGCACATGCTAATAAGACACCAATGCACTGATCGTGCTTTTATCTTTCTGTGAAGATGCAGAATCCTACTATTTCCCCTCTTTATCTCCATAAACCCGAGTTTTCATTACAATGATAAAGAGCTGATTTCTCGACATTTACAGTGTATTATTGCAGGGAAAATTGTCACCTGCTGCAGCGGGAACATGAGGTGATCATTTCCCTCTCTGCTTTTGGTGCAAACTGAAAGATTCCTGCAATTCTGTTTCCCCAGTTTCGTAATACAACTGTGCTTTGAAAATTCAAAGATTCTTACTTGTTGTATTTAATATATCCACTTAAAGATGTAATTAGGAATTGGCAGGGCAAGGTCCTGCAATGTGCAATGAAATGTCCCATCTCTTCCAAGCAGAGGATGAAAAACGAGCCTGATGTTGACATAAGAATGCTGGCAAGATAGACAGGGATGATTCATTTTAATTCTGCTTGCCTAAAGGTAGGAGACAAACGTCATAGTTCCAAAGTCCATTTCGACACAAGAACTCTAAGTCCCTGTGTATGATCTTCAGGATGGCATTCGGCATTCGAATGTAAATTCGCGAACCTATATTCTAGTCGACACATTTTATTTTAGCTACACTTACGTAAAGGTCTTTTACACACACATGAAGAAACATTTTAGATGCAGAGATGAGAAAATGGTCCTTTTTCCGACCACGGATAATCAAGGAAGTGAAAAATGGGGCCATGACATAAAAACGTGGCATGAAAGTGTGACGATGCCGTCCGTAGATTTTGGTAACTTACACTTTCAGGAACCTACGGTTAATATTTTCTCAGATGGAAATCGTCACGAAAAAATGCACTTCTTCCCATCAGACCTCTATGAAAATCGACTGGGAATGTCCATGGACTGACATTCTAGAAAATCAGAGCACAGCTATTATTAGCAGAGCACAGGCTGCTGAGGCTCTTTGAAGGGCCCTCTCCAACGACACTGGCTCCTCCTGGGCCCTCAGCTGTGACAGTAAAGTGGTGACAGCATGCCCGCGACAAAGCAGACATGACAGCAAGAGTACAAGCACCGCTTCTAACTCCGAAGTAACTCGTGTTATTACTTTAAATCGTGAACCACGACTCCAATACTTCCTTTCTATCTACTGCCTAACAACGAAGAAAATGTTTAATCCTTCACGTAAAAAGCTTCAGAAGACAACAATCTTACTTTGAGTGTCGTGTGATTAACAAGTGGCAGGCATTTTGTGGATACGTCATTCACTGTTGAAAACCCCTTTGGGAAAAGAGAGGTCCTTCCTTCCTCACGGACTCATTGGGATATTCCCTGCGTGAAACCTGTAATCAACCTTTAAATACGCTCCCTGAACCTCATTTTCCTCCCTCAGTTAATAATCTTCGAAAGAGTCAAGGAGAAGCAGAGAGTGGCTCTGGGAAACGTGGTCACACCCAAAAGAAACGTGGTTCCTGGGTGTCCTGTACATTTCCCGAACTGCACCCTCTCGCTTTTCCCCGCAGGGTGGGGCGAGTAAGGCGAAGCCCTCTCAGATCAGATTCAGAGGCGCCGTGGTGAAATTCCAGAAGTACCCAATGTCAGCAGGCACAGAGTCTTAGTGGGCTGAGTTCCAGGGAGGCACAGGACATCTGGACATACTTTTCACAGGTCAGATTACTACTGCCTGAGATGAAAACTGAAATATTAATACAGTAATTAAGGTATGTCTTTTTAGATAGGCCCTGAGGTCATCCCTTAGACACTGCTGTCATTCAGTAAGCAAGCTTCAGACATTCTAATATTAGCCACATAAGCCTTTATTCAGGATAAAGCATCCTTCAAAAAGTATCTCCCCCACACGTGCTAGGTACAGAGGTAAACATACTCTGGATGATTTTTTTTTTTTTTTTAAACTAGGCTTCATGCCCAGCACCGGCTTGAACTCACCACCCTGAGATCAAGACCTGAACTGAAGTTAAGATTCGGAGCTTAACCGACTTAGCCACCCAGGCGCCCCCTGGATGATCCTTTTTTTAATTTTTTTTTTTTTCAACGTTTATTTATTTTGGGGACAGAGAAAGACACAGCATGAACGGGGGAGGGGCAGAGAGAGAGGGAGACACAGAATCGGAAACAGGCTCCAGGCTCTGAGCCATCAGCCCAGAGCCCGACACGGGGCTCGAACTCATGGACCGCGAGATCGTGACCTGGCTGAAGTCGGACGCTCAACCGACTGCGCCACCCAGGCGCCCCTGGATGATCCTTTTAATAACGGTCTTTTACCTTGAGAAACTTAACAGAAGACCATGGGGGAGGGGAAGGAAAAAAAGTTAGAGAGGGAGAGAGCCAAACCATTAAGAGACTCTTAAAAACTGAAAATAAACTGAGGTTGATGGGGGGTGGGAGGGAGAGGAGGGTAGGTGATGGGCATTGAGGAGGGCACCTGTTGGGATGAGCACTGGGTGCTGTATGGAAACCAATTTGACAATAAATTTCTTATTAAAAAAAATAGGGATTGCAAACCCCCCCCCCAAAAAAAAACAAAAAAAAAAAAATGGTCTTTACCTTAGAGAGCTTACAATCAGAAACAACAGCACGTGTGAAAGATCCTCTGTTAGCTCCAGAGTTCAAAAAATGGGCAGCAACGTACAAAGTTTGTGGACTTTCCAATCAAGGGCTAATAAAATATATCCACGTTTTTTGTCATCAAGTATTTAGACAAGACTGTTCATGTTTCCAAATCAAGCCAATAACCCCCAAACCCAAACCGGCCTTGAAGTGGGGGAGAGTCGCAGGAGACCAAACGAAGACATTACCTGGAACGCCTCCAGGAGGCGGCAGTGCGCTCGGCTGCAGCCGGGCCCCACCCAGGGCACGGGTGAAGGATGAAGGCATGGCACTAACACTCAAGCATTAGGTGACCGATGATGCCACAGATGAGGCAGCAAGTAACGCGGATGAAAAGCAAACACACACATGGTGGACAAACACTCAGAGCTGAGCGGACCTGCAGAGGAGTTAGTAGGCTGAGTACACAGCAGCTGTGATGTTAAACACACGAGGGCGGTCTCGAACCCCTCAGCGG
Organism: Felis catus; assembly: GCF_018350175.1. NCBI lineage: Eukaryota > Metazoa > Chordata > Mammalia > Carnivora > Felidae > Felis > Felis catus. The sequence goes on from NC_058379.1 coordinate 35,703,850, forward strand.
TGCCACGTTTAAACCACCACCAGATCCGCGCTGCACCCCGCAGGTCGGTCTCCCGGGGGAAGGGGGGGGTGGGCGGACAGCTCCCGGCGCCGCACAGCTGCGACACGGCTGGCTCAGTCGCCCAGGCGTGGTGCCGCGACAAAGGGGCTTCTCTCCAGAAAGTGGCCGCGGATTCACATCCAGCTGGCACCCGTGGGGCTTACGTCACGTGCCGCCAGCCACGCGTCCAGGGGGAGCATGCGTGTCGCACGGCGGTGCTCACGCTCTGCCCGCCCTGGGCAGCCCCCCAGCCGTCTACGGGGGATCTGCCTTGAAACTGCGCGCACCCGGTTAGGGGCGTGCTGGACTTTCCTTGCGGGCGATCAAATAGTAACTGGAAAAATGTGAAAACACGCATTTGAGCAATCATCTAAGCGATGACAGTTTTGCTATTATGTCAAATGCTTTGAAAAGAGCCATCGAGGCTCCAATCATCAAAGTTAACAGTGTTCTTTCACCGCTCCCCATGTGCAAATGAAATATGAAATGGGCAGACATTTCTAAATTTCCTCTTTGTTCATTTTATTTAAAGATGAGCAAAGGAGAGGAAAAGTAGGAGAGGCAAGCCAGCTTGAACAGTTAATTGTATTAGACAGGCGAACAGACTGTGAACACACATGGTGTTACTGGGTGCACATCCCCACTTACCAGATCTGTAATCTGATTTTCTTTCCTCTTAGCTCTACGGTTTTGATTTTAAAGTCAACACCTGTAAATAGAAAGAAAGAAAGAAAGAAAGAATAAAATGCAGTTTGCCATAAAAAAGAATCCTGTGTGTATATTTTGTATCATTATCAGTAAGACAAAAAACCTGGTGTTACTAAATCCCAAAAGGAAAAGCAAAGTCCACCAATGTCTATGATGCTCAATCTATATTTCCACATGCAAGTGTACAAAGTCAACTTGTGTTTTACAACGAAGTACCTACATAGCATTTGCTGATCGTAATATGATTTATTGCTACCACAGTTTAGCATAAAAGCCATTTAGAAATTAGCAATTACGTGAACAACTGAATGGCTTTAAAGAATGATATATTGGGGAGAATTCTTACAGGAAGTGCTGGAAACTGAATCTTGATTTCGAATAGCCTTAGTCTGGATTTAGAAATCACTGCATTGAACTCTGTAGCATTCACAAAGAAGTCAGTTAATATGTAAACATTACTTCTTTATCACATTGTGAATAGCATGGAACAGGAATTATTTTTAAAAAACTTACTTGTAAAGGTTAACATTCTCAATTGTAATTTTGATGCATTTTAATTCTGAGCAAACTGTCATGTATCACTCACTATCCTTTCCTAATTCAGCCCTTAAAGCTTCAGCTGATTTTTTTAAACCAAATTTTCATTTGTATATGTAACCTTATACAGGTCTCAGTTATAGAAAACTCGTACATTTCCAAACAATATTTTTTTTTTACACACTTTTTTAACTGAAAAAACAAATCAAAGTGACGCTCACTAAATTGGAGAGTCAGAATTACTCCCTACGGGAACCACTTCCTGCCTGTCTCAGGATCCGGCATCACAGTGCTGTCAGGCCTCTAATGGGCAGGGGCCCATGTCCTCCAGTGAGTGCTACAAGACAGCATGGGGGTAAGGACCCTACTCCCAGGCTCTCCAGCTCAGGGATTTGATGCAACACTGCAAAGTCAGATGATGTTCTCAAGGTGAAGTGAAAGACATGTGACTGCGTTTTATAATTAGCAACACACTGCAGACACCAGTGCAATACGAAAGACATGTTTACAACCTGGGGAGGGGGGCGGGGCACCAGCCCTTGGTCTGTACAACAAAATTGCAAGAATATAAACAGTCACAAGAGAACAAAGCTAGAGAAACACTCTGCATTTCAATTCTTAATCTCTTATACCAGACATAATTTCAAATGTCACTGAGAAAAAGCTGGTTAATTCAATTTCACTTTCAGTTCTGGAACCGATTTGCTCTTCAAAGTCAAATGACACTCTAAACCAGCCTAGAAACAGAAAGCATGTTTGTGCATTACCAATATCTTCGGAGTTCCTGAATGACGCAACCACAGGGAAGAATGTAACTTAAAGTGATACTCTACAAGGCACAAAAAACAGCCTGGAGATATTTGCTAATAAATTCTGATTTTAAACAGGCACAGCTTAAAGACAAAACACTGGTCTTCCTGATATTAGCTAAAGTTAGGGCCTCCCCACATTGCTCTGTGATGGCAAACCACAAATCAAATTCATATTTTTGTCATGACTAGTATTCTACTTTACTTGTTTCCAGTTTGAGGTTTTGTTGTTGTTTTTTGTAAGTTTCAGCTAAGAGGACTGTAACTTTTGTAAAATGTGTCACAGTGGCTGCTATTTTATTAAAAAGAATTGGCAGATGAAACTTCTTTTGTGAGCTCTGCTTCACATCAACTAAAAGAATCCCTTGAAACAGCCAGAGTCAATAATTTTTGTTTTGATTAGGCTGTTTTTGCTTAAGGATTATTCTGAACCCGAACATGTCAGACACTTTCTACCTACTTGAACGATTTATACAACTTTCACAATCCTACACCAGGACTCTTTTGTAACCACCAAGTCTAATGAATAAGAGTAAAAGCTAAGGCTGTTAGTGTTCAAAATCAGGAAATAAGTGGTAATGTTATCATCACGTGATTATAAACAGGTTACTAATTTTAATAGGACGACAAAACAAAGATGAACCCACAGCGAACAGGATTAAGAGTCTGTTGAGCCAAGAAGACATCTATCTAGTTTCGGGCACATGGGTGGATTGGCTGGTTGAGCGTCCAACTTCAGTTCAGCTCATGATCTCATGGTTAGTGGGTGCCAGCCCTGCGTCAGGCTCTGTGCTGACAGCTCGGAGCCTGGAGCCTGCTTCGGATTCTGTCTCCCTCCCTCTCTGCCCCTCCCTTGCTCATGCTCTGTCTCTCAAAAATAAAAATAATGTAAAAAACAAAACACACAAAGAAAGACTATCTAGTTCTAGTGAGTTGCTTAATGACAACTTCACTAACAACAGAAAAATAGTCCAAATCTAAAATCCCATTAAAATAGCCCTCTCTCTTAAATGCAATATCCTTTACCACATTTAACAGCCACTCAGTAGCTTGTAACAACTGGAAACTTACTCTAACTTATGGCTTGGAAACACATACTTGTATCAGAGTATACAACCATTTCTAAGAACATTACATCAAGTCAAAATTCTCTTAAGGTTGTCTATCTTAAAAATTTGCATGCCACAGAAATTATAATGATCCTTAATAGAAGCTATTAGGTCATCTGTAGCCTCAGATATTCAGTGATTCATTTTAGGAAAAGTCAGCACAGAGCTGGCCTTGAGAAGGAGCTCCAGGGACCAAGGTTTATGAACAGGTAAGGGACAAAAAGAATGGCACGCCCATTTCAGCCCTTGCTGAAAACCCAGTTTCCTACAGGTAACTTGACTACCAGGGGAAGCAATCAGCCCTACCATTGGTTGATGGGGACAGTCTCTGCCCTCAAAGGGCTTAGTCATACTGGCCTAAATCGACACCCCATGCAGCTGGCAAAGAAGTGCCTTTCTCCGCTGTTCTCTCTTCTTAGAGAACCTCCTTGTCTGCCCAGAAACCTCTGACAGCCCAGTTGATTCCCAATCTGAACCCGGCTGCCTGCCCCACAGTCCCGTCTGTGTACGGTGTTCTTGGACCTGAACTTTCTCCTGGCCCTTATCACATTCCTTCTTTGCTGTTTGGTGTCTCCCTGAGGGCACAGTCATGCCTGACTCCCTACAGCCTAGGACACTGCCGGGCACACAACAGCAACTGGGTAAATCTGATGAATGAAAGCCACCCTCTCTTCTCCATCAAATACTAGATACGTAAGAAGAAATGCTGACTATTTTTGGGAAAAAATAAGGAAATTTATGACTGTTTAGCAAAAACAAAACAATAAAACTCACACAAAACACTTTAGAAGAAAGGAGAGGCAGATGTTCTGAGTGTCTGGTGCCCAGTACCCATAGGTCATTCCAGAAACAGAGTATTTCGTTTCTCCTACAATTCTTATTGTTGACGGTAAATCCTTAAAAGATGGGGCAGTCTTTTTTTAAAAAAAAAAATTTTTTTTAACATTTATTCATTTTTGAGAGACAGAGACAGAGCATGAGTGGGGAAGGGGCAGAGAGAGAAGGAGACAGAGAATTGGAAGCAGGCTCCAGGCTCCGAGTTGTGAGCAGAGCCCAACGCGGGGCTCGAACTCACAAACCCCGAGATCATGACCTGAGCGGAAGTCAGACACTCAACCGAGCCACCCAGGCGCCCCGGGGCAGTCTTAATATGCTTATAACTTCTCCCTCCATACACCCACCCCAGGGGATTATTATGGTAATACTGGATTCAGTCACTTAGACAGGAAGTGGTCCACTAAGTGAATTACTCTAGCAAAAGCAGCTTACTTTTCTTGAAGCTTGCTAGTTCTATGAGAGTCTTTCAAAAAATATTTTAATCAGGGGTGCCTGGGTGGCTCAGTTGGTGAAGCATCCGAGTTTGGCTCAGGTCATGATCTTGAAGTTCATGGGTTCAAGTCCTGTGTCGGGCTCTGTGCTGACAGCCCAGTGCCGGGAGACTGCTTTGGATTCTGGGTCTCCCTCTCTCTCTCTGCCCTTCCCCTGCTCATGCTCTGTCTCTCTCACTCTCAAAAATAAACAAACATTAAAAAAAAAATTTTTTTTACTATTTTAATCATAAAGAACACAGGTTATAGGGGCTATAATTCCTATAACAAATGGGCACAGATGGCTCTATTTGAGTCACCACGTCTCCTTGATCTTGTTTTCTTTTTTAATTTTTTTTTAACGTTTATTTTCGAGAGAGAGAGAGAGAGAGAGAGAGAGCGCACGCAAGTAGGGGAGGGAGAGAAAGAGGGGAACCGAATCTGAAGCAGGCTCCAGGCTCTGAGCTATCTGCACAGATCCCCATGCAGGGCTTGAACTCACGGGCCACGAGATCATGACCTGAGCTGAAGTCGTATGCTCCACCGGCTGAGCCACCCAGGTGCCCCTTGAGTCTTGTTCTCCTTTAATAACAATGATAGTGGACGTCTGTCAAACGCTCTGTGCTGACATGGGATCCTACAGCAGCCCAGTGAAGTGAGCACTAGTGTCCCCCTTTTACAGAAGGAGCCACCAGAGTGGAGACAGGATAAGGTATTTGGCTGTTAAGGTCATATCCCATGCTAGCTAGCTGAGTGGCAGACCTTAGATTCAAATTTGTAACACTGCCCGAACGAAAAGTTGTTATGCTAAGAGTCAGATGCACGAAAACAAAAGGAAAGGTGTGAAATGTTCTGTGAATGACCCAGAACCACACTGATGGAGATGTTTAAAGAACAAAGCCTAACTTTACACTTGGTCTTCTCTGCATTTGTTTCCCATAAATCTTAGCAAATAGCATAAAGGACTGGCATAGGTACTGCTGATACGAATTCTAAGATCCCCTTAAGGCAAAACAGTTCTAAACCAGGACCGTATTTCTTCCTGCTGGGCCACAAGAGGTTACAAAAGTGAAAATGGCAAAAATAAACAGAAGCTTCTTTCTTCACATTCCTTTCCAGAAAAAAGCTAAATAAATAAAAGCAAAAATAACACCGTGGTCCACACCTGTGATTACAGCCGAATGGCCTGCTCTTTTTCTTCTCTGCCCTGCTTCCCTCCCCCTCCTCAAAGACCTGATTTTTCTTTACCTAACACTTTTAGGACGTTGAAAGATTTCACAGACTTTGGAATTAAGTCTCAATTCAAACGGTGGCTGTCATGTTACGGACACTTCATAATAACTATCTTAAGTTCATACAGTGGCGTTTCTTCCAAGGACATAGATTCTATACAGGGTCATCCAATTTGGGACATGGTCTTTCTACTCAGGGGGAGGATTTCCAGTGTTTTCATGGCGCTGAGTGAGAAAGTAAATTAAGAAAGGAGTCAAAGTCACACAGAGGGAGGTACATTTAACGCTGGAAAACAAGTCACTTGAATGCATGTGGGGCCAGTCTTCTGCCTCAACACCACCGGCCAGGGAAGAGTACAACCTAAGTCCCCACAGGAAAGCACCACATAAAGAAAAGGATTCAGTAACATAGAGACTGAGTGCTATGACTATAAAACACTCTGATCGGCTCAGCAGTAGGTACTGTTAGGAACACAGGAAAGTGATGGTAGGACATTAAAAAAATGCTTATCAGGCCTGAGGACATCAAGCATCCATCCTAGGAGTAAGATGTGCTTCCTCCTCCCGCAAAGAAAGACCACACTGCATCTCGCCATCCCTGACACACGCAGCACGAAGAGATGGCACTTGGCTGGACACCTGCACCACGAACTCCACGAGGCAGGGAGGAGTCCGAGGCGATCGCTTCAAAGGAGAGGCGGGGAGGGAACAGAGCATGTGCCCCACAGAGCCCGTCAGAACCGGCAGGCGGCTGCATTTTCACGAAGTATACACATTTAGGAAAGCACTTCACAGAAAGGGTCTGTTCCCTTCGTAATAAAAAGATGAAGAACCCTTCTATGCTGCTTCCTACGCCTCAGGTACTATTCTAAGGGCTTTATGTCCATTAATTAATTCACTGCAGTGTTTGCACTTGCCAGTTTTATGAGGCAGATATTATTGTCCCCATTCTACAGATGAAAACACTGAAGTCAGAGGGGCTAGGAGCTGCCCGGGGCCACTGAGCAGATGAGTATTAGAGCACCGATTTGAACCCTGCGGGTGGCTCCAGGCTGCACTCTTACCTCACCGGGGCAGCCTCATCTGATAAGAAAAGGAGGGAAAGGCTGCAAGATATAAAGCTATCTTTCATGGTAAAAAAGTTCTGCATTGCTAAGGAAATATTTTAAAAACTAAGTGAGGTCTGCTGGTGGCCTTGGACATGCTGTTCCTGCACCAGGAAGCCTTCCTGTGCTCCCTGGTTACAGACACACATACCCCTCTCTCAAAAGGTGGGGACAATGTGCCTTGAGTCACGACAGGAAGAGAATACTGAGGGAGGGGAGGAGAATCTGAAAACAAACAAACAAACAAAAAACCAAAACCTTAGATGATAAAAAGTGGATCAGCAGTATTTTCTTCATATGCAAAAAAACATTAACTTGACTACTATTCAGATTGGGTCCATAAAAATGCAGGCACTGTCAGATGCATTTTGCCCTTTAGCCAGGTCATGTGTTTACATTTTGATTTTCATATTCACCTGTATACATTTCGGTATGTATCTCTAAAGGATAAAGATTCTTTCTTGGGACTGTTTCATCTATGAGACACTTTTTTTTGCATCTATGGTATAGATTAGGAGGAGATGGGAACATAATTGACATTTATAATTGTCCCTTCCAAGCCAGGTACCTAAGATATTTCATCTCCATTTATTCCCGCACGTGAGACGAGAAAAGTGTGTAAGTCCTTCTTATTTCTTTTCATGAGTGCGGAGACAGAGATTCAGTAGCTCACTAAAGACACACAGACAGCTTGTGGTAGAGGCAGGACTCACATCTGGGACCCTGTATCCACCTTTGAAATCACACCATTGGGGTGGGAGGCAGAGAACATTGTCTAGAAGGAGGAGTGGCCAAGGAGAAGGTGGAGTGCTTTCCTTTAGAAGTGAAAATTTGATTGTAGGTGTGATGGGTTAGCAGTCAGCCAGGAGGGGGGGGGCCTCTGGGTGCGGCACGCCTCAAGAGGGAGAGGAAGCTCGTGAATGACAGAGCTCCTGGTTTACAGAGGCCTGTTCCATCACCAGGTCTCCGCTTAGAGGGTCCTGGATCCTAAATTAAGGTGGGCAAACCAGGAGAATTTGATTCATCAGCTACTTCCGCCAGAAGCCCGCTTGAGGTGGAAATAGAATCCGTTTGGTTTTAAAACGAAGAAGGCATTACATAAGCACCATAAACCAAACATTGGAGGCTGTCAGATTTGGAGGGGAAAAGGTTTTCAATGGAATCGAGTGTTCTATTCAGCCGGTGTGTTTTCTGGTTTTAAAGGATAAGGGGTTTTTGACAAACATAATCACATTCAATTAAGGGCACTATCTGAGGCCCGTAGTTTGGTTTTCCAAATGTCAAAGATGTGCGATAAAAGGACAAAAGGAGCATAATCAATTTCTTCCTCTGTTGAAGTACAACAGCATATAGCACTTTACCTCTTTTCTGAGGTTTTATTGTGGCTCTTTCCATGACTCACCTGCCCTTCTGAAAAAGGACAAGCCAGGTAAGGAGGTGTTAGCTTTGTGCCCTTTAGAATAGCTAGCAGAATGGTGTCTTACAGAAAAACAAACAGCCTCCTGGATAACACCTACTGAGTGACTAGGCTATACGAAGCTACATTTTCTTTATAAATTCCAACAAATGCTTCATTAGAACAATGTATCTGGCACCCAAGGCTGGAGAATAATTTGGACTTAGCAGTTCTCAAAGGAACCTACTCTGCCTTCTGAAGCCCGTTCTAAGATCTGCTAACAGATTGCTCCTGGCAGATTCCACGCGGCTGGAGGGAGAGAGGCAATCTCTAAGAATCTGGATCTCTATCATGCATAATAAAACCTTTCTTCTTCAGTGCAGAACAGTGAAAGAAAGGCTGAACGCACTTAAGCCAGGTCTCTAAATAGATTTTTATTCAACCTGAACAACCAGACAACAACTAAATTTCCATATTTTCTTTGAAAGCTAACTACTCCACAAAAAGGGACGTACGTGCTCTGCACAAGCCTATCCGTTTGCACTGAGTTCATTAAATAAATCAAGCTAATGACAATGCATAGCATCTGCTGGTATAAAAACGAAATGTTAACCATTCGCATCTGTTCCTTTCACACTGACATCTCCCTGAGTCATCGTGTTACATCATTTTGGCAGAGGAGTGAGACAGCACTGGAGAGGCTCGGTGTTGGGCTCTTGGGGTGGGAATTCTGGACAAGTCTCCTAATTCTCTTCTAAGTGAAGCAATTAGGCAGATCAGCCATGGCATGGAAGACTGCATATGAGCACACAAGAGCAAAATAAAATACACCATTTGGAATTTTAATCCAGTATTAGATGCTCATTCTGGGATTTCCAGCAAAATGTCTGACCTGTTTCCAGAATGAAGTACAAGCAGCTTCCAAGCAATGGAAGCAGCCGTTCCATTGCTTCCAGGTAAAGCCGACCAGACCCCTGTGGGCTGCATTTGCTCCATCATGTCCCCTAACATTCAAGGCCAGACCCACAAGAGCCGCTTCTGCAGGGGACTTATGCCCACCTGTTTCCTGATGAAATGCAGCCACCTACCTGTACCACTAAGCTTCCCTGCCCATGGAACAAGCATCCTCAGCGCGCCTTCATCTTAACTCTGGACAAAAGGGAGGAGTCTGGCAAAGAGAACACAGGGACCATGGCCAGTAACTGAGGGAAAACAGGCTTCAGTAAAGCACCATCATCTATGACCAGTCACTCTCAGGGGCCAGCCTGTGAAGTCTGATGTGTTGATGCGCAATGAGAAAAATGAAGAGTGGTGAGGTTCTCGGAACTAAATTCAAAGAACTTTTTAATCCTGATAGTCTGTCTTTCCTTTTCTCTCTCTCTCTCTCTCTCTTTCTACTGAAAAGCTGCTGACAGCAATTTAAAAAAATGTCTTTACCTGGCAAAGTAAAAGAACTGGCAATCCTAGGTTGGCTTCCAGCACTCTAGGAGAAATTTTACTGCCCAGGAAAATCAGAATTCTGTTCTAGACTGCCTTACTCCTACTTCTCCTCCTATATTCATATATTCATATGTATGAATATATTTGAATATATATGAATATATTTTACACATATATATACGTATAAAATGTTGGAACATTTTAATAGATATGCAAAAGGCTGAAGATGCTCGAATGACCGAATATTTAGGTAAGAAATACAATTCTTAGAGCATACGTTAAAATCCAGAAGGCAAGTGACAAGTGATGATAGTGGCATAGTTTCAGAAAAGTCAATTTCATTGATACCATAGATCAATGACAGCACTATCTTCACAGGCCTGTAGGGGGCCTCGATTAAGTTGTGAAGGACTTCATGGTGTTTGATTTGGAGTCACAGAATTTTCACAAAGCAAAGTAACTTTAAATTTCCAAATAAGCTAAGGAACGGTTAGAAAGAACTCACTTGTAGTAGCAACCCTGGCCCTGATCACTTGCTGACCAGCTGTGACATGTGGGTAAGTTGCTTACCTCTCTGGGCCTTTGCCTCCTTATCTGTAAAATGGGGATACATTTCAGGATTGCTGTGAGGATTAGACAGTGTCCCTTTTTGCTGGCACATAGTAAGTGCTCAACAAATAGTAGCTACTAGTAATAGAATGTTACATTTTATAAGCACAGACAACTAAATTACTTATCCAAAGTCACAAGCTAGTCACTGACAGCCTAACTCAAAAGCCCAGGTTCCTCATTCATATGCCAGTGTTTTCTCTAGAATCCACTGTTGCCGGTGTGGGGGTGAAGGTGGGTGAAATGATTTCAATTCAAAGTTAACAGTTTCCAACAGTTATACAGAAATAAAACAAGTGCTGAGATATATAAAATTTAATTGATTTGTTTCCTATATGTCAGATAGTTATAAATTTCTATAGCAGAACTAACTTGTTTCTATTTCCTTAAACGTCAAAAAAAACTCTACTGCACTTTTTAAAGGACCTGTCAAATTATGCTAGTTATATCAGATTAATTCAATTCCATGAGTACAAAATCCCACTTGAAAATAATACTCCAGGGGTGCCTGGGTGGCTCAGTCGGTTAAGCGGCCGACTTCAGCTCAGGTCATGATCTCACCATCTGTGAGTTTGAGCCCCGCATCAGGCTCTGTGCTGACAGCTCAGAGCCTGGAGCCTGTTTCAGATTCTGTGTCTCCCTCTCTCTGTGACCCTCCCCCGTTCATGCTCTGTCTCTCTCTGTCTCAAAAATAAAATAAACGTTAAAAAAAAAAAAAGAAAATAATACTCCATCCTAGACAATTTGCATTAAATAAGTCAATTAGTAAATAGTCTTTCTAGCTTTTTATACCCTGGTGAACTTTGTGTTTTTTAAACCAGAACAAAAAAAATCAACATTTGCTCATTTATAATTTTATGAAATCCCTTGGGATTTCAGCTACAATCTTATTTATTTCTTTAAAATTTTTTTCTTTATTTGAGAGAGAGAGAGAGAGGAGAGGAGAGGGGCAGAGGGAGAGAGAGAACCTTGAGCTCACAGCCCGACACAAGGTTTGATCCCATGACTTCAGCGTCATGACATGAGCTGAAAGCAAGAGTTGGATGCTCAACCAACTGAGCCACACAGGCACCCCTCCACTACAATCTTTTATAAAAAGTTCAAGTGAACCTGATTCTCTGTAAAAAGGCACGCACGGAGCCACTCCTGTAGATTCTGAATTACATGAGTCCTTCACTTTAGTGACCCACCTGGGCTGGTGCATGCTCAGAGACTCTTCCCTGCCATGCTGTGGGGTACGGAGTCATGAGGAGCACACATCTGCAAGCCCAGACAGGGTAAGGGAAAGTCCTCGGTGGAAGAGGCTCTTTCTCTACGTGGATCCAATGTTACTACTGAAACTTGGAAAACTGGCCTCAGAAGCACAATTAGCTATGAGCTCACCGCTCAGACGTAGGCCTTCAGGTCAGGTGACCACAATTCCACACCACACCCAACACGACATTTAAACATCACTCTTCTTTGTGTGTGTTTCTGTTTTAAGTTTATTTATTTACTTTGGGAGAGAAAGAGACAGAGAGAGAAAGTGAGAGAGAGAGAGAGAGAGAGAGAGAGAGAGAGAGAGAGAGAGAGAGAGAGACAGCGCACTAGTGGAGGAGGGGGCAGAGAGAGAATCCCAAGCAGGCTCCTTTGTGTCAGTGCAGAGCCCGATGTGGGGCTCGACCCCACTAACTATGAGATCATGACCTGAACCAAATTCCCGAGCCAGATGCTTAATGGACTGAGCCACCCAGGAACCCCAAAATACCATTTTTCTAAGGCAACTTGCAGAATGAAGCATTCCGATTAGGAGGAAGCCTCCCAGACACAGCCCTCTTCTTAGGTTCCCTCACTGGAGGGGCTTCCACTGTGCTCCTTGAGTATTTCATACACATTTCCACCACTGCTCTTACTAACAGGGGCATCTTGCTCCCCACAGGCTCTGAGCCACTTCTGGACAGAGACGGTGTCCTGCTTACCACTGGGTAGCACAGTACCTCACACCCAGTAGGAGCTCAGTAAATGATCTGATAGCTGGAAGGAAAAAAAAAACACAGGCAGGGATTGCAGGGGGAGGGGGCAGCTAGTTAGCATTCTTCAGCTGTCTTCATACTCTGGATCAGACCACAGGTTATCAACTTTCTGTGAGCTTCCCACAATTATTAAAAACTTATCGAGTCAAGTACTATAGGCTATGTTTGGAAGAAACAAAAACCCAACTGCACAAGGAACCCTGTGGTGGTGGCAGCGTGGGAGACATGTGAAGTGTGTATATTTGTTTGTTAAGGGGACAGAGAACCAAACTGCCTGGTTTCCTTGCCTCCTGTTTCTTCATCATTCCCCAATAAATATCCTATGTAATCCTGCCAAATTAGCTTCGCTGTCTCCATGCCAATGCTGTATTCAGAGGCCTTTCCAGCTCTAGTTGCTATGGGATAAGGCCCATGCTCTTTAGCATGGCAGGCAAGGTCTGGAAGCTTCAAGCATTATTCCCAGGGTCCACTAATGAGTCTTTTCCAGAATGTGTCTGTGAGATGATGATTTATACTAAGAAATATATATTTTGTCTTTGTCCCCATTCCAGTCACAGAGCTCCTAGAACCCTTGGGCTTTTCTATGGAGAAAATTACAAAAGTATCTTTTGGTATGTTAATGAGGTGACTTCTAGACCGCTCCCAGAGGTGACTTTTAGAATGCTCCTCACCAAAAGATGGGGGCTGGTCAACAGAAGAACTAAGTGATTAGAAGGTTGGAACTTTTGTCCCCCACCCCAAGGAGGGAAAAGGGGCTGGAGACTGAGCCCAATCACCACTGGCCAATGATTTAACCATGCCTACATAATGAAGTCTCCATAAAACCCAAAAGCGCAGGTTCCAGCTTGGAGCTGGTGAACACGTGGATATTTGGGGAGAGTGTCATGCTCCGAGACCACATAAACACCGGGCCCCTTTCTGAATCACGTACTTTTATGACTCACTGGTAATCTAGTACACAGGAAGTTTCTCTGAGTTCTGTGAGCTGCTCTAGCAAATTAATCAAACCTAAGAAGGTGGTTGTGGGAGTCTCTGATCTACAGCTGGTCAGTCAGAAACACAAGTGAAAACCTGCACTTGTGACTGGCTGTGAAGAAGGGGGCAGTTCTGCACAACTGATCTCTTAACCTGTGGGAGTGGGGGTGATGTTCCACTGTGGCCCCTGCTTAGAAAACCCTTCTTCACCCCTCCTCTTTCCCACTCTAAAGTACACTTTTGTCTATTTCCTAAACACCCCCTCCACCCACGCAAGCCCTCATCTAACCACCTATAATGCCTGTGCTGATTTCTCTTTATCACACGGTACAACCCTATCATCCCTCATTTTTATATAGTTTGAAGTGTGCAGCCATAAAACACTGATACTTCTGAATTGCTTTTAACTCTATTGACATCAGATACTAAAATAACCATGTGAAACCTCATTCGATTGTTCAATTCTTCTACATGATCCAAGATTGGATATTTAAAACGGGTATAGTTATGTTACTGAATTTTAATATCATGGTCCCAAGGGCGTCATTTTAAAAACAAACGGTACAGAGAGCACAAATATTTCTCAAATAATCTATTCCAAAAAAGCAGTAAGGGAAACACTTCTCAAAGGCAGAACAAAAAAGACAACATGAAATTTGGGGGGGTTAATTGTCCCGTAAGACACTGAAAATGTAGTAATGTCTTGTTATAGGACATTTAAAAAATCAATTCATCCCCAAATTCTACCGTGGTGGGTACCACTAGTTACAAAGCTAAATACGTGTAGAAGTATGTGGGAAGATACTTTTAATTCTGTATTTCACATTTTAACACTTGTCAATGTTTCTTGGACCTCTGGACCTCCTTGGGGAAATCCTGTATTGCCTATCACTGAAGATGACTGCCCTTTACTTTGAAGAATTACCTCATCTATGGGGTTCCCTAGCTTTGACAGCTTTAAGGGGTTTGCCACAGGAACAACTTCTACCCACACCAACCTGACCAACCTCAAGGCCAACTCCTGTAAATCCAACTTCGTTTAAAAACAAAAACAAAAACAAAAAAAACTCCCCTGCAGTTTCGATTTTAGATCCCGAGGACAAAATACTTTCTGACCTGGAGAGTTACTGTATTTACATCACTGTTGTACTTCACCCACCGGGAGGACCCTGGCACACTCCTCCCCATTTCTTCAAGACCTAGGGTTACACGAGGTCATGAACAAGTACAGCTGAAGTCCCTCTGTCCCGCATTCACAGTTACTACAAGAAATTTAGTGTAGTTTTAGTCTTAATATTCTCCCCAGATCCTCCACAGGGAATTTCAAGCTTCATTATTTCAGCGCATCAGAAAATGGGAGTTCAAAATTAGAAAATAAGCCCTGGTTCTCACAAGGCACTGCTAAGGCGCCAGAATTGGCTATAGATGACCCACTTTGGCTATCTGGCCAGGGGCACAGCTTCTGCACTGCCTGCCTGCTTCCCACATCGCATTACCTTTTTTCTTGGGTGAGTAATGTAAGGGGCAGGAGTTTCCGTGGAGAGATTCTCACCGTCCCTGAGAGCGGAACAGGACCAATGTATCACCCTGGTCTCATGACCGGCTCTTGGGGGGTGCGAGAGGGGACGCTGGTTCAATAACCAGCTCGGATCAGGGACGTGGGAGGGGCGTGAGGGGTCTGTGGCGCGCGAGGATGGAGGGCCTCGAGGCCCCAAGGGCAAGTGTGCGTGGAGACTACACGAAAATCTCGGCCTGGCTTTGGGAACAGGATGGAGGGGCTTCCACTGGGACCGCCCCTCCCCCTAGATTTCACCGAGAAGCCCATCCTCCAAATGCAAGGCCACCCAGCTGGACAGGGAAAGGCTCACGGACGCGAAGAGAAATGAGGCCGGCAGGGCGCAGGGCACTAGCCCTGGGGACCGCGGGAGGGCAGAGTCTGCGGCGGAGGGGCCCAGCTGGGGTCTGGCCCAGCCCCGGCGCCCTTACCCACGGTGGACTTGCAGGCTTCGCAGAAGGTGTCGTCGGTGAAGCGCTCCATCAGGCTGGTCTTGCCCACGCCACGGGAGCCGATGATGATGACCTGCAGCTTGAAGTCGGCCGGCCTGGGGGGCTGCTTCCTCCGGCGAGCCTGGCCTCCCGACAGCGCCGGGGAGCCCGCGCCCAGGCCGCCGCCGCCCCCGGCCCGCCTCTGCAGCGCGGCGGCCGGATCCATGCACGCATACGGCTCCCGCTCGGCCCGCCGCCCGCCGCCGCCCGCTCCCGGGCCGCGCGCCCCGGGCCCCGGCGCCCCCTCGGCCTCCGCCGCGCGCCGGGGGTCGGCCCCGGGCTCGACGTCCGCCCGCTCTAGCGGCCCCGGCAGCCCGCGGATTCCGCGCTGCAGCTGTGCCTCCGGCCGGTCCCCTGCGCCCGCGTCCAAGCCGCCGCCGCTGCCGCCGCCGCTGCCGCCGCCGGGAGAGGAGGAAGGGAAGCAGCTACTCCGCAGCAGCGGCAGCAGCATCCCGGACGAGGAGGGGCAGGAAGCGCAGGCGCGGGGCGGGGCGGGGCGGGGCGTGGGGCCTGCGAGGGGCGGGCGGTCCGGCGCTCGCTCGCCTCCTGTCGGCGGGAGGACCGCGCGCCCTGCGAGCCGGGTCTGCCGTTGCCGGTTTCTCCTTGTATGCACCTGTCTTTGCTGTCTTGTATCCCTGCTGTTCTGTTTTCACTGCTCTCCTCCCCCTTTTCTTTCCGTCGACTCTGTTTTCTTCTCTTACTTCTTCGTCCTCCCTTCTTTCCCTTTATCACCCCTCCTTTTTCTTCTTTCACTAAATCCAGTCCCCAAACACCATGGCTGTTTATTAGCCATCTCTCCCCCAAACCTGTTACATTCTCAGTATAACGTCTCCCAAATTACTGCTGCAAACTCAAATGTTGCCGGGACTCTCGCAAGTCCCCCGAGTCAGGCCTTGTCCGTCACACCTTGCCACCTGGAGGCTCCTGGGCCTGGGCCCAATCACAAGCCAACCCCCCTTTCTCCCCATGGTAGGTAAACTTCTTCGTCTTTCCTTGTCATGTCTGTCTTTCATAGGAACAAATGTCGTGTCTTTTCCATAGAAGACACACGAAATCAGGTATTTTTAGCCCAGCTTTGCTGCCTCACTCAGAGTCCGGAAGTTTTTATTCCATTTAACTTTTGATATAAATAAGTGGCATGCTTCTTTGGGGGAGAGAGTGAGACCTCAAACAGTAGTCAGAAACTCCAAGATTGACACTACAAAACTTCAGGAATTATGGACTCAGGCAGGGTGTTTTGCCATTTCTATTTGAAAGGATTTAAGGATCCAGAAAATCGCTGCGAGGGATCCCTTGCCAGGGATTTGTTTAGTAAATTCCTTAGCGTGAACTTGAGCGCCTCAGAACACAGGGTTCTAAATATGATAGGACCTGGCGCATTTGCTGAGAATGATCAGGTAACCCACCGAATTTCAGCTTTATTTAGAACTGGGTTTGGTAATGCGTAGTACGTGTGGATGTTACCCTACAAACCTGATTTGTAAAAATCTTACATTGCCCACAAATTAATTGGAAGTTTACATTTATACAAGAGTCCTTAGCTTTCCAAAAGCAATCACTATTTTTTCTTTTTTTTTTTTTTACTAGTTCTTAGGACACTTAAAATATGATTGTATCTCTATAATTTTATTTTTTATTCTTTAAAAACATTATTTAAAAAAATTTTTTTCAACATTTATTTACTTTTGAGAGACGGAGAGAGACAGAGCATGAGCGGGGGGAGGGTCAGAGAGAGGGAGACAGAATCTGAAGCAGGCTCCAGGCTCTGAGCTGTCAGCACAGAGCCTGACGTGGGGCTCAAACCCACAAACTGTGAGATCACGACCTGAGCTGAAGTCAGACACTTAACTGACTGAGCTACCCAAGCACCCCTATTTTCTATTTATTTTTGAGAGAGAGAGAGAGAGAGAGAGAGAGAGAGAGAGAGAGAGTCGGGAGGGACGGGGGGGGGGGGATCTGAAGCAGACTCAGTGCTGACAGCAACCAGCCCAACGTGGGCTCAAACTCATGAACCATGAGATCATAACCTGAGCCGAAACTGGATGCTTAACCAACTGAGCCACCCGAGGACCCCACATCTCTATAATTCTAAACACAGCTCCATCATTCACAGTCAAGTGACCACTTTGAACCGTGGACTTCTCTCCTCTGTTTTAGGAATGAGAGTAGTGACCCCCCCCCCCTTTACCATTTAGCAGTGTTGAGAAGCAAGTGCATCCCTCTTGGCAAATGCATGGTGTCGTCAGTCTTGACATCCATACCATACGTTGGTGGGAGTCCATCCTGTTCTTTAGTATGTCCTGACAGGCATGTTGTTGGTCACTGATTCCGATGCACAGCTGGCATCTTTGTAGTGATCTGTGGGCTCAAGAGCTAGCTGGGAACTTTGTGCTCTATGCGATTACTCATAGTTAATATACTGTGGCAAGGGAATTTTGAACTGTTGGGGAAATGGTGTCATTTAACTAAATTGTGGTAACTGGAATTTCTGCTTATCAGAGCCTGCAAAGAGAGTACCGTCTATACCAGAAAGCATTCATCATAAAGAGGGTGGGAATCAGATTGTGTTACTCTTCCCTGCTAGCAGAGCTCTGCGTTTTGTCCAGACACTCACACTGCTCTGTGAAATCATGGGCTTCAGGTAAAGCTTGCCCAAGCATCAGGAACAGGGGGAGAATGTTGTTTTATCTCAATCACTCATATTCAACCCTCCTTGCCAGTAAGTGGCTTGGGAAAGGGCATATGACCAAAGGCTGGTCAATGAGAAATTCACAGAAATCTTTGGGAGGAAAGGGCTTCTGGTGAAAGGTTTGTAGCTCTTCAAAAAAAGACCCAAGGAAGGGATCGTTCCTCTTCTGCCTTAGACCCTTTGTGTGAAGGCTATAATCCTTACAGGAGTTTCTGCCGTCTTGCTGTCTTGAAGACAGCTGGCTGACAGGTTGTAGATGGCCGAGTGGAGCGATGTGGTTGGGAAGGCACCGAACTAACCAACCACGGAGACAACCTGCCCCCACCCCATCTAGGAACATCTTACCCCACGATGCAATGAATCCAGTTGTTGTTTAAGACTTTTGAGTTAGGTTTTTTCATATTTGGAAGCTGAAGGAATCTTAACAAATATAGGAATGCATGCTTACAAATATGACATTATAGAGGTAAGCTTGAATCAGCCCTAATCTTTTTAAAAGAACGTACTTTATCCATAACAAATTACCTGTAATGTGCCTGGCAACTGCTCATGACATACAAGTATTTCATGTTCCTGCTGTTCAGACTTGGGCTGTGCGAGGGAAGCTATGAAGGGAAAGCAATGGGCAGACTAGCTAGAGAAGATTACCAAATGCAATATATTTCCCCAAATTGGAAGCCAAAGTAACCTTCTGTTGGACAGGGAGACTGATACAAAAAAAGCATCATCTAAAAACTGAGAGTAGACCCAGGTTTTGTGGGGCTTGACAATTTTAGGGTCCCTTTTTA
The DNA here is from genome assembly GCF_018350175.1 of Felis catus. NCBI lineage: Eukaryota > Metazoa > Chordata > Mammalia > Carnivora > Felidae > Felis > Felis catus. The sequence goes on from NC_058379.1 coordinate 35,722,652, forward strand.
AGTTTTATGGATGCTGGCAGAAGACAGGAGGTTCATGGGTCAAAATCATGGACACGTAGAGAAGCAAGCAGGTCTCAGTCTTGTTCCTGCCAAGACACAGTTTTTCCCCCTCCATTTCTGTTGAGATATAATTGATATATAACCTTGTTTTAGTCCAAGGTGTGAAACATAATCCTTGGCTACTTGTATGCATTGTGAAATGATCACAACAAATTTACTTGACATCTATCACCTCACATGGTTATAATATTTTTTCTTGTGATAGTTTTTTAACTCTTCTAGCAACTTTCAAATATACAACACATTATTGTTTTCTTTTATTTTTTTAAATTTATATCCAAATTAGTTAGCATATAGCGCAACAATGATTTCAGGAGTAGATTCCTTAGGGCCCCTTACCCATTTAGCCCGTCCCCCCTCCCACAACCCCTCCAGGAACCCTCTGTTTGTTCTCTGTATTTAAGAGTCTCTTATGTACAACACAGTATTGTTAATTACAATCTCCATGCTGTACATTACATCCCATGACTTACTTGTTTTATAATTGGAACTTTGTACCCTTCACCTATTTCACCTTAAGCCCCACCTCTGGCAACCACCAATCTGTTTTTTGTGTCTTTGACTTTTGTTTTTTTAGATTCCACATATGAATGAGATCATGCAGTATCTATCTTTCTCTGACTTATTTCACTTAGCCTGATACCCTCAAGGTCCATCTTTGTTATTGCAAATGTCAGGATTTCCTTCTTTTTAAAGGCTGAATTATATTCCATTGTGTATGTGCATGTAGCACATTTTCTTATCCATTCATCTGTCCATAAACACGGGGCTTGTTTCCATGTCTTGGCTATTATAAACAATTTTGAGGAACTTCCATACTGTTTTCCATAGTGGCTGAACCCATTTATATTCCCACCAACCGCGGAACGCATTTTATTAGTTTCCCTTATCACTTTATTATTCCCAGCACAGTGGGCAGCATGAATGTCGTATTCACATCAGTTTCTTCTGTCCCCAAGCCCCACAGGTGCTGTGGGGCTGGGTCCAGGTGGATGCTGTGCCGAATCGGGTTTGCACCGCAGCGGGAATCCCAGATGTTAATGGGGCTGCGAGCAAGCCTGCCAGGAGGGAGTCGTTGTGTCGATTACACTGGTCAGCAGACAGGTCCTCCTTCTGTCCTGAAGGGAGCCAGGATCTCATTCTTCCAAGGTCATCTGCTCTACAAACATCCCTGAAAAGATGGTCAGGAACAAAAGTCAGTGCCCCTGCTTCCAAGATCTGCAGAAGCACAAGAGACCCATGGAAAATGACCTTCCAACAAAAATTAGGTAAAAAGTAAACGTTTTTTTCTGGATGATAAAATAAATGATAATTCACAAATTTAAAAGAGCTGACAAATGCTCTGAACAAAATTTCAAAACTTGGTATTTTCATTCATTAATTGCCTGAATCACGTCTGTAATTTTTTTACATTTATTGACTGCATACATCTGATTATAATACTTTTGTAATATCGCTTACAGAGAGAATTGAAAGGCAGTCTTTCCTCTGGCATGGTTGATTGGAATTTTTAAATTTTTGTTATTGGTAGCTGGAATGCGTAAAAAACATGTGACTTCATATCCAGAAATATTCTCTTTGTGATTCTGCTATAGGCTTATGTCCTGCAAACACAGGAATCCTAATCGAAACCAGTTTCATTAAAAAAGGAAACAAAATGTATCGTGTGTTTATAACTGTCTACACTTCACTATTAAGTGTATCCCTTACTGGAGAGGGTTCCACGTTGCTTGGGCACTGAGGAGGACTGAATTTTCTCCTTATGGTTTTGTGTTTCTGATTAGTGGAAGAATGCTCCTCAGGCGAGCTTCTGACTGCACCTGTCACTTCCCCTCCATTGTCTTATATATTGGTTTTTTTTTAAATGTTTTTATTTATGTTTGAGAGAGCGTGAGCAGGGGAGGGGCAGAGACACAGGAGAGAGGGCACAGAGGATCTGAAGCTCTGTGCTGTCAGCACAGAACCCAATGTGAGGCTTGAACTCACAAACCCATGAGGTCATGACATGGCTGAAATGGCTGAGCTACCCAGGCACCCCTGTCCACATATTTTTGGTGCCAGCTTGTAGGACATGTTCTCATTGCAATATGGCTGACACATGGGGAAGTGTGATGGAAGCAGAGAAGGCATAGGAAGAGGCAACAGCCTTAACCAATTACAGTAAAGTTATTCTGCTCCAAACATTATAGATAATTGCTTATGAGAACACAGTGCTGGGATCCTTCCCAGGCCTCTGCAAATGAAGGGTCCTGAAGCTTAAGCTTCATTACTTAACGATAAGTCTGCAGCTGCATAAATCCCAACTCCACACTTATATACTAACCCAAGTCGAAATAATCTTTTCCTTGTCATCACTCAATTAAGATGAATAAATATCTCAAATATGAATGTGTAAAATATATTTACACTTAAAAAAGGAACCTGTTTCATATCTGAGGATTCTGAGAGTTTGTTGACAAGAAAGAGGTTGAAATTTACTGAAGGAATAATCAATAGAGCCAAACCCTGGAAGAAATGGGAGACTGAGCCCTGTTCCTTTCCTCAGGGAAGGGGGGTAATGGGTGATGATCAACGCGTTTACAAGGAAGAGAGAAGAAAAGCATCTCAAGGATGCCCAGGACCTCTTAACCATCACTATGGTTAAATCCAAGTCCAGATCAAGACCTTTGGAAGCCCTAAGCTCTGGAGAGTATGTCGTCTTCCAGTACCTTCTCTGTATGTAACGCAAAAGACAAAGCAGAGGAAATTTAATACAAATTTAAGAAAGGTGTTAGGGGTTGAAATGTGTGTTCCAAAAAGTTATGTTGCAATTCTAACCCCTGCACCTCAGAATGTGACCTCATTTGAAAATAGGGTCGCTGCAGATGTAATTAGTTAAATTAAGATGAGGTCATACTGGAGTCGGGTGGGCTCAGATCCAGCATGACTTCATGTGAAGAAGAGAAGAGGCACAGACACATGAAGGGGAAGGTCGTGTGATGACAGAGGCGGAGATTGATGTGCTAAAGCTGTAAGTCAAAGGAAAGAAAAGATTGCTGGCAGGACACCTGCTGGAAGACGCAGGGAAGGGTTCACCCCTGCAGGTTTCAGAGCCAGCATGGCCCTGCCTGATTTCCCACTTCTGACCGCAGAACTGGAGAGAGAATCAATTTCTGTTGTTCTAAACCGCCCAGCCCAGGGTCCTTTGCTGCAGGTGCCCTAGCAAACTATAGTTGATCCTTGAACAGTGTGCGGGTTAGAGGTGCTGATGCTCCCCACTTCCCACACAGTTGAAAATCTGTGTATGCAGGGCGCCTGGGTGGCACAGTTGGTTAAGCGTCCGACTTCAGCCAGGTCACGATCTTGCGGTCTGTGAGTTCGAGCCCCGCGTCAGGCTCTGGGCTGATGGCTCAGAGCCTGGAGCCTGTTTCAGATTCTGTGTCTCCCTCTATGACCCTCCCCCGTTCATGCTCTGTCTCTCTCTGTCCCAAAAATAAATAAACGTTGAAAAAAAAAAAAAGAAAATCTGTGTATGACTTTTGACCCCCCCAAATCTTAGCTACAAATAGCCCACTGTTGACTGGAAGCCTTACTGATAACATGAACAGCCAACTAACACTTATCTTGCATGTTATATGTATCTACGGCATTCTTACAATAAAATAGGCTGGAGAAAAGAAAACGTTAAAAGAAAATCACAAGGAAGAGAAAATATATTTATAGTACTGTACTGTCTTTATTGGAAAAAAAACCCATGTTATACATGTATATATATGTATCTGTATATGTATCTGTATATGTGTATGTATATACATATATACACATGCACACATACACCTGCTCAGTTCAAACCTATGTTGTTCAAGGATCAACTGTGATGTGAAGGACCAAAGGATTCTGATTTTTTGTCATGATTAATTATTTCAATGCTTTTTTTGTTTCTTTCAGAAGATATGAAATTCTTCCCTAAAACTCTGCTCCTTGTCCATCTTTTTGGGTGCCTCTGATTTCCTGATGCTCTAGGTACAACCTTGGTATGCCCTTGTATTTGTCAGAATGGAAGTTCTTTTCTCTCTGATCCCATAAGATTTTCAGTGATGGACTGTTGTCACCAAGACACTAGTCCACGTTCTACCTTTAGGACTCAGTTCTGGGGTAAAGCCAGTTACTGCCTTGGAATCCCAAGAACCAATCTGGCTGAACCCGTGTTGCCCCTAGATGATAGAAGTGCCCTCAACACCAGGAAGCCTTCACTGCTGGACATAGTAGGTCCGGGGAAAGTGACCAACAATAGAGCTAAAGGCACGGCCAAGGTGACTTGTGAGGATCGGTGTCTACCCCACCCCATACTCTATTGCCTATCACCTCTGTACAGTTTTGACAAATAGTTATTTGACATCTTCTCAATGTTATGTCAAGTGCTGTGCAAAAGCAGCTGAGAGACAAGTCCTCTAGTGGCCTCTTCTAATTCATGGCCTTTCCATGTCAAAATCCTGCATTTCCTCTAGAAAGAACTTTTAGAATTTCGGAAGATCGTCTGGCCAGAATGAGGTCACATGCTTTGAAACCAATTGCCAGCAAAGGAAATAGGTCCATCATCAAAGGTTACTCTTGTCCTGGGTATATCGTCAGTCTCCATGAATTACTGGGGGAGAGCTGGACACCCGAGTGAAATCAGGGCTTGGGTAGCAAGGAAGAAGGTGGGAATGGACGTTGGGTAGGCATCCAACAGTTCCTACTGTCAGTGCCGGCCTCAAACATGGCAGCATATTGGCCGCTCTCCTTCTATGCTTGTGAACCCACCTGTCTGTGACTTCACCCCAGCCATCCGGTCCTAGCAAGAAGGTCCTGCCTGCATGACTGTCCTGTCTTCCTTCTGCTCTGGCATCCACTCTCCCAGTCCTAGGTTTCTGGCTGACACAGCCCTACTTGTAAGGTAAGGAAAGGCAAATAACAGCCTGAGCTGGATACTAGGACCCAGACAAAGATAGAGAGATAACAAATGCTTACCACATGTTTTGGGACCAGTAGGGGTCAGGAATTTTGGAAGAAGAGACACACAATCAGAGAAGATTAAATAACTCATTTATTCAACATGCTTAAATCAATCACCTCTTAAGTGCTTGGGCCTGGGGGCATAATCCTGGACAAGAGGACGCAATCTCTGTGATGGACATTCCCAGGGTCACTCTCCGACCTTTCCCAGTCTGTTCTGAGCCCAGGAGGTGACCTGTCCAGGATGCCAGGACAGGCCTCTCACCCTCTGGCTTCCAGGTGGGGTTTGGCCCATTTGAGGCAACAGGAGGAGATCAGAAGTGGGGAGAGAGCGAGGGTGAGTTCTTATTCTTCAAGTTCCAACCCTGTTGGATTACTACGGGTCACCTACGTGTCTCTTAATGACATGCCATCTGCTCCTTTTATTTTGCTTTATCACTATGTTAGTTTTTCCCACACGAAAATATTTCCAGTTGAAATTTTTAGATACTGCCTTTCATTTGACTTGAATATTTTTACCTGCTTGAAATGGCTCAACTGGAATAATACACTTGTCTCCATTTTATTATTTAATAATATAGCATACTATTGCAGTTTATGCTGCCTAATAAAGTGATCCTTAGAATATGTGTGTGGGGGGTGTGGTGTCAAAAATGGGGAATCTGAACATTCTGGTAGTTACGTACAATGGAGTCTACATTAACATCTTGCACTCTGGATTGTGAAAGAAAGTTACACACACACATATACACGGTGCTTCAAAAAACGCAAGTGGGTACTTTCAAAGGCAACCACCTTTTGGTCAAGATGTTTTATTATTTATTTGTTTGTTTGTTTGTTTTAAGTAGGCTTCACACCCAGTGTGGAGCCCAGGTAGGGGCTTGAACTAGCAACCATGAGATCAAGATCTGAGCTGAGCTCAAGAGTCTGACACTTAACCGACTGAGTCACCCAGGTCCCCATCAAGATGTTTTATTTTATTTCATTTTATTTTATTTTATTTTATTTTATTTTATTTTATTTTATTTTATTTTTTAAGCTTATCTATTTATTTTGAGAGAGAGTGCAGAGAAGGGGAAGAGAAAGGAGGGGGAGAGAGAGAGAGAGAGAGAGAGAGAGAGAGAGAATCCCAAGCAGGCTCCTCACTGTCAACGCAGAGCCCGATGAGAGTCTCCATCTCACAAATCCTGAGATCATGACCTGAGCCGAAATGAAGAGGCAGATGCTTAACCGACTGAGCCACCCAGGTGCCCTGTCAAGATGTTTTAGATGTGAGTTTTTTTCTTCAAAGGAAACAAATACGGATGATATGCTCATTCTCCCTAGAGAGTTTACTGAATCAGAATCATTCCATTATTTTATGTTTTTTAATTTGTTATTTTACCACAATTCTTATATTTTTAATGTTTTTATTGTTTATTTTTGAGAGAGACAGAGTATAAGTGGAGGAGGGGCAGAGAGAGAGGGAGACACAGAATCCAAAGCAGGCTTCAGGCTCTGAGCTGTCAGCACACAGCCTGACGCGGGGCTCGAACTGACAAACTGCGAGATCATGACCGGAACTGAAGTCGGAGGCTTAACCAACTGAGCCACCCGGGGAACCCCTGAATCGTTCCATTATTAATCAGAAGTTCTGCAACAGTCTATTGTTTTCCATCAATTAGTGGCTTTTCTTTTTGACAGAATGAGATGCGTGTGATGGACCCTTCTTTTCTTTCTTCTTTCCAACCTCTCCTGCCTCCTTGTATGTAAATGAGCCGAAGGTGGCCGTGGTACTATGGTCCCTCGGTTGTTTATGTGTTCACATCAGCAGAGACCCATTAGCTCAAAAGCCTGAAGGTGCCGAATAAACTTTTCTATACCCAGCTGTTTTAACCATAGCCTCAATGAGTAGATTTTTAGCCATTTAGATCCTGCTTGCTTTGTATAGCCCAAGAAAATGTGCCTAATTTCTGCTAGCCATGGCTCAGGTAAACCAGGACTATGAAGACCCCAAGCTGCTCTTTGGAGCTCTCTGATCCAGGGACTCTGTCCAGAGACTCTGTCTAGCCATGGAAGACCCCTTTCTGATCCTCTTATTGCCCAGGAGCTCCCTTGCTGAGCTGGGGTCTCTGGACCTGCCATCAGACACTTCCTCACATGCAATGCAAAAGCCCGATGACGCTTGCATGTGCTACTGTCACCTGGTGGTCATGTCTTTTTCCTTGATCACCTCTGAAATTCCTTGAATCCCCTACACTTCTATCCAAAAACGGTCCTCTGTTTTTCTTGAGAATGTCAAGTATCTAATCAGGACAGTACACCTAACATCACAAAACTCAGAAAGTGCGAACTACAGGGTGGCTCCCAAATGTCTGTGTAGATGGCTTTAGTGATGGCAGGAAAGCTACTGACTGCATTTTGATCTTGGCATAATATGTGGAAGCTTGAATGTAGATTTCAATTGGAAGAAGAAGAAGAAACTGAAAAAAGGTGGAGCTCAGATGAAAACCTGGACAGTTACCTAAAAATTGTTTCTTGTTTAAAATTCATGCATAGGGGCGTCTGGGTGGCTTAGTTGGTTGGGTGTTCCACCCTAGGTTTCGGCTCGGGTCACAATCTCCTGGTTCATGGGACCAAGCCCCACGTTGGCCTCCGGGCTGACAGCGTGGAACATGCTTGGGATTCTCTCTCTGCCCCTTTCCTGTTCATGTTCTCTCTCTCTCTCTCTCTCTCTCTCTCTCTCTCTCTCTCTCTCTCAAAATAAATAAATAAACATTAAAAAATTCCTACATAAAGGTAGTAGAAATATTTCTGGCCCTCACAATCTGGAAAATCACAGAGCAAGTTTTGCTTTAGAAGAGTAATTACCTTTGTCAGGAATTATTTGATGTAGAAATCTACTCAAATTATCACAAGTCAAAAGTAGAATTTGTTGTCTTATACTCCAAAATGGGAGGTACAAACAGGCCCCATGATGAGATACATTTAGGGATTGGAAAGTCAGAAACAGAGTGTCATGGGCTGATTTGTGTCCCTCTCTAGATCCCCCCCAATACAGAGGTTGAAGTCCTGCCCCCCAGTATCTCAGAATGTGACTGTGTTTGGAGATGAGGCCTTTAAGGAGGTGATTAAGGTAAAATAGGGTTATATGGGTAGGCTCTAATTCAATATGACTGCTGTCCTCATCAGAAGAGGTTAGGACACAGACACACAGAGGTAAGACCATGTAAGGACACGGGGAAGAGGCAGCCATCTACATTATAGGCCAGGGAGAGAGGTCTCAGGAGGAACCAACCCCACCGACACCTTGCTCTTGAACTTGTAGCCTCCAGAGTGGTGAGAAATATTTCTGTTGTTTAAGCACCGCCCCCCCCCCCCAGTCCCTGGGACTTTGCTATGGCAACCCTAGCAAACTCACATACACAGGTCACTAGATTATGAGTCCCACATCTGTGGTATCCATAACCTCTCTTATATGCTCACCTCAGTTCCGTTGCCCCGTTTATCTGCACTACGTCTTTCTTGGACGTAGTGCAAATACGACAAAGATGGTCTTGCCACCCTTGGTTCCAGATGATTGGTCTCAACTCCAGCCTCAAACCATTTTCAGTCTCCCAAAGAGAGAACCTGACTAACCCTGTTGGGTCAAATGTCCATCCAGGTATGACAAGAACTATGGCTGTTGGGGTAGAAGGGTGGAAACCTGGCCATCCCAATCTGCTTGAGATGTCCACAATGAGTAACCCTCAGGTACAGGGGCTGGGCTGAGGCAGGTGTCCCAAGGAGTGAGCTACTGTAGTTGTTATAAGCAAATCTTAGAGATGAAAGTGTAATCGTCAGACAAAGCCAGCACAATATGGTCCATTGGAGTGGCCCAAACTTTTAAAAAAAAATTTTTTTTTAATATTTATTTATTTTTGAGAGAGACAGAGACAGAATGCTAGTGGGTTGGGGCAGAGAGAGAGGGAGGCATCGAATCTGAAGAAGGCTCCAGGCTCCAAGCTGTCAGCACAGAGTCCAACACGGGGCTCAAACTCACGAGCTGTGAGATCATGACCTGAGCCGAAGTCGGACGCTCAACTGACTGAGCCACCCAGGCGGCCCTGGCCCAAACTTCTCATTTCCTCTTCATCTAAACTGGTATATGGACAATGGAACGTAATGGTGGGAAGACCTGACTCCAGCAGCTTATTCCAAAAAGCCTGGATGCCATTCGACATATAAGTCTGTGAGGACTTTAATCATGAGCAGGGAAAGAGCAGGACTGAGCTTCTCTCTCTCGTTCACGCACACACACACACACACCCCTACATCCGCATACATGTGCACACGCACACAGTCCTCAGCTGTCATTTTGTGATGTTTCTCTGCTTTAATACTGTCCTTGCATTTCAAACACAGTCAAATGCACACACATGGGGGCAGAATGGAAAGGAAACATCCAGTGTGCTTTTGTGTGTGTCTTGTAAGGGTAGATGAAGATCCTACCTCTAAATAAGGATGGTCTCATGTCCCTGGAACATTTTACCTAAGCAAGTATACATGCTTTTTCTCACAAAAAAAAAAAAAAAAAAAAAAAAAAGGAAATTTAGAAAATGTAAAGATACCAATTGATGTATTCGGTTTCAGGTTCCAGAAATCGAACAGGGACAAGCTTTAGCAAGAAGGGGAAGTTGAGTTTTAGGCTCTAGGCACGGCTCATGGAAACCACAGAGTAACACAAGTGGAACCCGGGACTGAACGGGAGCCAGACTCCAGCACCATCAGGATTTTCTCTCACCTCTCATCCAATGCCTCCGTCGGGTGTCAGTTCCATGGGATCTCTCTTGTTACCTGTCTCTGCTTCCCAGTTCCAAGAAGAGGAAAAGGCTATCTGCAGCTCCCAGAAAGAAAACGTATAAACTGTCATCTCTTTTTCCATTTCCAAAGTCATAGGGAAAGCCTCTGGTGGTCCTGGCTTGGGTCTGTGCTCCACCTTTAGACCAGCAAAGAGCAGCAAAGAAGGCGGCCCTCGCCCAAGAACAGGACAGCTTGATGTAAACAGATTCATGGGCAGGGGAGGCCAATTCCAGAAAAGTGCAGAGGGATGCTGGAGATGATGTGGTCTGTGAGCTGGGGAGACAAAATTACAGCCGTCTGCTTCCACAAACAGGCAAAAATGGGGAGAAGACTTATAATCATACCATGTAGAGATAACAGTTGGAACATTTGAATACTTTTTTCTTCTTTTCACTGAGAAAGGACATTTTCTATCCACACTTTAAGATAGAAACAGTGGTAGGATCGTGTGGGTGTTTCTAAGTTTTCTTTTCTTTTTTTTTTAAATTTTTAATGTTTATTTATTTTTGAGACAGAGCATGAGCAGGGGAGGGGCAGAGAGAGAGGGGGACACAGAATCCGAAACAGGCTCCAGGCTCTGAGTTGTCAGCACAGAGCCTGATGCGGGGCTCGAACCCACGGACCGCGAGATCATGACCTGAGCCGAAGTCAGACGCTCAACCGACTGAGCCACCCAGGCGCCCCTCTAGGTTTTCTTTTAATATTTTTGTGTATTTTCTAAGTTCTCATGTGAGTCCACTTTTATCATTTGTCAAAAATCACTATATTTAAAAAGTAATAAGAGGAGTATTTCAGGAGACATCACATTTTTTGAAGTTTTATTTCTGTCTTCTGAACACTTTATCACCTGTGCACTGAACAGACTTGATTCATGGGGTGCCATCATGAAATAATTTTATCTTATCTGTCCCTGTGCTTTAAAATTTGTTCAGTGGGACTAGTTTTTCTCCATCCCTGGATAAAAACGCAGGCAGCCTGATGGCTTTGGGTTCACTCCTAAGTAATACAAATTGTCTCAGTACAGAAATGAGGATTTCCAGTCCCTGGCAGTTTTCGTAACTCAAACTTGATTCGACTGAGGTGTCTGTCCCTTACCAGGTAGGAAGCCTACGGCTGAGAGACCTCCAATGTTCTGTTCTATTTTTTTTTTTTCCAAACCTCATCCCTTTGCTAGCCATGGCTTCTGACACCTGCAGGATTGGGGGTTACCTGGGGATAATGGGGAGACAAGAGAAGAAATGGTCTGTATTAAGCTGATACTGTCATGAGCTGGCTTCTTGCTCTCTGGTGCTGGCAGATTCCGTCTCATGAGCCGTTGTATGAGTACCTCAGGCGTCTTCCTTCAGACACCCACCCAAGGGGTCACCTCCCGTTTGCAGTTCCCTAGTTGGGGGTGATGATTTTCTTCTGGTTCATTGTTTGTGTATTGCCCAGAGCTATACCTGCCACTCTTCGCCCCTGCGGGGGGCTCTCTTGGACAAGACCTGACCAGCAATGGCTTTCTCATAGGTAGGAGGCGTTCGTGCCCATTTGCTACAGCATCTTGGAGTGCAGCACCCCCCCACCCCCAAACAGCCACTGTCCCTCCCCTGGGCCATTGGTGGAGCACAGCATCCCTCATTCTTCTATATTTCTACAAGTGGGAATCAGACACCCATTTCTGGGTGCCACTGCATGGGACACAAACTAGGCTCTCCCGTAATGCCTTTCTCAGCAATCGAGTTGAGGTCAGGTGTCCCCCACCACTCCCCCAGGAGCTGGGACTTAAAGCACATCAACAGCTCTCTCTATAAGTCCTCTGGACAAATCCCCCCAATCTCCCCACATTCTGATCTTCAGTGTAGGCCAGGATTACAGTTTCTCACCACTTACCTTAAAAGCAGGCATCTTTATCCGGAAGCTCAGTTTGGCCTATGATCTTCCTGATGTCAGGGTCTCAGCTCAAACTTGCATTTTTATATCCTCTAATACACTACAGAATGCCCCCTCCTCTTTAATTTTAAGGGAATGGATGGATAAATGAATGGGTGAATAAATAAATAAATATCGATTTATCCTTGAAAGCCTTTTTTTTTTTTTTTTTTTTTGAAAATTTTAAAATGCAACAATGCTTTGCTCGCCCGGCATCCATTCTCAAACATCACACATCTGAGGGGTTATGCGGTACTCTGCTTCAGAATTAACACTGGAAATGATAATACGTTTCATTTATGTAGCACTTTAGAGCTGGAAAAAAAAAAAAGAGTGCTTCCAAATTGCTTGTTTCTGTACTCAACTTCTCAGAATTGGGAGACATAAAAGAACCATCAGAAAAAAGACAGAACCGTGAATAATGTGCCCCTTTGTGTCTGCCTCAAGCCTGTAAGTAAGCAAGAAAGTGCACGAAGGATTTTAAAACTTTGGAAGATTTGCACCTCAATCGAGATTACAGTTTTTGTTTTCCTTTCTTTTCTTTTCTTTTTTTTTTGAGAGAGAGAAAGAGCGCGTGAGCTGGGGGAGAGGGGCAGAGGAAGAGGGAGAGAGAGAGAAAATCCCAAGCAAGCTGCATGCCCAACACGAAGCCCCACTCGGGGCTCAGTTTCATGACTGTGAGATTAAGACCTGAGCTGAAATCAAGAGTCAGACGTTCAATTGAGTGAGCCACCCGGGCGCCCCTACAGAGTTTTTATTTTTAAGCAGTTTCTACAATCAGCGTGGGGCTTGAACTCACAACCTCAAGATCAAGAGTTGCACACTCTAGGGGCGCCTGGGTGGCTCAGTCGGTTGAATGCCCGACTTCGGTTCAGGTCATGATCTCACAGTTTGCAAGTTCGAGCCCTGCATCAGGCTCTGTGCTGACAGTTCAGAGCCTGGAGCCTGCTTTGGATTCTGTGTCTCCCTCTTTCTCTGCCTTTCCCCCACTCACACTCTGTCTCTCTCTTCTCTCAAAAATAAATAAACATAAAAAAAAAAAAAAGAAGAGTTGCACGCTCCACAGACTAAGCCAGCCAGGTGCCCTGAGATTACAGTCTTTTGTATGGTTCAGAAATTCTTCCAGATTTACTCATTGATGGTCATACTATTAAAAAAAAAAAACAAAAAAAAAAAAAAAAAAAAAAAAAAACTAGATCTTTCTTGTTTTTCCCTGGAAGGAGGCATTCCAATTTGAAGATTAATCTCAATGATGCTGTATTTTAATAACCGAACACATTTGAAGGTATTAATGGCGTATCATAGGACGCTCTCCGGGCGACGGTCTCAAGGAGTGTTTTATACTTGTGGTCATGAGACCAAGTGAGGCTGTCCTATGCAGGGTGTTTGCGAGGAGGTCAGGGGCCAGGCCACTCCATTTCACAGACAATACATGTTTCTTTCACTGCCACCTTAATTGCACTTCCAAAGTTTGAAGTCACTGCTCCTTACTGGGACTAATCATTTTATTTGGAATAATGTCTTCTTAATGGTGGAGCTGTGGCTTTCTGCCTCAAAAAAAAAAAAAAAGTGCAAATTAAAAAAAAAAAAATCTCACCTTCTTCTCTTTTTCCCTTTCTTCCTCCCCCTCTTCCCTCTCCTTCCCCCTGTCTATTTTGTTCTCTGCATAAACCACCCACTCCAATTTTAGTCCAACTGAAGATGTGCATCTTAGCATTTGCTTGGTGACTGAGCCTCTATTTTTCCCCCGCTGGGGAGAGAGGGGCCTAAAAGCACTGGCGGTCAGAAATTAAGGTCTGCTTCTTCTTCCTATGGTCCTTCCTCCTGGTGCCTGGACGGGAGGCACAGAAAATCCCCTGCAGCCCCACCCACACGTCCAGCCGTGGTCCTCACCGCAGAAAGCCACCCAGCCTCTTTGAGGAAGTGGGCTAACCTTGGTCTTTTTCTTCTGATGACTTCTTCAATTTCATATCTCTGACTACATAGCTAAGAAATACACTGAGAGAATATGGGTTTCTCTAGCAGTAATATGGCGCCTATAAAAACTCTTAGTCCTGGAGTCAGGGGTCAGGGGGCTGCGCTGTATTCTTTAGCTCACGTCAGGAAGGATGCCGCATTGCTATGACCTCCCAGAATCCGCACCCAGGCTCGATCCAGCCGGCCGGACATTATGGCAACATTTTTTCCTTTCAGGGCTGCTGCACCTTTGAATGTGACCTGGGTCTTCCCATGCAATGTTGCTTTATCATCTAATGAATGTATCAGTTTATGCAACAAACAAATGTTACTAAGTCTACCGGACACTCCTGTGTTAGCTGATTAAAGGAGGTTTAGAAAAGGATCCCCGCCTTTTGAGAATTCACAGTTTAGGAGAAAACGCGGGTCTCCTCTGTATCTGCCTACCACTCCCAGCACCCAGTGTATTGAATGTATTGAGTACAAATGGGAAAAATTCTAGCTGCCTTTGTAAAATACGGGTGTCTCTGATTAGAGATGCAAGCCGCGAAGGGGCAAGAATCTGCCGCTTTTGTAAAGATTTTAGGGATCTCATGGTTTGGGGAAAGAAGGGAAGTCCCGTCTAAGCAAAAGGGGAAGTGGTTGCCCCTTGCATCCTCTACCAGTTAAAAAGACCCACCAGAAAACCCCCCGAAAGACAGGGCCCGCGGTGAGACTTTCTGGATTTTGGATACAGCACATGCCGCACTGCTCTGACCTGTTTATTGTATGACTCAGAAGGCTACCAGGTTTTTAAGTTTACCTATCTATTTTGAGAGAGAGAAAGTGAGAGTGGGGGAGGGGCAGAGAGAGAGGAAAGAGTGAGAATCCCAAGCAGTCTCCGCACTGTGGAGCGGGACGGGGAGCCCGAACTCACAAACCGTGAGATCATGACCCGAGCCGTAGTCAGACGTTTAAACAACTGAGCCACTCAGGCGTCCCACAAGGCTAGCAGTTTTAAGTGGGGCTCAGAGCAGGAGAGAGTTCTGGAGAAGGCACAGGCCAGCCTTCTCCCAGGCCGTTTCACCCAGCAGAGCTGATGGTATTATCGGTATCCGTGGAGGATAAGGAGACTGGATGGCAAGTTCCCCCACTTCTGAAGTAATGCCATTCCACCTGCCATTTGGAAAACAGCTCTTGGTGCGCTCTTGGGTTCTCGTGGAGACTGACTTGCTCGCTAACCAGAGATATACCCAGTGCCTGTGTGACCGGAGCTGACCATCATGAACTGGTATGTCAGACCCACCATGTCACAAGCTTAGAAGGCAACGCTACATTCGAGATCGGTCCTGGCGGGCTCAGAAGACGCAAGTATTACCTAAACAGGTGGCCCGGAATCTCAAAATAACAGCCTTGCGACGATAATGCCTGCGCCCCAACTGAAACCTGGGGCTTAACAGGGGTGGGGGTAGGAAGAAGGCTTCCCCTCGCTAGCTGGCAGAGGAAGCAAAGATTCAGGTGTGGCTTATGGATGCGTTATCATGATATTTTGGAACTGGGCATGTCGCTACACAACAGCTCTGTTCACGAGTGGCCTTAAGGATAGTGCTGAAAGAAAATCCGGCCAGGGGCAGAGCTGCAAGTGATATTCTTCTTTGTTCCCTTGTGTGGAGATGCCATCGGAGGGATGGGTAAACATGGATTTCTGGGCAGTGGCACAGGACTCGTTGACTGGGGGCCAGGGAGGAGCAAGACTCGAACTTCAGGTGAACTAGCAAAATGCAAGGTCTTCAAGGTGTACAGATGGGCTAAAATACAGTAGAGATGCTATTCTCGCATGAACAGGGTGTAAGAACTAGAAGGTCTATGACCTATCCACTTAGAGATGAGACCCAGAGCGTGATGCGTAAATAGTCCTGTGTCATAACCTCCCGTTAGCAGGAAAAGTGGTTGCCTAAAACCTACTATCAGGGTAACAGTTTCAGACGGCTGAAAAATTGTTGCATCTGCCTTGAGGGTGGAAATTGACTTGGGATTTCGTAGAACATATACAAGAGGTTTCGAAGCTGCTTTGTGCCTTCTTATTTTTTTTTTAATTTTTTTTAACGTTTATTTATTTTTGAGACAGAGAGAGACAGAGCATGGACAGGGGAGGGGCAGAGAGAGAGGGAGACACAGAATCTGAAACAGGCTCCAGGCTCTGAGCGGTCAGCACAGAGCCCGACGCAGGGCTCGATCTCACGGACCGCAAGATCATGACCTGAGCCGAAGTCGGACGCTTAACCGACCAAGCCACCTAGGCGCCCCGCTTTGTGCCTTCTTACAAAGAAATATTTGTTTATTCGATATTTACATGTGTTTATTTATATGTCTCTTTTGAGACATGCTTTCATTATACTCTAGTGGCAATGTTGCGGGTGACCTTCACCCGCCTCAACCATTTTGGTGGCTGCCACCATTTACTAACAAGCAGCCGAGGGTCCTGTGTGACCGCATTAGCTTAGGAAGTTTCCCACACAAGTAACTGGCAAGGATTAGGGTCCTGGGCTTGAAACGGCCAAAGAGAGAAATGGTGGGGCTGCCAGAGAAACTTGATGACTCCAAAGTAGCCAGTAAAACTGGGGTTCGTTAAAAGTAGTCAACATCTATACAAATACCCAATTTGTTGTTATAAAATAGGAGTAATGAAAACAGTATAGTGCTGGTATAGGGAGAGACAAACAACGAGGACAGAACAAAGATCCTGCAAACATGCGTATGGATATTTGATTTATGACACAGGTGCACCATAGGACAGTGTGTTTTCCCACCCCAGACCTAGGACAGTCGGGCAGCCACATGGCCACGGAATGAAATTAGACCCTACCTCACACGATCCTTCAAAACAAATTCCAGGTAGATCGGGGACTTAAATGGTAAGGCAAAACTATATGTGGCTTTATAAGTTCGCTTGGGAGCAAATCTGCATGACCTTAAAGAGGAGAGATTTCTTGTGCAAAACACAAAGAGCTCTATGCATACAGAAAAAAATTGATACTTTGCATTTGAAAGGAAGGATTTATGCACATTTGGAGTACCTAAAGAACCATTGTAGGTAAGAAAAAGATGGACTGCCCAACAGAAAAAATGGGTAAAATATTTAAACATTTTACAAAGAGGTACTGCAAATGTCAATGACCTTTAAAAACCTTTTTATTATTTTTTTAAATGTTTATTTATGTTTGAGAGAGAGTGAGCACAGGCAGGGCAGGGGCAGAGAGAGCGGGACAGAGGATCCAAAGCAGGTTCTGCACTGACAGCAGCGAGCCTGATGTGAGGCTTGAACTCGCAAACTGCGAGATCATAACCCGAGCCAAAGTCGGACGCTTAACCGACCGAGCCACCCAGGTGCCCTGCAGATGTCAATGATCTTGTGCAAAGATGTTCGACTCTTTTAACAATTGGTGAAATGCACATTCAAACCACCCAGCAACCAGATGGGCAAAAGTGAACTTGTACCACAATACTCTGTCAAATTCTTTTTCTGGAGACTGCCCTATTCCAGAGACCCTCTGTTTTACCTGTGCAGAGAATAAATCTGTCTTCTGTCAAATGGGAGAGGGAGGTTTCCACTGCATAGAATTACAAAAGGGGCTGGGCCTTTTGTTTTTTAATTAAACGTACAACCAATTGTCCTCACCTATGCTTTAATTCCTGAGTCCTTTGGAGGAATCATCGCCGTGTATCATGTTTCTTCTCAGCTTTCCCTGCTGCTGGCTTAAGATCCAATTTCCCTGGGTTTACTGAGTAATTTATCACTCTTTCATCTGCTTCTAGAGACTAAATTTTGTTGTCTCTTTTTCGTCCTTGAGGGATTATTACTTAAAAAAAAACAACAAAGAAAAACCTAAACCTTTCTCGTCATTTTAGTGGGATTTGGGGAGGAAAAGAATGTCTACAATTGGATATAAATTAATTCCCTATCTCTGAATCAATGCTTTAGACAGTTGTTTGTAAAATAAGTTAGGAAAGGGGTGCCTGGGTAGCTCAGTTGATTAAGTGGCTGACTCTTGACTTTGGTTCAGGACATGATCTCGAGGTTCGTGGGATCGAGCCTGCTTGGGGCTCTTCAACTGACAGCATGGAGCCTGCCTGGGATTCGCTCCCTCCCTCCCTCTCTCTCTGCCTCTCCCCCTCTCAAAATAAATAAATAAACTTAAAAAAGTTAAAGAAATAAAATAAGTTAAGAAAGAATCAAAATACGGTACCTCTGACCCAGTTGCTCATGGTCAACAGAAGAATAAAGCGCCGCACACGAACAAATGATTTTCTCCATTTGTAATCAAATTTTCTGTCATTACTCTTTTTCTTACTTTCTCATTTCAGCCCTCACATGGAGGAAAGCTTTAATGGGGGCCTTGAGCTGCGTGCCGGAAAAACCGCACCAGAATCAGCCAGATCTGAAGTAATGCCATTCCACCTGTCGTTTGGAAAACAATTCCTGGTGTTCAGGGTGGACTCTGGTCAGTCTCAGGAGGACCCTCCCTCTGGAGTGATTCAGAGGAGGGGAAGTTTTTCTTTTTTTGGAAGTATAGGGAGGTCACACACTTGTTTGAACTATAATTTGGATGTTTATAATAAAAATATAGTTTATTTTTACTGATCTGGCCTTCCCGCATAGGGGACGCAGCCAAAACTTTATTCAGTTTGGCCCAGTCCACTTTGGAAATGTTTGACTGTTTTTTGTAATATGCGTGGTCTCCACGGACCTCCCCAGCGCCTGCTTCCTTTCCTTCTTCTCCAGTGTTTGGGTTACTGGAATGGCTTACGGGGGCTTCTTCACAGAACAGGGCCTTGGGGCTCCTGAGGTCTCTGAGGCAGAAATTCATGGCAAAGAACTCTGGCCCATTGACTCTTTTGGCTTGGGTGATTCTTCCAGGAAGCATCAACTACCTCCTTTTGGCTGGCCAGGCCCTATCCTGCCTCTCACTGGTTAATGAAACCTGGTTAATGAAACTCCCAGATCAAAGACAAGGTTAATGAAACTCCCAGATCAAAGACAATGTTCAGGCAGCTCTCTGAGTCCAGGCCATGCTAACCCACTTGCCCAGGGAAAAGATAACCTTTCCCTCAAGGAAAATCTTACTATTTTACATACTTCTCATAAAAATACAACAAGCAAGGTGCCTGGGTGGCTCAGTTGGTTGGGTGTCTGACTCTTGATTCAGCTCATGTCATGATCCCAGGGTTGTGGGACTGAGCCCTGTGAATAGCTCCTTGCGGAACGTGGAGCCTGCTTACGATTCTCTCTCGCTCTCTCTCTCTCTCTCTCTCTCTCTGCTTCTCTCCCCCACTCATGCTCTCTCTCTCTCTCAAATAAAATTTTTTTAATTTAAAAAATACAACAGGCAATGATTTCAAAATCACACAAGTCAAATAAATGAACATAAAGCACAAAAAATTTAAATGATCTATAACAATAATTAGAAACATCAAATCATTAGGCTATAATGAAGATTTTCATGGATATGAAAATCCCTGTATGAAATTCCAATGCATAATTGTTCCAAGATACTGTTTTCCAGAAATGACCATTAGATTTTCTAGTGACACTGTAGATCCCGAGTAATTTTTTTTAAAGATTAATTTTGAGAATCTATATTCCCCACAGGCAACTGAAAATGGGAAAGTTAAATATATGTTAGGAGCTTCAGAAATACTCAAATGTGTCTGGTAAATTGATGTTGCAAATACATTGCAATTCTTCAAGAGGGTCACATTAAATATTAGAAAACCATCCAAGTTCTTTAGCTCCTCATGTCAATATCCCATTAATTTAACATTCCTTACCATCTTCCTCAGCCAATTTCAACTGTTTACAGTTTACTGAACATAGTTATAAGAATGCATGTTTATTGTATTCTTCAAATTACATATGCCTTCCAAACAATGAAAAGGTTATGATATACTTTCGATATGATAAAACTTTCTTTTGAGGCTATTGTTGTATCTAATATGGGAAAAAGAACAATTAATTTTGAAATTGAGTTTGGGGTCTTAAATGATGGGTTCTGTAGTCTAAATGAGTATTCTTTTTTCTAGAATATTCCATATTTGAGAAGTTGATTTCATGTCAGAAGACTGCAATTTGTTCCGCCTAAATAACATTAAAAGAAGTAAATATTACTGCATTTTTCTTCAAAGAATTTCCTAATCCCTCTGCTGCTTTCATGGGCATGAGTGTATTACATTTTTGTTACTGCATCACTTTGCTTATAATGCCAATTTCACTTTAACTATGATTTCAAAGGAATACTGGGTAAATACAGTTGAAAATAGCCATTTAAAATATCATAACTCAGGCTTGCATTCTAAAATGTGTACCTTTCTTTATGTTTTCAACAATTTCTAAGTGGGTTAATCTGAAGCCTGATGGCATCCACCCGCCTTCTCACTGAAGATTTAATGGTTTAAAATTTATGCTTGGCAAATGTGTTCTTAATACATCCAATATTTACTGAAGCAGCAAAGAAGCTGTACAGTTCTCAGATATTAACAAGAATTCAGTGTTGTCAAAAGTTTTTGCTGCAACATTCACTGACATATTTGAAAATGTGCAAAACAAGGAATATCGAATGCCCTAGAATTTTTGTGTATGACTCTGCTGTTGCCTCCCATTCTATTTTCTAGGCATACTTATGGCCTGCAAACATTTCTCTCTAAATTTGAATTTGGTATTAGAATATGCATAAATCCTCATCAACCATGTCATCTGTTGGGTAAAAGCCCACAAAATCTCTGCACACAGAATATTTGCATCTTGGAAATCCAGAAATCAATAATTATCTGTTCTCCATATGGGCTTTTATCTAAAACAACTGGGTAATATTTTGCATTTCTTACCTTATTCAAAATGATTTTACTCACCACACCTGTTGTACTCCTATGGGGTTCTGTGTTTTAGTCCCTAAATAATGTGTAATATTTTGCATTGATCCTTGTATTCTGCGTAAATGTTCTGTTATAATGTTTCAATTTTAGTCATGGTTTTTGCCAATGGAGAAAATTCCCCCATCACATTCATAAATGTTCTTAGATCACCCTTTGAACATGAACAAAGCTGTATCATATATATTATTCATTCAGTGTGCCCATAATCTTTTCCATTTTCATATAGTTTCCATCCTGTTGCGTGGACACAGATACATTTTTTTGCAAACGAGTTTTTATTTTTAAATACTTACTGTGGAAGATGTTGTTGAAGATGTGCATTTCACTTATTTCATGTTTGACAAGAACCCGTGACAATTGCTGACCACGTTTGCAACCATTATCATTCTTCAGTTGATTGTTTTCATCCCTAAAGAGTTAGCAATATAGACAATATACTGAATTTTTGCGATAGAAAAAGTAACGAGGATACAGTGATTTCTTTCCTCCATTTGGGAAGAATTTGCATGTAATGGGTTTCTAATCTTGCTTCTTGAACTAATTTTAGTTGGGTCAACTCTCTTGAGGTGGGTAATTTTCAACAAGAAGTTCTGGTGTGTAAAGTTCAAATCCTGCGAGCATGTACTTGGATAGGTGGAAAATATATTTGGTTTAGTGCATTTTCTAAAAAAAAAAAAAAAAAAAAACAACAACAAAAAAAAACCTCTTGCAGTTTTTCTTGAAATGCGTCAGTAATGGTTAATATGGAATTAATGTATTTGACCACACCCTGCCTATCAGTGACACAGCTGTGTTATAATTTCCTTTGGAGTTGCTTTATTTTATTCTCGCATTTTTTACTTACTTTCTTAAATATTTACTTAACAATCAAAATAATTTAATGATTTATGTTTTTGTTTAGTGGTCCTAATGATGAATAAAAATTTTTCCTGCCATCTCAGAAGGAAACAACATAATAGTTTAGCATTTTATCTTAGAAGTTTTAACTTTTAAGAATAATGTGTGTTTAACAAGAGTCTCAATTTTAACAGCAGTTAATTTTTTACTGACAAAATTTTTGTAATAGCAAATTACACAATTGCAATATTAAAACAGATCATTTGTGGATGATTAATGGTAAATAAAAATTTTTTCCTTAGACATATACATCTTAATGGAAGTATTGTGGATTTAAATTGAGAACTCAGTCCTACCATTTTGGAATAGTAAACAATCACCAGATGATTGAAATTGCAACATAAAATGCAAAATTTAGTCACGGCACTATTACCAATACAGAATTTTAAAATATTTTGAAAGATCCTCCCAGATTAGCACATCAGACTGGAAAAAAGCTCCTTTTTTAAAAGCACAGGTTTGTTTAGATGGGCTAGATGATCAGGTCTTTGATTATTGACTCATTTCCTCTGTAGAAGTTAATGAAGAATCATATATATTCTACAGTCTACAAGCCACTTTTCTTCTATCAAAAATGATGACCATATACTGATTTTGTTAAAACAAGACACATTACTGCCATCTCCTGGAAAATTGTCATAATAATTATACAAATTGCCCGTCTTTGAAGTGTACAAGGTATAATACAGACATAAACAATCCACGATAATAAAGACGTTTCTCATGTGAACAGTTCCTTCTTGAACGTGGTGTCCTGTGTAGTGCGCAGCTTGAACAACTGTCCATCTCGTTCTTAGTTACCTTCTGGGTCCAGTCACATGGGTTTTTCTGAACGCCTTCTTTGTTAAAAGTGTGACTCTGAGGAAGAAAGTCACAGTCTCACTTAAGAAGAAATGTGAGTAGGCAGGACACTGCTGACTCTTCTCATTGGAAATGCATCTGTTCATCTGACCTGTCCCCAGCCTCATCCTGGGCTGTTCTACATGTATATTGACTTGTTCAATTTCTGCTGTGGCTTCACAGGTTAATGTCCTTAGTTTTCAAGCCCTTTAGCACTGAGTCCCTACCTACTGCTCAAGCTTCATCTTTCTTCCTTGTACTCTTGCTCCCGAATCTTCGCACATGCTGATCCCTTTGCTTGGAAAATTCTTTCCCTTTCCCCCTTGCCCTGCAACTTCAAGGCCTTTAATTTTTAAAGCACAGACATAAGCTGTCCTAAATCCCTAAATGTTTTTAGTCCTATATTAGAAGTAAGATAAATATATTCTTATCTTATAAATTGTGAACAAACAATTCTCGCATCCAACAATTTCTGTAGTGAATGGGTTTTGGCAACCCCAAAACATTTTGGAAATCCAACGAAGGAAACTTTTGGCAGCATGCATGGCAATTCTGAAATAGAGAAAAATCTATTGAAATTTGTACTGGGGGCACCTGGCTCCACTTAAGCCACTCAGTTAAGTGTCTCTTGATTTCAGCTCAGGTCACGATCCCAGGGTCATTGGATCGAGCCCTGCATTGGGCTCTGCACTGAGTGTGGAGTCTGCTTAAGATTCTGTCTCTCTGTCCCCTCTGCCCCTCTCTCCTATTTGTGTGCTCTCTCTCTCTGTCTCAAGAATAATTTGTTTTAATTAAAAAAAAAATCTGTATCGAGGGGACAGAATTTCAAAACACGAAACGGCATATAGCAGGACAGATTGAAACACTCTGACATCAAAAGGCCCGAATACAGCCGTGATTACCAGAGGGCAGTGGGCTCCAGGCCCAGAGGAAATTAGGCCAGAGGAAGCCGCGCTCTGGGAAAGTAAAAACAATGATTACAATCCAATTATGAACTCCCTCCTGAACCAGAATTCAGGCATTAACTACGCCCCTCCTTTTTGGCTGAAGCCCACGCGGTTCCCCAACCCTTCACCAAGGTCACCGTGGCACTGACCTGGACAGTGCCCCTGAAAACTTTGCAGCTTACTGACAGTGTGATCTGAAGGTTTTATTTTTTAGATTGATTTATAGGCCAGGATGAACTGCTGAGATCTCTAATATTTTCAGAATTGATGCCAGATTCTAAGAGCAATTCTATTTAAAAGAAGATCAGGAGGTTTGTGCTGGTTGATTTAAATCTATCAGTGTCCCGCCCTTTGAGGCGGTCTAACTCTTTGGGGGAGGGAGCCTCATGGTACCTCGGACGCCAGCGCAAGGCCCTTCTGGGTGGGAAGGTCGGAGGTCCTTCATAAAGACACGGCTGGCTGGACAACTGTGCTCCTGACCTGCACACGTTTACGGACACGTGATTTCAAGACGTGTGGACACAGACCACCCGCAGAGCTGGTGCGGCTCCAAGACTGGAAAGAATGAAATCTCACGAAGACTGGGAACCTGCAGGTCACATAGCAGCCAAAGAGATCCCAGCACCCGGCTTCGGCCAAAGTGTGCCCAGTAAATCAGAAGCAAAGAGGTAAAAGGGAAAGACACACACTTCCTCTAAGGAGCACATTTTCAGGCTACATCAACGAGCAAACAAAGAGAAAAACGAACCAGCAGCGCCTTTGAAGAGGGGAGGTGAATTTGTTGCACGAATGGCCTCAGGATCAAAGCTGGTCCCCCAGGTCTCGAGGTCTCAGGAAGCTTCATGTGTATGTCAGGCCCTACAGGTGAATGGTTTCCACTCTCCGTTTCTCCCTTCATTTCCTTTCTCATTTAGGTAGCTTTTATTATTTTTAATCAACGTAACATACGGGCATTGTAGCAAATACAAGATATTTTTTATTATTCCCCATTAATGGAACAAATATTCAAAGTGACAAATAGAAAGGTGGAAGTGGAGGCAGGGAAGGGGAGGTGAGAGGGGGAGAGAGAGAGAGAAAGAGA
Source organism: Felis catus (assembly GCF_018350175.1). Taxonomy (NCBI): domain Eukaryota; kingdom Metazoa; phylum Chordata; class Mammalia; order Carnivora; family Felidae; genus Felis; species Felis catus. The sequence goes on from NC_058379.1 coordinate 35,747,048, forward strand.
GAGATTTATTATTTAGTGTTTCTGGATTTATCTGCCATAGACACGATCTCTTAACTGTCATGGAAACAAGGTTTAGTGTTCAAACACTCTCCCTGCTTTCCTTTCTCTCTCATTATCCTATACCTTCTTGGGTTAAATTATACTAATCATAACCAAATTCGGTTAAATTATCCTACCGTTTTCGGTATCCCTGCCTCCCCTGGTCCTGTCTTTTCCTTGGTCAGCCCTCAAGTCTTGAAGCCCTCTGATCAAGCCCTCAAGTCTTCGAACTCTTCACGGTTGGAGTCTTTTTGTATTTATCTTACTAATATTCAGTGGACTTTCTGGGAACTATTTCTTCGTGTACTGTGACACTATTTCGATGGGTAGTTTTTATTTTATTTATTATTACTTTTAAAACAGTTTATGTATTCCTTCTTGAAAGAAAGGGAGTGTGAGTGGGAGAGGGAGACAGAGAATCTGAAGGAGGCTCTGCGCTGTCCGTGCAGAGCCTGACGCAGGACTCAAACTCACCAACCATGAGATCATGACCTGAGCTGAAGTTAGATGCTTAAGTGACTGAGCCACTCGGGCACCCCTGGATGGGGTTTTTAAATCCACACAGGCATAAACCTTCAATTATTTCTCCTGCAATCAAAGAACAATGTTATATATCAGCATATCAACATGGTCTCTGACCAAGTATATAAAGATACTAAACTTTAATCTTAACCTTCTTTTTTACCCTCCACATTAGAAATTGTACTATCCAGCTCTAAAGTGGAAAGTTCAGACTGTTTAAGCTTCAGTCTATATTGCTGAGTTGTATCACCTGAGTAAATTGCTTGAAATCACACGCCTGGCCTCTTCGGTATTATCAGTTCATGAAGAAAAATTTTTATGTTTTTTTTATTTTTATTTTTTAACGTTTATTTATTTTTGAGACAGAGAGAGACAGAGCATGAACGGGGGAGGGTCAGAGAGAGGGAGACACAGAATCTGAAACAGGCTCCAGGCTCTGAGCAGTCAGCACACAGCCCGACGTGGGGCTCGAACTCACGGACCGGGAGATCATGACCTGAGCTGAAGTCGGCCGCTTAACCGACTGAGCCACCCAGGCACCCCGAAGAAAAATTTTTAAATACCTCATTCCTTTTTTTTCAACAGCCAGGCAACTCAAGGGCATAACATTTGTCATTAACATTAGCGCTATTTTTCCCCCAGTCTTCTCAGGAATCCCATGGTTCACACCTGCTTTTGCTATGGGGAATGCAACTTTTTTGGTTTTGTTTTTGTTTTAATCTTTTTTTGTGCTAGAGAAACAACAACAACAAAAAAATTTTTTTAACCGGAAATCATTATGTTAAGCTTTTTCCAGGAGAACTCATTAAGTTCTACCAAAAGGATCACAGTCTTAAAAATGATGTGATAGCTTCAGGGGTTGCATACTTTTCTTTGGCAAAGTTGATACCAGATGCCCCACTACCCATTGGATGGTCTTGCTAGGACTTTGTGTCCCCATCTGTATGTGATAAACCATATGTATGTTCATCCTTCCTGACTCCTCTTAGGGATTTTGTGTTTGCACTTCTCTGTCATGGTTATTTATGGTGCTGACTAGGCTCGTCAGTGGAGGGCAACTATCAACAGGGCAGAAGAGAAAAGATACACATACGATCTGGAAGGTGATGGAAAGTGGGAGGTGGGGCAGAGACACAGAGAATTGAAGAGTCAGCATGGGCTGGAATTCTGGCTGTAAGACAGAAACAAGGTTCTGAAGTTTGCTTTGAAGTTTGGGACTTGGGATCTTTGGATGGGTAAGGAATTCTAGAACATGTTGCTGCTGGGTGTTGTGCAATTTCATTTTCCTCTTTGGAAGTGGGACTCACGTTTCTCATAGATGTAACATTGTGCTGAAACAGGAAGCATGGCAGGTTGTAAAACATTGCCCCAAATTCTTCCCATTTATGTTAAAACCAGTTTACTGCATAATTTTGCAAACACGTTTGTAGGCACAGCCCCCATTGCATGGAGCAGGGACCAGCTGTCCCAGCTGAGCTTACCTCAAAATGTTAAGCCTCAAAATTGTGAACAAATTAATGATGGTGGTTTTAAGCTACTACGTTTTGGAATGATTTGTTATGCAGCAGAAGCTAACTGATACAGGCAAGAACAAGAAGGTTCAGCACTTCGTAAGGATGTTTTGAGATGGTGATTTCTGCCTGGTGCATAGATGTGCTTACCAGCTAGTAGCCTGTAATAGTCAGGAATAGCAGGGATAGTCAATTAAAGGGAGAAAACACTGGAGAACTTTAGCAATGTTAGTGCCCCTAGAGCTATCTACTCCAACCTGCCTCTGCCACCAGGCCCCGCTGGTCCTGTTCTGCCTGATGGCTCCCCGTGGCAGAGATCCCCAGCTCTATTGTAGCCCATTACATTTAGAGAGCTCTGATTAGTGACATGCCCTCTCTTATGTTTAGCTAAAAGCAACAACGGTGAAAATGAGGAACTTATTTTATTTTTAGAGTAATCCTGAGTCCAGGGAAAATGTAAAGTGAAGGAGGGAGGCCCACATTCCTTTGACCTACCTCTTCCTTGTCCTCTGCCCCGAGAACATCTGCTTGGTTCCCAAACTGTGAAAGCATTTTTCCTTGGGATGGCTCAGTTAGCTGGTCTGCAGTGATTCAGCTAGCACCTCGCCAAGGGTGGAAAGGCTGGGAATCTGGGCTGTGTATACAAGATGAGACAAACATGGCATATCGTATATGGTGTGATATGGTGTATGGCATGATATGGGGTATGGTATATAGTATAGTATACCACATATGGTATATATGTGGGCAGAGGAGGGGCCCTCATACCCAGCAAGTCTGTGATATGACATGATTTTCTGTGCTCAGAGGACAAATTGTACAAGGTTTATGGCTACAGGAAGTTAGTTGACCTGGGGTGGAATCAGGTACCGTCCTCAAAATCAAACAGTGGAATGAGTGGGCTTTTTATTCGTTCATTCATTAATTCATTCATTCAGCAAACATTTACTGAATTCCAGGTCCTGGGTATTCAGTGACCAAAATATGAGAACTATCTGAACTCTTGGAGCTTCTATTCTGGAAGGGACCATAGCCGATGAAAAAGTTACTATGCAACATGATTTGGGGGCATAAAGCAGAATGAGGAGCTGGAGACTGTTTGTGATACCTCTTTAGATAAGGTGGGCAGGAAAGGCCTCTCTGAGGAAGTGATGTTTGAACAGGATCCTGAGTGGAGTTTCCACCCGCAGGGACTTCTGGAGGAGCACTCAGGCCGAGATTGAGGTGCATTGGCCTCAAGAGGGCACCGTGGGCGAGGCTGAAGGGTGGATTGCAGGGATAGGGATGGTCTTGGGGGGGGGGCCTGGGGTGGAAGCCAGGCGCCTGTGTATCACATGCAGGGCCTCCTAGCCAGGGAGAGAACTTTGCATTTGATTTAGGGCCAGCAGGATGGGAAAACTCGGCAGATTGAGGGCAGGGGAGTTACTCGATCTGATTTACATCCTTACGGAATCCCCCTGATTGTCGTATGGGAAACAGAAGATTTGGGGGAGCCTTAGAAAGGCAGAGCTGGATCTGGGAACTAGAACAGTGGTGGCTCTACAATCGGATGACCTTGACATGTAGCTTAACCCCTCTGAGTCCTGGAGTTGTATCCCTAATTGGTGCCGATAATGGTACCATTCACCTCATAGCGCTGTTCTTAACAACTACTTTTTGAGCAGCTGCTCTGTGCCAGCCACACTGTGAGGTGCTGAGCTGTAACGAGGGCTGGATAAGGGATGCAGGTGAGAGTCCAGCATGCTCCTAACGCAGCAGAGTTCAAGAAATGGTGTCCGTGGCTATTATCTTAATGATTATTCAGTTAGCGTCCCGGTCCGATGGAGGAAGCAGCTCTGGGTCTCATATCAAGGGCAACAAAGACACATGCTTCTGGACAGGAATCTCTCGGGGTGTCTCTCATTCCTGGAGACTCAGGCCAGGGGCTATGGAAACATTGGCAACATCCCTGCACCCGGTTTCTCCCCTGCCCCTGGCACCCCGCCATTGCACTTTTACAATTCTAAGACTTGCAAAGTGACTTGCATTAATTTGCCTTGTTTTGGTGCATCTTAGCCTTTGAACCATTAATCTTTTAGCATGTGATCTTATCTTTTTGTTGTCGCTCTTGTATCACTCACCTCACTGAGTCAAAATCGGCTTTTCTGTAGCTTCCAATGTGCAGAAATATAGAAAGAGCGGTTGGTTGGCCTTGGTATCCTCAATCTAAGGGTTACGACAACATATTGTGTTGCGTTATTGTTTATTGGATGTATTATTAACACGGCCTTAGATGAAATCATATTAAGAGGCGCTAGTTTAGAAGGAATATATCTTTTTAGACTTTATTTTTAATTGTGATGAAATGCACACAACATAAAAATTATCTGAACTGGGGCGCCTGGGTGGCTCGGTCGGTTAAGCATCCGACCTCGGCTCAGGTCATGATCTCACAGTCTGTGGGTTCGAGCCCCGCGTTGGGCTCTGTGCTGACATCTCAGAGCCTGGAGCCTGTTTCCGATTCTGTGTCTCCCTCTCTCTGTGACCCTCCCCCGTTCATGCTCTGTCTCTCTCTGTCTCAAAAATAAATAAACGTTAAACAAAAATTATCTGAACTACTTACTATACTATATATACTACTTAATATAGTATATATACTACATATATTTACTCTATACGCTACAACCATACTTGATTGTATAGTTCGGTGGCATTAAACACATTTGCACTGCTGTGCAGCCACAGCCACCATCCATCTCCAGAACTCTTTCATGCTGCAAAACTGAAACCCTGTCCCCATTAAACAACAACTCCCCATTCCCTCCTCCCCCAGCCCCTGGCATCAGCACTCTACTTTGTTTCTCTATGACTATGACCAACTCTAGGCCCCTCATGTCATTGGAACCATACAGTGTTTGTCCTTTTGCGACTCGCTTATTTCACATAGCAGAATAGACTTCAGGTTCATCCGTGTGGTGGCCTGTGTCAGAATGACTTTCCTTTCCATTTTTAATTTTTTAAGACTTTATTGAGGTATAATTGGCAAATAAAATTGTAAGATCTCTCAAGTATACAATGGGATGATTTGATAAGTGTAGACATTACGAAAAGAGTCTGGTCATTGAGTTAGTGGACACGTCCATCACCTCACATATTTACTTTTTTTTTTTTTTAGGTGAGAACTCTTAAGTTCTACTCTTTTATTAGCAAATCTTACTTCTACAATACAGTTTTATCATGTATAGTCATCACGTTATGCACTAGATTCTCAGAGCTTATTCATCTTACAACTGAAAGTTTGTACCTTTTACTACCTCTCCCTATTTCCCCACCTCCTCAGCTCCTGGAAGCCACCATTCTAGTTTTTTTCTAGAGTTTGACTTTTTTTTTTTTTAAGAGTCCCATATAAGGGATATCACCTAGTATTTGTCTTTCTCTTTCTGGCTGATTTCACTCAGCATGATGCCCTCCAGATTCATCCACGTTGTCACAAATGACAGGCTTTCCTCCATTTTTTAAGGGAAATAAAAATTTCCTTCTTTTTATAAAATGTTTATTTTTGAGAGACAGAGAGAGAGAGAGAGAGATCATGAGCAAGGGAGAGGTAGGAGTGGGGTAGAAGGAAACAGAGGATCCAAAGCGGGCTCCATACTGATAGCAGAAGCCTGACGTGGGGCTTTAACTCAGGAACCGTAAGCTCATGACAAGCTGAAGTCAGATGCTTAACTGACTGAGCCACCCAGGCGCCCCCTCCCCCCAAATTTCCTTCTTTTTAAATGGAATAATATTCCTTTGTATGTATACTATATATATTTTTTTATTCATTCATCCATTGATGGACACATTGGTTGTTTCCATACTTTGGCTATTGTGAATCATGCTTCAGTGAACGCAGGGATACAGATATCTCTTTGAGATAATGATTTCATTTCCTTTGGATACATACCCAGAAGTGGAATGGCTGGGTCATATGGTAGTTCTGTTTTTAATTACTTGAGGAAACTCCGTACTGTCCCCATAATGGCTGCACCGATTTACTTTCCCATCAACAGTGTACAAGATACTCTGTTGTTGAGAATTCTGCCTTTTCCCCATTAAATGGTCTTGGTATCCTTGTCAAAAATCATTTGATCCTATGTGTGACAGTTTATTTCTGGGCTCTCTGTGGTATTCCTTTGGTCTACATATCCACTTTATTCTAGTACCACACCCTTTTGATTGTTGTAGCTTTGTGTTAAGTTTTGAGATCAGAGAGCTTGGGACCTCAGCTTTGTTCTTCCCTTTTTAAAAGATAGTTCTTGGCTATTTGGGATCCTTTGGGATTACATATGAATTTCAGGATGAATTTTTCTGTGTCTGCCAAGAACATCACTGGGATTTTTTGATAGGATCGTGGTGGATCTATAGGTCACTTTGCGTAGTATCATCATCCTAACAATATCAAGTCTTCCAACGCATGAGCACAGGCTGTCTTTCCATTTATTTATGTCTTATTCAATTTCCTTCAGAAATGTTTTGTAGTTTTCAGTGTACAAGTCTTTCACTTCCTTGGTTAAATTAATTCCGAAGTAGTACATTATTATTTGATTCTGTTGTAAATGGACTTGTTTTTTAATTTCCTTTTCAGATTGCTCATAGTGCGTAGAGACACAACTGATTTTTGCATGTTGATTTCATATCATGCAACTTTGATGAATTTAATAGTTCTAACAGAGTGTGTTTGTGTGTGTGCGTGTGTGTGTGTAAAGAATGTAACTTCTTGAATGATTTTAAAACCATCTTCTCCCTATCTATTAAAAGGCTGTGCATGAATGCTCTCACATCTAACAAAGACTGAATGCGGATGTGTAGAGAATCCTGACCACTCCATGCCGGTGTCATAGAAAAAGCATATCACACGATTGCCAAGTGTGCTTTGAATCTGTCAGTTACACAAAACCAAGTGTAAATGGCTGGTATTCCAGGTTGAAAATGTTGACAGAAGAGCGGAATATTCCAGAGGTCTTTTTAGATGTTTTCAATTTGCTTAGCGTTAAAACGTGATCTCTGAATAAATTTCAATTGTGCTTATCCCAACATGTCAGTAATTTCACAGAAAAGGGTAAATAATGTTTAGCAGAAAATTGCTTTGCTTTGTGGGATCTCCTGCCACACCATAAATGAGGTGTAAATAGTTTTCTAGTTTAGGAAAAACAGTGAAAAGACTTTCCTCCTTGGGAATGGAAGTTTTACCTACTTTCGAAGTAATTGGAACGCCTGCCTGAAAACATGATAATCCGAGAACGCAGAGTTCAGAGAATTTCTGCAGGTCAAATTAGAGCTGCAAATGGAGGCTGTGTGTACTGGGCGATACATATAGCTGAAAGGAAAAGGATATGATTTAAAGAGGGAAATAGCTTGCAGCTGCTTCCACTGTTTAGGGGGATGGGGCCAACTCCTCTCTGTTGGGCCAGCCCTTAGGGTGGCGGAAAGGAGGGGAACAAGGTAAGCAACGGTTGCCTGTGTTGCTCTGGACCCAGAACAACCTCATCTAGGCCCCAGGAGTGTGCACTTTGGTGTTATCCCGAACTAAGCTTCCCTTGAGATGGTGAGGCCAGGGATTAGAACGGGGTCGGGGGTGGGGGTGGGGGTGGGGGTTGGGGGGGTGCGCGGCAGACATATGCATTACACCCTGTAACTCATCAGAGGCTGCAGAAAGCAGATCAGCAGAGCCAGTGGCTTCTCAAGCACACGGTTGCAGTAAATCAAAACCCTCCCCCTTCTTCCTTGGACTAAGGGACAAATTACCACTGAGCTCTTTCCCAGACATCCCCCATGCCCTGCTCGTGGAGCAACCAGACCCCGCGTGGGCCTGCCTATAATTATTGTTTACTTCCATTTCTTTGGCTCTGTCTCCTTTCAGTCCATTAACATAATGAGAGGGTCCCGTAGCCAGGCAACTGGGGATGGAACAGGTTCAGTTTAGACTCTGACTCACTGTGTTTCATTGGCTCAAACTCCAGTTGTGTCTGCCCTTGGTTTACCTCTCTTCTGTAGACTGCAAACCAGTCCCCAGTTGTGCCAGGTGACTCTCCCTGCCTTTGCTCCCGCCTTCACCACTTTATCCCCCAAACCCAAACTCAGGTAGATCTGTGTAATCTTCCCTGAGTATACAGACGACCCTTTTGTTTCTGCTCATCACTGCTGAGGACTTTTCCTTTCTCTGTGCAGTAGATTGTCCCTCTGATCAATATTGCCCATTAACATCGACTCCACCTTGTATGTCTTTCTAGATAGTTTTACCCCTATAAAAGGCAACAGGCTTTTAACTTTTCCCTTGTCTGTTCATCTTGTTTCACTTCTTTTGTATAATTGTTTGACTTCCCCTTGTATTATTCCATAGCATAAAAAAATATGATACCAACTATTATAATTCCCTGTTTGAAACGATGTAAAATATTAACTGTCCTGATCCCTTTTTCCAAAAGGAGACACCCTTTTAACCATGCTAAGCATGCATGCATGATGCATCTGGAAAGATTATCTTTTGACCATCATCGATAACTTTAACCAGCTTTTTTATCCCGTGGTTCTAAAGGGGGCCAGATTCTTATTTTTCCTAATATATTTCTTCTATATTTTTAAAAATTTAAAACAATTTCAAACTTAGAGAAAAGTTGTAAGTACAGAACAGAACTATTTTTTCCTAAACCATTTGAGAATCCTTTGCCCCTATGATGGCCCATCTCACCCAGATGTATTTGCTATAACCAGTATATCTCCTACGTAACTATGGCCATTCAAATCAGGAAATTAATGTGATGCATCATTACCATCTAATCCTCAAACCTTCTTTACATTTTGCCAGTTATCCTAATAATGTTCTATAAAGCAAAAGGATCCAATCTAAGTCTTGCATTACAGGCAGTTCTTTATCTCTTCAGTTTCCTTCAATCTCGCATAATTTCGGTCTTTCCTTGATTTTATGACCTTGAGGATTATAGGTGAGTTATTTAGTAGAATGTCCTTCAATTTGGATTGGTCTGATGTTCTCTCATGATTAAACTCAGATTGTGCATCTTTGCAGGAATATCATAGAGGTGATGTTCTGGTCTCATTACATCCTTCCATGTGGCTCATTTCAGTTTCTCTCATTACTGGTGGTGTTTACTTGGATCACTTACTATGGTGGTATTTGTCAGTTTCCCGCTCTAAAGTTACTCTTTGTTTCTCGTAGTAAATACCAAGTATTTTGGAGGAGAGTTCTCTGATTCTATGTAAATATCCTATTCCTCATGAAATTTTCAAGTTACTTATTTTGTTATTTATATTGACATGGACCTGTGGATCCCACTTTTACTCAATGGTTTATAATCTGTCATTATTATTATTACTATTTGTATGCTCAGAAATGTGCCAGAGCTGGTCAGTGGAAACCCCTTGAGGCTGGCATCTGTGTCCATTTGATAGTTCTTCTCATTCTTTGAGTGCCGCCATACTTTCTGGCACAAAAAAAGATTTCAGGGTCATCTTGGACTTTTCCTGCTGCGGTGCTAGAATCAGCCACTTCTCCAAGGTGCCCTCGTTCTTTTGAGTGGAAAATGGTATTCAGAAACCAAGACGTGGGCACTAAATGTGCTCATTGCTATTGGGATATTTGGTGTTCCCAGCCCTGTCTGTGCACGGGGCTAAAGCACGTATGTATGTATGTTCATGCGCACCTGCACAAACCCACATGTACACTTACATCTATATTTATTTTGGTACATAGCTTTATGTCTTGAAAACCTCTAATTCCAATCAAGAAACAATGCTCCTGCGGGCTTCTCCCTTTTCACTTCTCTAACGGCAAGAAATCTGGTTCCCATTATCCTCAGCACAGCTGCTTATTTGGTCAGTTTCCCAAGCTGTGCCCAACTTTGCGTCGCTGCTGCCTCTCCCACCTGCATGCCCGTGCAGATACCCTTCTCACCCTACACCAGGCTGGCCCCCCCAAGCACAGGGCCTTCTCATTCTACTCCGCTTTGATACCCTGAGCCGGGTCAGCCTCTGTGGGAGACATGTTCGCCCTTCTCGGGACTCTGGCTCTGAGGGAAACACATTTTAGGCACTCCCCCTACCTCGGGCAGACACCCACTTTGCTTGGTTCAACCTAACGTGCTTTGGACTTTACTGTTCAGAGAGAGAAAGAAGAGAAGAGAAAGAGCCCCGGCATGTATTGAGTTGTAGCGTCCACCTGCACAAGATGCCAACTTTCTTGACTCTTGGTCACACGGTCTGGAGGACAAATTCCATGGCTTTTGCATTATATACACTTTTGCATTATATACACTCTGGAGGATTAAGGGTAAAATTCTGACCAATTAAAATGGCCTCCGTCACCTGGAAGAAACAGAAGCCACTTGTGGCTCAAAGTATTGTAAATAATTGACTCCTCTTGTTACAACTTTGTCCTGGCAACATTTGTCAGCACTGCCCTCAGCTTCAGGCAGTAGGGCTCCTTCCCTTCCCTGGAGCTTCAGAGTCTCGCCCTCACCTCCTCCTAGCCATCACCTCCATCTCCCTCTGCTGCCACACGGGGTGGGGTCGTGGGGCCAAAGGCAAGTGCCCACTTGGGGCCCGTGCTTCCTTCTCCTCAGCTCTGTTCTGAGTACCTGGGACCCTGGATTTTCCCACCCACATAGCCTGCTTGTGGGGCCTGTACCGGCTTCTTTTCCAGGCCAAAGTGAATAGCATCTTAACTGCATGCACCCGGGAGTTAGACAGTAGCCAAGGGGTGGCTGTTTGGAAAGGGCGGATAGAAGCTGGGTGTGTGGGCTGAGATCTCTAGACTGGGCATCCACGAGGCCCCCTTTTGGTGCAGAGTGAAGCTGAGGGTAGAAAGAGGAAGGACAGAGCATGTGTGTCCATGTTTCAGGGCAAAGTTCTGAGAAGCCTGCGCACCCTAAATGTGAAACTGGCCTTCCACGTGTTTAGGATGGAATATTTGTCAAGGTAAGGGGATAGGATATATTTTATTTTCCAGCTATTAGGCTTATTTGTAACACTGGCATATTTAGACCATATGGCACATGCGTCTACATTGTTATTCCTGCTCAAGGTCCATCAAATATTACAGATAGTCCTGGCCCTTGCATGGGGTAGGCGCCCGTGTGCACATGGGTGCGTGCGCACGTGTGCATGTGTGTATGCGTTTCTTATGTAACCTCCCTGGTACTCCTTCCATCAGGGGCCATTCTAACATGTTCCCAGGCGTCTGCTCTGATGACCTGTTGCCAGATCTGTCAGGGAGACACCTGTTGTTAGGGTCGCTACTCCAATACCGAGAAGCACTCTAAGAGGGTCATCTCTTTCCTCGAAGGGGCTCCGGTTAAGTGGCAATAACTGATAATAGCACTCAGACCCGGCTGCACTTTGTCGGCCTCCACTTCTGTGGGGTTCGAAGCGACCTGCTTGCAACCAGATCCTCTGTGCACCGTATCAGGGAGGGCTCCCAAAGTGCGGCTATTTGGGTGGCCAAAATATAAGAAGCTATAGTAGCTTATTTATTAGCACGAGTCACTAAGGTTTGCTTAGAGGAAACCCACATTTCTCAGGGCCCTCTCGTTTGTGCCAGACAGGTCATAGCAGCGCTGGTCGTGGGGAGATGGGCCCATTGACAGCAGGCCCCTTTTCGCACGTGTGTGCGTCTTGCTTGGGAGAGGATAGGAAAGTTAAGGGAGACTTCGATTACCCAGCACAATTCAGAACGAGAACATTTCAATTTCCTCCTGGCAGGTGGAGTTTGGGGACCCTGGTATGCGGGGAGAGAAATGAGGAAGGGTCAGGAGAGAGGAAGGGTGGTACTGGGTAGACGTAAGGAAATCAACCAATAGAATTTAAAGACAAGGATGTTCATCAAATAACAACAACCCTTTTAATACCTATATGGTGTAGGTGACGAGTACAAATCATCAGAATCATCTTTAGAATATCTCCCTTTCGGGGGGTCTGGGTGGCTCAGTCAACTGAGTGTCTGACCTCGGTTTAGGTCATGACCTCACAGTTCGTGGGTTCAGGTCCCGTGTCGGGCTCTGTGCTGACAGCTCGGAACCTGGAGCCTGCTTTGGATTCTGTGTCTCTCTCTCCCTCTGCCTTTTCCTTGCTTGTGCTGTCTCTCTTTCAAAAATAGATAAACATTAAAAAATTAAAAATATTAAAAAATGAAATAAATAAAATATTTGCCTTTCTGCATTCATGGATGTATTATATGCCATTATTACTTAAAAATTCTTTTTTTCAACATTTATTTATTTTTGGGACAGAGAGAGACAGAGCGTGAACAGGGGAGGGGCAGAGAGAGAGGGAGACACAGAATCGGAAACGGGCTCCAGGCTCTGAGCCATCAGCCCAGAGCCCGACGCGGGGCTCGAACTCACGGACCGCGAGATTGTGACCTGGCTGAAGTCGGACGCTTAACCGACTGCGCCACCCAGGCGCCCCTAAAAATTCTTATCTCCTGGCTCTTTTTTTTAAAAAGTTGTGATAACAGGGTGGCTCAATTTATTAAGCATCCGACTTTGGCTCAGGTCATGATCTCGTGGTTCGGCGTTTGGGCCCTGAGTTGGGCTCTGTGATGACAGCTCAGAGCCTGGAGCCTGCTTCACATTCTGTCTCTCCCTCTCTCTCTGCCCTCCCCTGCTCGCACTCTGTCTCTCCCTCTCAAAAATAAATAAACATTAAAAAAAATTTTTTTTAAGTTGTGATAACAGCTTGCACTTATATCTTTATGAAGATTCTATACGTTTAGTATGCATGGAAAGTCGAATTTCTATATTACCTTTTAAAGTTAAAACAACCAATCATTTCTTATTTCACTTGCAAAATAATTTTTGGGGGGTTGGAGGGACCACGCATTATATATATCCAGAGTTGAAGACAATGTGCGCAATCATTGATGCTTATATTAATCATAACAAAATCTGTCGCCTACAGGGTGGCTCTAAGGGTACTAATCATACTCGGCTTAATGTAAGCAAAAGCTCGCAACAAACATAGTTTCCTATAACAAATGCCTATAATCTCAAGGTCATATGTCAATATACCTTGTAACTTTCTTTCACAAATCTTTCAATGAAACAGGAATGCTCTTTGCTCTTTTAGGTAAACTCAACTCTGTGATGAGAAGATACAAAATCCATACAGACTTCATTTAGACTTTATGGTAACTTGCATGTGAATCCTTCCTAACCCTCTCCTCTGTCTTTCAAAATGAGAGACAATGGGTAACGTGGGGCTTTGCCTTCTCAGAATCGCTTGTATCTACAGCTTAAAGTTCCTGCTTAAAACAAAAAGAAAACAAAAAAGCAGACAAAAACTTGGGACCTCTTGGGTCAGCTACCTTTTTAATCCAGATTGAATAGAAAACATTTGGAGGATCTGTTTCGAGTTTCTCCAAGTATCTCAGGTGATACCCACACAGGGCTGTGTGGCACATGTCAGGGACATACTCTACAAGATAAAGTCGGGTTTAGTTTCTTTTGGAAAGTGATGAGCCTGAAGATGGGAGGGCACCCATTACAATGAGTGCTGGAATCAGGAACCCAGCTTCAGCTAAAGCCACTGTATTGTGCACTAAGCCGGACTTCTAATTTGATAAGTATGACCATAAACCAGTTACATACATCCCCAATGGACTGCTACTTTATTTTCATTATATGCCGAAAAATTTCTTCAAAAATTTACCTTTATATTAAACTTAACATCTATAGAACTTTTTTAAATGTTTATTTATTTTTGAGAGGGAGGGAGGGAGGGGCAGAGGGAGAAGGAGACACAGAATCCGAAGCAGGCTCCAGGCTCTGAGCTGTCAGCACAGAGCCCGACGCGGGGCTCCAACTCATGAACCACGAGGTTGTGACCTGAGCTGAAGTCGGATGTTTAACTGACTGAGCCACTCAGGCGCCCAAGTATCTATAGAACTTTTAAATCCTAAGTGCAACTTAGAAAGAAATCAACAACAGGGGGAAAAGTTAGTTGATTCTAATAATTCATAATTTTATTTCTAACAATATATTTGTAAAAGTTTTTATTTACAAAAAATTTTAATGTTTATTGATTTTTTAGAGAAAGAAACAGAGAGAGAGAGTGGAGGAGGGGCAGAGAGAGAGGGAGCCGCGGAATTGGAAGCAGGCTCCATGCTCTGGGCTGTCAGCACACAGCCCAATGAAGGGCTTGAACTCACGAACTGAGAGATCATGACCTAAACCAAAGTGGGACACTTAACCGACTGAGCCACCCACGCACCGCTTGTATTTCTTTTTTTAATGTTTATTTACTTAATTTGAGAGAGAGAGACAGAGACAGAGAGAGAGATTGCGAACAGGAGAGAGACTGAGAGAGAGGGGGTAAGAGAGAATCCCAAGCAGCTGAGAATCTTCCCACTGAGAGAGCAGAGCCAGAGGCAGGGCTCGATATCACCAACCATGAGATCATGACCTGTATATTCATCATATTTCTAACAATATTGTTTAGATATTCATTGCTTTTAAAAGACTTCAGGGCTCAAATAATGATCTACAAGCAGATGGAATGAGTTCTAGAAATAAGTTACAAATATTAATGAAAAATTCTGCCAGAGAAGTAAACAAAAAAGTAGAAAAATAGATGTTTTTTCTGAACATATAAAATATTTGCCCTCTTCTTTTGAAAAAGACATCTTAATTTATGTCAGCAAATTGTATGATAGTGTTGGGAAGCGGGAGGGTGTGGTGATTCGTGTGGGTTTGCACCACCTTTGACCTTGGCCCTCTCTTGGAGATAGATTACCCTGCCCTGTGCAAAGGAAGAGAATTGATCTCAATGAAGAAGCTACAAATTAGACAGCATGGTGCTCCCATAGCAAGATACGAAGGGCAGTGGATATTAATTCCATTTAGGAACTGATGCAAATAAACAGTACCTCCAAGACATTTCAGCTACCTCCAACAGCCACCGAAGCATGGTTAATTGTTTTTGTTATAATAAGCCTTTACTCTGGTATCAGGTGCATCATTTCTTGACATGTTACATTTGAAACACAATATTACAATTCTACTTAGATTGACACAGCTGGATCAACTTCATTTTTCCATTTCATTCAAATAGCCACAAAATTTCATGATTGACCAGAGGATTAAATTAGCCTAATGGACAAGAACAGAAGAGGCATTTCCCTCTTTTATTTCTTTCTCTAATAGAGTTATATCTAATAAAGGCATTAAATACGAATTTTCAAAAACCACCATCCTGGAATGACATATTGACATAACTTCGTGAACAAGCGTCTGTCTTTGAGGGTGATTTCTGTGATTATTCAGTAGAGAATTTGGCCACTTTTATTTCATAGGACTCATTTTGTAAATTTCAAGGTTATGTATATGGTACCAAACAGCTGGTTGATTGAGCTAATTCAGAAAAAAGAATAAGCCAATTACCTTAGGGACAAATTAAATTTCTTTCACCTTAACCCATTGTTTAAAAATAGGACATTAGAGTCTGTGTTCTGGTCCTAAAATAGCACAGCCTAGAAAATTAGGCAGGAAAAGGGGTTCACATGCATCACTGTTTTTACTCATGTGACAGACATTTCCTTCTTCCTTGGTCTTTTTAAATTGGAGCCTGTCCCTAAATTTGCCTATGACCATCCCTGCATGTCCTGTTTGCTCCCCATGTGGACTCCTGGTGACTGAGAGGAGGAGATTATAAGGCTCAATATCTTAAAAAAATGATTTTAAACTTAATGATGTTTCAGGTTTGGGTTCCCACAAGCAGTCACTGAGATGAGAATTTCTAGCTGTGTGATTTACTGAGGATGTGCTCCGAGGAGACACTGGGACAGGGGTAAAATGGACAGAAGTGTGGTGGAAACCAAGCAGGGGTATGATTGCAGCAAGTCTCACAGGAAAGCTTTGGCTATGTGTGCAGGGCAAGGGAGCCGGGCGTATGTGCCCTGGGTCTTCAGTTATTGGCTAAGAGCCGCCCAGCAGGATGCAAAGTCCCAACACCTCCAACTTGAGTAGTGAGGGGAAGTCCTCTAAGGAAGAGTCATAGGCTTGGGCAATCCTGAAGCCAGTGAAGGGAGGCTCTGAGGAGACATGTCCTGAGGACAGTGCCCACCACAGTCCACCCCTTGTGCTGCCAGGATCCACCTTGTCTCACATTATGTCCTCTGACTTCTCCTGGTTTCTTCATTCTGGTACTTGGTCATAGTTTCCATAGCTTGGAGCAGAGTATATCCTGCTGCTGCAGGGGTCACAAGACATATATCTATGACCATCACCCCTTCCAGCACTTCTGTTAGTGTAGGTGATTATTTGTGGGTCACTGACAATGTTCCCCGCAAATGGAATTAAAGAAACTGGTCACATATTGTTAGATATAAGGCATCGGGAACACTTGGCTATTACCTGAACATTAGAGTCAAGATGATGGCCAGAGGGAAGAAAACAAGCTATGGGATAGGTATCCCTTGTACCACTTAACAAAGCCCATTTCTTTCCCATCTGCCATGACTTATAACAGGCAAATGTTCCAGAGTTTTTGAAATAGTTCAGCTTTAAACCCCACTTCTGAAATGCCAACATTTGAGGTTCTAAATGTTATATTTTAGTTGCCTCTCACTCACACACCACAAAAATCCTCCCTTTGACTGTTGCAGGTCATTGCTACCAATTGTGGCCAAGCAAAGTGGCCATGTGACAGAGCAGCAGCCACAGGAAGCAGGAGCAGAGCAGGTGGGCAGGGTTCGGAGAGCTGAAAACCGGCAGAGTTTGCGGAAGTGAGCATAGCAACATCAGCACCAGTCACGAAGACACTTGCCTGATGCCAGACAGGGTTTCATGGGAGCCATGGCAGGGCCCGATGTCATCAGAAGACTGGGGAGGAGAAAGGAAGTGTAGGGGGCGCTCGCCTGTTCTAATTTTTTTTAACGTTGACAGAGAGAGGGACAGTGTGGGCAGGGGAGGGCAGAGAGAGAGGGAGACACAGGATCGGAAGCAGGCTCCAAACTCCAAGCTGTCAGCACTGAGCCCCATGCTGGGCTCGAACTCACAAACCGTGAGATCATGACCTGACCCGGTCAGACACTCAACTGAGCCACCCAGGCACCCCAAGGGCGCACACGTCTTCTAAAGACAAAAGCAGACAAGTTCATGGAGCACTGGGAACTCAGGTGTTCTCTGAGGGAGACTCCTTTGCAAACCAGTTGCTGGTACACAGCTCTTGCCTCCTGCCCCCACCAGGCCAGGCTTTCTGCTTTGATAGAACTATGATTCAGCACGTCGTCCTGTCTTCATAGGCTGGAACAAGTCACACTCTTCATCTGTGTTACTTGCACTGGCTTTGTATTAACGACACATCTTGTGTCACACCCTGGACTATGAGTCAGTCACAGGGTCTTCTTGGCCTCGCTCTCCTCCGTTCACTGAGGTTGGGACCATTTGCCGGCCCATCTGAGGAGGAGGTGTGAAGCAAATTACCGTAAACCATTAAAAAAATATAAAGGGCCAGCACATGAAGCATTACACACTGTGAATTATGAACAACAATGACTATGTCGGGCCAAGTAAATTGTGTCCTATTACAGGGAATCATTTCAGACAGATGATTTGTTCCTACTTGAAAAATAGGCTGAATATTTTTTAGAAGCAAAACTCTGCATTATGAACATCTTGAAGTATCTAGAGATGTGTGAGGTTCAAGGGTTTCTTTTATATTTATCAGGTCACATTAGTATTTCAGTTAACCAATTTTGTTGAGTACTTCCTATGTGCTGGGGATATGGTAACCTGATGCCATCTCCCAGTAGCGCTACAGAAAGTACCAGAACACAGGCAACGTAAATAATGGCTTCAGGGAGCTGATGGGGAAGCCGTGCACCTCCCCCACTATTTTTTTTAAGTTTACTTATTTATTTTTAGAGAGGGAGAGAGAGAGAGAGAGAGCACAAGCAGGGGAGGGGCAGAGAGAAGAAGAGAAAGAATCCCCAGCAGGGCACAGAGCCTGATGAGGGGCTCAACCTCACAAACTGTGAGATCATGATCTGAACCGAGATTGAGTCGGATACTTAACTGATGGAGTCACCCGGGCGCCCCCCCCAACTCTTTTTTTAAAGTTTATTTTGAGAGAGAGAGAGAGAGAGAGAGAGAGAGAACACAAGCAGGGGAGGGGCACAGAGAGGATCCCAAGCAGGCTCCATGCTGTCAGCGCACAACCTGATATGGGGCTTGATCTCATGAACTGTGAGATCATGACCTGAGCTGAAATCAAGAATGATACACCAACCAATGGAATCCCCCGGGCTCCCCTGAACATCCTCTCTTAACTTTAAGTCTTCCATCATATGCTGAAAAATGCCCTCTCCCCTTTCCCCAATTGCTCTAAGATATCTTTGCCCCAATCCCTAGAACCCGTGAGTTGAACATTACCTTATTTGGAACAGTCTTTGCAGGTGTGATGAAATTAAAGCCCTTGAGATGGGAGATTATCCTGGATTATCCAGGTGGGCCCTAAATGCAGTCACATGTATCCTTATATGAGTGAGGCAGAGGGAGATTTGTTGCTCCCAAAAGACAAGAGCAAGTGAAGGCGGGGAAGGGTTAGAGCAACATGGCCACAGACCAAGGACCTGCCTGTAGAAGCTGGATTCCACCAGCAGGTGAAAGAGGCAAGAACCAGATTCTCTCCTAGAGCCCAGAATATCTCCCTTTGATACCCAGAGTATCCTGGGTCATGAAGAAGCAAGCCTAGAAAAGCCAATAAGAGGGGACATTCAGCACGTTAAGGACCTGTAGGGACTGTCCAGGTGGAAAAGGCATGGCGAGGCTGTTTAGGCAGGGGGCCCAGTATGGAAAAGTCAAGCCAATGATCACAAGGGCTGTTGCCTCTTCTGGGGAGGCCCTCTGTGTCCCCTCTGCCCACCTCACCCCTCCTTTCTGGCTCAGTGGATCTCAAATGGGGCTGATTTTTGCTCTTTCCTCCAAGGGACGTGTGACAGTCTCTAGAGATGTTTTAGCCATCATGACCTGGGGGCTCCTACTGGTATCTAGCCGGCAGAGGCTGGGGATGCTGCTAAGTATCCCGCAATGCACAAGAAGCCTCACTACAGGCCAGAACGTAGATTGTGTTGCAGTGGACACACCCGCCCTAGCTAATCGCACCTATTGCGAGGTTGCATCTCACTTCTTGCAGCCCTGACGAGGTCAGAGCTCTCTCGCAGTAACCTATACTCCTCCTTCACTTGCTCCCTCACAAGAACAGTGAACTGTGCAGACCAGAAGCTCCTGAAAATAGGGCCTGGGATTACGGAGCTCAGGAATTATCCACTGAGTGGTGGTGAACAAGCAGGGCATTTTGGAGACAGCCAGGAGCCCAGTGAGGGAGGCTAGTAAGTTGGGAAGGAGGGAAGGAGTTCCTGAGATGAGACAGCATGGAAGGGTCTGAGGGCCATGGGATGGGCTTACTTGCTAGTTTCCTTCCATGCCCTCAGAGACTCCTGGTGCAATGAGGCTAGATCTCCTCTGTCTTAGAATGGTGGTGTTTGTGGCCCTTGTTAGGGTGCTCTTGCAGGGGTCTAGGTGAGAAATGATGGGGAGCGTCAGGCACAGGCAGAAATGACGGGGCAGATGCGAGGAATGTGTTGGTGGGAGAGTAGGTAGGACAGTAGAGGATCCAGTAGTCATCCCTTGGATTTCAGAGAAGAGAGGGAGGAAGAGAGAGGGAGGACATCTCTGAGTGTCTGCAAAGGGGGATGGTATTTGGAGCAGTCTGGTGGGAGAAGGTGGAAGAGGATGGTGAGGTTATCTGCCTACTTCTCTTCTACTTCTGTTTCCAACAGATCAAGATACTCTCCATGGGGAGCTGCTTCCCTGAGTTCAGGAGGCATCATCTGCTCCTCACTGCTGATGCAGGACATTAGATCCTTATGGTGTGGCATTTTATTAAAGCCTAGAAGAGGAAAAGGAAGTGAGCTGGGGGGAGGGGCAGGTGGGTCATGTGGACCCAGAAGAGAAAGAAGCTGGGAAGGTACACAGGGTGCACGTCCCATACGGCAGGCAGGCCAGTCCTGGCTTAGCTACGAACCAGTCTTGTGACCGTGGCCAAGTCACCTGGCATCTCCATTAGGATCCTCAACCACAAGGGATAGGCGGGGTTAGATCGTCTCATGGGTCCCTTCAGCTGGGATTGTCTGCCTCTGCAGAAATGAGCCTTGTTCTGACTGCCGTGTTTCTGGGGGTGCTTAGAAATGATACTGGAAAGCCAGGCTTTCAGCAGTCAAGCTGCTGGCCGGGAAAGAATTCTCTTGGTTTAAGCAGAGATTTTGAAAAAGGGATGGAGGGAGCATTCATTGCCTTGGTACCCAAGGGGAAGTATTACTTTCACCCGGAAGGAGAGGAAGGGGAACCGGCTTCAATGATTTCTTTGTCCTCTGAGAAATTTGCTACTCACACCCATGCAGCAGCAGTCAGCAGTCACCGTTGGAATGAATCTGAACAAAAGTTACAAAATAAATAATTACAACCGGCTGCAGAAGGAATCTAATATTGTTAAAAATCTCTCAAGCGAAAACACCGTCATGTATTTGGATCTAATTGCCAACAACAGATAAGCATTAATTCATGTGGGCATCTGAAACAATGGTGACTTGGGGTGGAGGAGGGGGAGAATGTGGTACTGGGAGGCACTGGATGATTACGGCTACTTGGGGTGGCTCTTCTTCAAGTCAGATCGGGAGAAAAATATTGAAGCATCTGAACTGCACACAAGGTCTGGAATCACCCCCAGCAATACTGGTGCCTGGAGAACAGATGCAGTCTGCTTTACAGCGAGGGCCAGTGATTTCCTGGCCACGAGTTGCCTTCAGCAGCGGGACTGCCTGTAGCAATTCCACTTCCTGTGCTGGGCCCAGGGTGCTACATCGCACGACCCAGGGGACGCGGTAAAAATTAGATTCCACGCAGGAATGTGTGTTTGAAAGGGGCTCTTGTTTTCCTTTTCTGTGTGTGCTCATCCCATCATGTTAAATATTTGACAGCAGATTATTAAAGTGCATATACTTCGTCACTTTCAATTAGGATTACCATATTTAGCAAATACAAATTCAGATTGCCCGGTTGAGTGTGAATTTCAGATGAACAGTAAATAATTGTTTGTCTCAGATGTTGCATGGACATAAAAAATATCCATCGTTTATTTGAAATCAAAATTCAACTAGGCATCCTGTGATTTTAAATCAGAAAACCCTGTTTCAACTATAGTATTTTTTTTGCATGTACAAACATTTGTGTGTGTGCAGATATAAATATATTTTTCCACATAAATGGTAGCATATTGCACACTATTCTGTCTTGATTTTATTCTTTTTAAAAAAAAATTTTTTTTTCAACATTTATTTATTTTTGGGACAGAGAGAGACAGAGCATGAACGCGGGAGGGGCAGAGAGAGAGGGAGACACAGAATTGGAAGCAGGCTCCAGGCTCTGAGCCATCAGCCCAGAGCCTGACGCAGGGCTCGAACTCCCGGACCGCGAGATCGTGACCTGGCTGAAGTTGGACGCTTAACCGACTGCGCAACCCAGACGCCCCTTGATTTTATTCTTTAATAATGTATCTAATAGATTACTATTTATCAGTACACATATACCTACCTCATTCTTTTTCATAGCTATTGAATAGATTACCATAGACACTTAGCCATCGATAGATGTTTATGTACAACTTACAAATTTTTTAAGTCACATGGGGCTCGACCTCATGACCCCAAAACTGAGAGTTACGTGCTCTACTGACTAAGCCAATCAGATGCCCCCCAACTTAGAATTTTATGGTCACCAAATAATGTAAAGCCTTTTTATTTGTGCTACCTTCTCTAGGAAAGATCTAGAGAGGTCTAGGGAAGACAAATATGGCCTTTGTGTTGCTATCCAGTTGCTGATGGAAATGCATCATTCAGTAAACAGCAGCAGTCATAATCGTCCCCTTAGAGCCCTGCATAGTCCTGCTTTAACATGGACTGGTTGCTCTCCAGGAATATACACAGCATATTCTGGGTTTTGTCTTCACTGCTGTCATAGGTTGGATCCATTGTTTCCTGGGTCCGATGTCTTCATCTTTCTTGGTTTATACTCTCACTTTTTTAGGAGAGCATTCTCTAGGAGTTTTCTTGCAAAAACAGCTTACGGAGTAATATTCTAGGTTTTTGCATGTTCGAAAAGATTCGATTTTGTTCTCATATGTTATTGATAGTTTGGCTTGATATAGAACTGTAATTTGCAAATATTTTTCTTTCAGAATTTTAAAGAAAATATTCCGCTATCTTCTAAATTCTGTGTTATTATTAAGAGGCCTGAAGCCATTCTGATTTTTTTTTAATATATCTTGGTTTTTTCTCTTTCTTCTTTGGAAGCATATAGCATTGTTTCTTTCTGGTGATGAGAAATTTCTTGAAGATGTGCCATAGTGTTGGTCTTTTTTATTAATGGTGCATGGCTGTTGATAGACCCATAATTCTAGAGACTTCAATTAAAGTTCATATTTTTTTGTATTTCCTGGGTAGATTAGTCCCAATAATTTTCCCTGTTCTCTTATTTTAGAACACGTCTTATTAGGATATTTGACTTTTGGGAGATGAATCTCTAATTTTCTTATCTTGTCTATTTTCCATATTCTTGTCTCTTATACTTCCCAGGAGATTTTCTTGATTTTCTCTCTCAAACATTTTAATGAATTTTTAAAATGTTGAATGTTTGTGCTCACTTCGGCAGCACATATACTAAAATGTTGAATGTTTAAAGTGTTGAATATTTTACCAGTTGGGATAGGCTAGCATATCTCAGTGACATCAAATGACAAAGGTTTCGTTCTAGTTCAAGCTACACATCCCTTGAGGGTCATCATCGCTCTGCTCTGCATTATTGTCCCACTGAGACACAAGCTGATGGCAGGATTCACACCTGGAACATGGCTAGTCTCCTAGCAGAGAGAAAAAAAAGGAGCATATGCAAATCACACATTAACTCATAAAGCTCTTTCCTGGACAGACACTGCTGCTTATGTTTCAGTGACCAAAGCCTGTCCCATGACTAAATCTGCCATTCATAGGGTAGGGAATTATAGTCCTCCTTCAGGAGGGGAAATGAATATTGTGGATAATAGCACATTCAATCACACATGATGCTTTTATTTTTTATTTTTTTTTTCAATGTTTTTTATTTATTTTTGGGACAGAGAGAGACAGAGCATGAACGGGGGAGGGGCAGAGAGAGAGGGAGACACAGAATCAGAAACAGGCTCCAGGCTCTGAGCCATCAGCCCAGAGCCCGACGCGGGGCTCGAACTCCCGGACCGCGAGATCGTGACCCGGCTGAAGTCGGACGCTTAACCGACTGCGCCACCCAGGCGCCCCACACATGATGTTTTTAAAATAGCAAGATTGCATTCTTGTTTTCTGATTCATCCATTACTTGATTTATGGATTTAATATCATCTCAAAGCTCTCCGAGGACATTATTTACATTTTAATTTATATTTTAAAGTTTTTGCCTGAAAAATTATTTCCGCTGGTTCTCTTCTTTTTTTCCATTTGTTTGTTTGTTTTTGCCTCCATACCGTGGGCTTTCCTTGGATGTATCGTGATCCTTGGTTGCCAAATCAGATTTAAGAGTAAGTCACTCGAAAGAAGACTGGAAGTTGACCAGGAGGCTTCTCTTTTGAGTGGGTAGCAGATATCTTGTCGGGGCCAACAGTTAGTCTATGGAGGTTGTACCAGTCCCATCAGGAAATAGGCGGCACTTAAGAAAGGGACTGGGAGGGGCGCCTGGGTGGCGCAGTCGGTTAAGCATCCGACTTCAGCCGGGTCACGATCTCGCGGTCCGTGAGTTCGAGCCCCGCGTCGGGCTCTGGGCTGATGGCTCAGAGCCTGGAGCTTGTTTCCGATTCTGTGTCTCCCTCTCTCTCTGCCCCTCCCACGTTCATGCTTTGTCTCTCTCTGTCCCAAAAAAATAAATAAACGTTTGAAAAAAAAAATTAAAAAAAAAAAAAAAGAAAGGGACTGGGAGAGAATTTAACAATAGAGTTACGGAAAACAATGGATGGTGAAGCACTTGGTGTTTAGGGAGCCATTGTCATCTGACACCTGAAGAGACCAGGGAGATTAGAAGTTTCTGAAATCTGATAAAGCTTAAAGCTGTGGGAGAGGGGTTTCTCAACAGGAACTGTTACTGTTATGCCCAGAATTCGCGATCCCCAAAGACCACCAGGGAGCCGAGTCCGATGCAAAAGCAAAGAGCCTTTATTCGAGCTAGCTCGAGCTCAATCCCCTACCTGCACGGATGCAGCGGTGAGATACCGGGGAGAGAGAGCGAGTTTCAAAAGGACAAAGGTTTTATTGGGGCCTAGGGGCAGTTGGTGAGGTAATGGCTGTGGCCTCAGCCGATTGGCTGGGGAAGGGTCCAAGTCCTGTTAGGCAGGTGAGCCAGGAGGTTACTCAAGGGGAGGAGGCGTGGTCAAGGTGAAGGACACAGAACAAGATGGAGTCGGCCGGCGTAGGCCCGCCCTTTCATTACTATAGGTGGGGGAATGCAGCATGCCAACTCTAGCCTGGCACGAAGGGAGATAATACATACTCCAACCATCTCTCCTTTTCAGTGTTCCATGCTCATGCCAGTGCACCCCTAACCCAGCAGGACCCACCCGGAAGCCAGCAGAAGAGAGAGCCCACATGACACAGTGGGTCGGGGTTTTCCTCCTGAAACAGAACATAGAAGAGGGAGGAAAAGGACAGATCTGAAGGACCAAGTGGAGAACATCTGGCACAGAGATCTTTTCTCTAGGGGACAACTCAATGTCTCCAGCAGGGAGTCCTCCGGAAGCCTTCTCAGGGTGAGCACCTGGCTTCCAGGCATTTCTGCAAAAAGGGTGAGACGGGGAGGCTGGGAGGCCAGTTATTCTGTATGAAGACTCTCCTCTAATCCCGTCCTCTCTTCTCCATGCCTCAGCCCAGCACTCCACTGCATCTTCTGCCCCAGGTAATAGGCTGCTCAGGGGATGAGCCAGTTCCCTTTCTGTTGTGTAAATCCTTAGGATGGGGCTTCCTCCCCTCTGCTGGATCAGTTACCACTTCTCTTCCAGGCTGTTGTTGAAATTCCTTGGTTCTGCTTACATTCCCTTTTTGATTTCTCTATTTTACTGGGAAATAATACTACTTAACATTTTTATATTTATTTTAACATAAGGACGTTCTTTGACATTGTCTATAACGTGCTGTACAAAAAGTAAGTAATTAGAGTAACAAATATAATATGCTGACATATTACCCTGACAATAGATACTGATATACCCCACTCTCAGTGGAATATATTCTAAGGATGAGGGAGAGAAAGAGAGAGAGAAAGCAAAGAAATTATAACCTTGATATTGTATGGGTTCTTTATAAGGGTATTGGCATTTTAAACCCAAAACTCTTTGGGTGTGAATTATAGACTGGAACGCATGAGGAAACATATCCATGTTTTAGGAACCTTTCAGTTGAAGAAGTAGAAGGGGGGAGGGTGTGGAAGAACACCGTGTTGGTCGATCTGATACTATGGCTTTAGACACCAACAGTATCTGTGTTCCTGTTGTGAAGTAGTGAGAAGTGCATAAATTCACCAAGCAGGATTCTTGCCAGGGATGTTTGACCTAAATGTCATCACAAGGAAAGAGACAAACACAGAGTGTAGGACGTTTTGCAGGGACGCTTCAGAGGACGCGCCATCATGAAGAACAGAGAGCGGTGAGGCGATTGTTCTATATTAGGGGAGAATAACAAGACATAATACCCAATGCAGGCATGTGAACCTTGACTACATTCTGAGTTGAAAGAGAACACAAAGGAAGGACGCCATTGGGACAGCTGGGGAGGTGGTGTTAGATTATTTAGTTGAGTTACATTGTTTTTTTAGGGGTAGGAGCAGGGTTGTGGTTGAAACCAATTACACTGGTTTTTTAGGGGTGGGAGCAAGGTTGTAGATAGCCCACACCCTACTTTCCAATGGTTTGGCAAGAGGAAGGCAAGAGCGTGCAGAGGGAGAAGTGAAGTGGGCTTGACAACGTGTCAGCGGGTGGATTTTAGGTGTGTTCACTGTATCACTATTTTGAAAGTTCAAAATAAAAGTGAATGAATTGTAAAAACGTGCTAAAAAAACTTCTAACTTTAATATTCCAAACAACTGTAGCAAGAGCATAGTTGTCTATCCCGTTCCCCCCCCCCCCCCCCCACTCTCTAGTAACCCAAGTGAGCTTTGCTTTGTGAAATCAATAATACGTGACTGAGGCACACTGAAGGAAGAGAGGAAAGGTAGGGAGAATGTCCTAGAGCAATAGCTCTGGTCGAGAAATGCAACTCGCTCTCCCGCTGAGAGAGTTTGTTCAAAAAGATGGCTTCTTGCAGCTTCACCTTACTGCTCCTAGATGCCAAACACCAAAACCCAAGCCACCTTCCAGTCCCCTAGAAAAGGGATTGCCATACACTTCTCTGTGAGAAGAGACAGGAAGCCCAGGGACACAAGCATCCCTTCCTGGCACAGGCCAGTCAGAGCTCTCAGTCAGAGGATGCTGACCTAGAATTCAAAACCAGAAACTCTTCCTATGTGTCTGGAAAAAGGGAGAAGCGAAAAATCTTGCTTGACATGGGGCACCTGGGTGGCTCAGTCAGTTGAGCATCTGGCATTGGTTTCAGCTCAGGTCATGATCTCAAGGTCATGAGATCAGGCCCTGCATCAGGCTCCACACACAGCATGGAGCCTGCTTAAGGTTCTCTCTCTCTCTCTCTCTCTCTCTCTCTCTCTCCCCCCCCCTCTGTCTCTCTGCCCCTCCCTGACTGGTGCGCACGCTCTCTCATGCTCTCTCTTTCTCTCTCTCTGTCTCAAAATAAATAAATAAATAAAAATCTAGACATGGTTTCAACTTCTGCTTATCACTGAGCGGTGGCAAACAGCAAGGCACAAGATCCCTATCTTCATATTCATTTTGTCAGGCTCCCCGAGGGATGAGAAACAAACGTAAGAAAGGATAAGAACAATGGGTGGTCGGGATATCTAGCTGCTGGAGCAGAAAGTGCCGTCTGCCCTCCTGAACTTGTTCCAGCCACTGGGTTTTCTTCTACCTGCCAGTGAGCCTCTCTCGTAAGTGGGCGCTCCAACACCTGGAGGTACTAACACCCGACACACACCCTGTAAAGAGCTTACAGCACTGGGTGAAGTCACTGCCTTTACCGAGGGCTCTAGAACACCCAGTGGCAGCTGACCACGATCACTTCCACTTCTGAATAGATCGTGCATATGAAATCACATTTGCCACAGATAGGACGGCACTGTGCACATATACGTGTTAATTACCAAGCATGCATATACTTTGGCACATTACAACGGGAAAGAAAGCGTTTGGAGTGGTTAATGTTGATCAGTCCCCATCCCTGATCTCTCTGAAGTTATGCTTGCAGCTTGTAGACCCGGCCACTTGTTTTTTTTAGAAGTGGTTGTGACAGGGCTGGTATAGACACATATGCCAATTTGCAGATACAGATATGATTAAAATGGGCCTATAGACAGGCTATAGACAGACATACAGGTGCAGGTGCACATATGTGTGTTGTTTAGAATAGTAAAGAAAAATGGAAGTTAGGTCCTGGGTATTTGTCTTTTCCCAGTGTATCTGACTCAGTGCTTCCTCTTAGTGAGGGCAACAGTCTTGAAAAACTATCCTGCACAGAGGTTAGAGAGGAAGGAAAGGAAATGGGGACTGATAACCTCTGTCACCCTAAGTGTTCTTCCGGGTGAACTCCCAGGGTGGAATGGTTGGGTTAAAAGGGCGGCTCATTTTAATTGTAGAACTGCCAAGTTATCCTCCGACAGTGTCTTAAAGATTTTCATTCCCACCAGCAATGATCAGAATATTCTCTCTCCACACCTTCGCCAACCATTAATACTTTTAAAATAACAACAACAAAATAATAATTTCTTTACAATGGATGAGAATTGTATTTCATAAGTTTTCATTTCCTTGATTCCTGATGAAGGGGAGCATTATTTAATATATCTATTGGCCATTTATACTTCATTTTCTCTGATTTTTCTTTTTCTTTCCTTGTTCATTTTCCTTCCTACTAGACTGTCTTTTTTTGATTGACTAGAGGGAATTCTTTACACAGTTGCAAGATTAATATTTGTCTGTCATAACCGTTACAAATATTTCATCCCATTTGTCACTCGTCTTCAATTTTGTTTTGGTATATATTTTTTTAGTCACAGAAGTTTTAATTTTTTTTTTAACGTTTATTTATTTTTGAGACAGAGAGAGACAGAGCATGAACAGGGGAGGGTCAGAGAGAGGGAGACACAGAATCCGAAACAGGCTCCAGGCTCTGAGCTGTCAGCACAGAGCCCGACGCGGGGCTCGAACCCACGGACCGCGAGATCGTGACCCGAGCCGAAGTCGGCCGCTCAACCAACTGAGCCACCCAGGCTCCCCGTCACAGAAGTTTTAAAAATGCTTTAAGTGTTAATCTAGGAAAAGCAAATGTTGCTTCTAACCTTTTTGTTCTATAAAACTAGAAAATTCAAATATGATTGACTGAAAAGAGTCATATCTTCCAGTATAAGCACTGGGAACCTAGAAAGCCAGCATATAACTCATGGCACCATCTTGCAAATCTCAAGCGCATCTGACACTTTCATGTTGTCTACATAAGGCTCTTGTCATCAGTTAGCTAATGAGCGACAGGGGCATGCTTGGCTCCTTGGAAACCCGAGGCTTGTAGTCAAGAGCAGAGGGCTTCCTATGAGAGTCTGGTAGGGATGCCAAGGCACTCACAAACACATGGAGAACCATCCAGGTGGCCAAAATCTGCTGTACCATAGGTCATTGGGGTACGTAAATTCCACTGTTAGAGCCTACTTTGAACAGAATTAGAGAAGCATTGTTTTACTCCGTCTTGGCTTAAACAACAGGCATTTATTTCTCACAGCTTTGGAGGCTTGGAAATCTTTTTCTGTTTGTTTGGTTATTTATTTTTGAGAAAGAAAGAGAGAGTGCAAGGGGGGAAGGGGCAAAGAGAGAGAGGGGACAGAGGATCCCAACTGGGCTCAGTGCTGACAGCACAGACCCTGAAGGGGGGCTTAAACTCATGAACCTGAGCTGAAGTCGGATGCTTAAGTGACCGAACCACCCAGGTGCCTCCTGGAGGCTTGGAAATCTTAAATCAAGGTACCAGGCAATTCAGTTTCTCACGAGGGTTCTCTTCCTGGCTTGCAGATGGCTGCCTTCATGCTGTGTCCTCACATGGTCTTTCATTGGTGTGAGCATGTGGAGAGAGAGCACTGGTCTCTCTTCCTCTTCATATAAGGGCCTACTTCCTACTGGATCAGGGCCTCGCCCTTATGATCTCATTTAACAATTACTTCCCTAAAGGTCCTACCTCCAAATACAGTCACGCTGGTAGTTAGAGCTTCCACATATGCGTTTGGGGCAAAGGGAGAGACACAATTCAGTCCACAGTAAGAGTGGATCTCCTAAGCAGCCTCACTGAAGACTGCCTATTCATGATCCCTGAATCAGAGGGAGTGGAGGTTGGGAGATCAAATATTTTCCACCACTTCCAACATGGCCATAGAGAAGGGGCACCCGATCCACTCTGATACCTCCTTCAGAGAAGAGGTACACAATCCACTTTGCTTCTTTCTAGGGAGTCTTGACCTTAAAGCACCGAAAGGCTTGCACCTGCCCAGAAAATTTTCCTTTATGTCTCCTTTGTTCACTTTTTCTTGCTCTATTGGATTGTTTCTCTTTTTCTGATTGGCCAAACTCCTGCCTCACTCCGCAAGTCCAAAGTATAATGTTCATGTGTCACCTAAGACACACTACAGAGTTGTCAAGTTGGCTAACATACGGTGTATACAGTGTGCTCTTGGCTTTGGGGTAGATTCCTGTGATTCATCGCTTACATACAACACCCAGTTCTCATCCCAGCAAGTGCCCTCCAAGGTAGGGCAGTCTTAAGAGTGGCCCCAAGATGCTAGCCTCTCTGAGGCTGCCATTCTCATATTTTCTCGCTTGTGCTAAGCTCGCTACTGAGCCTACTGCTTGGGCAGCCCCCCAGCCTCATCTTGTTAGCGGCATGGGATACAAGAACATGCTCATCAAAACAGTGCACCAGTTCTCCTCTTCCCTCTGTAGAGAAATTCTAGACATTAATAAGATATTTTATTTACAGATCAATTGTCTTAGGCTATTTATTCCTCCCCATGTCTTCAAATGAGTCTGACTCCTCCGTGCATCATGATTGATGCCCAGTAAAAATGGGCCTTGAGGATTCCAGCCCCATTTGGCGAAGTTGCCCCTGCAGCAGAAGCTGTCTGTGCCCTTGGCACCCAACTGTTTTCCAAACATGCAACAGCTTCTTACTGAGTCCTTGTGACTCTGACTGAGTTTTCTCAGTCCAGGGGTAGGCTACACCTGCCAGGAAGTTAAAAGCTGTGGGAACAGCTCTCAAGCAATGACAAAGAGGAGCTCCTTGCCCTTTGGACGGGACAGTGCTGAAGCGCAGTCTATATCAGGCTTGGCAAACTTTTCCTGTAAAGTCAGGTAATAAGTACTTCAGTCTTTGGGGGCTAAATGGTCTTTTTTTGCAAAGAATCTCCTCTGTTATAGGGTAACAGGCAGCCATAGATGCTCTGTAAATAAAAAGGCATGACTGTATGTCAAGAAAACTTTATTTATGACCACTGAAATTTGAATTTCAATAACGTTCACATCTCATAAAACAGTATTTGTCTTTTCATTATCTTTCCTTTTTTTCAGTAGGTTAGAAGTGTTTTATTTATTTATTGTTATTTAAATTCAAGTTAGTTAACATACAGTGTAGTCTTGGTTTCAGGAGCAGAACCCAGTGATTCATCTCTTTCATATGACATCCAGTACTCATCCCTAAAAGTGTCCTCCTCATTATCTTTCAACCATTTAAAAATGTCAAGACCATTCTTAGCTCATGGGCCATACAAAAGCAGTTAAGCTTTAGTGGGCTGGATTCAGCCATAGTTTCTGATCCTAGGTCTAAAGGATCTTCCTGGGGGCTCCAGTGAGATAGAGCCCATTTGCTTCTATTAGCTTCTATTTGCTTCCTTTCCTTCCCTGCGTCTCTGTGCCTAATCCACTGGAATCACCTTTGAAATAAGCAACTTGCACTCAAATCCCTCTCAGGGTCTGGCCCTGTTCTTAGATCTTGGATTTTCTCCTCTTTCCCCCTCCCCCAAAGTTACAGACCATAGAACTGCAGAGAAGGGCAACTGTGACTCCCAGACACTGTCCGTCCCTGCCTGCCTTCCCCACCCTCTTTTTTTTCTTTTTTCTTTTAGAGCGAGAGAGACAGACAGAAACAGAGAGACAGAGAGACAGAGAGACAGAGAGAGAGAGTAAGCATGAGTGGGGGAGAGGGGCAGAGGGAGAGAGAGAATCTTAAGCAGTCTACGTGCACAGTGAAGAGCCCAATGCAGGGCTCAATCCCATGACCCAAAGATCATGACCTGAGTCAAAATCAAGAGTCTGATGCTCAACCAACTGAGCCACCCAGATGCACCCTGCCCCCCTTTCTAGGTCACCTTGTGCTTGTCCTGCTCATCCATCTGGCCAGCTGCCACACCTCTTCGCTCTGTATTCCATTTCCCCAAGCATACTTTAGTGAATAGGATTAAGATGGTTCTTCTCTGATACCACAGTGCTTTCATTCTGCTGGGGAAGGGAGAAGAGCAAATCTACAATTATAACCAGTGAAATCACCAGGATGGGTAGCAGGGCACAGGAGTCAGGGAGGATTTATGAGACCTTTCTTAAGCCTCGTTTCCTCACCTGAAGTGGGGATGATAACAGCTCATCCTTTATGAGGCTCTCAGAGAATAAAATTGATATCAAAAGTCAATCATGCATTAGAGCGCAGGGCACACAGCAGGCACTCAGGAAGTAACTGTTGTCATTAATAGACAAATAATGTTCTAGGAACTCACAATGGAAGGCTCACAAGTGAAGGTCAGCATAGTCATGGGAGAGGTAGAGGTGAGTGGGGCAGGACTGAGGAGTGAGCAGTGTTTGGGTTGATGGGATTGGGAAGAGAAGCACTTCACAGTCGGTGTATAGTGTGAACAAAGAGATGAGCCACAAATGCCCAACAGAGGAAGCCCCAATAACTAATCTAGCCCTCATTCCTGGAAACACAGACCAAAGGAGAAAGTGGATCAAGCAGCTGGGACACACTTGTTGAACATGCACTTAACAAGTCTACTTCTATCACAGGCAGTATTCTAAGTGCTTACTGGATAATCTCATTTGATTCTTACAACAATAATTAGACCAGGATTAATACCACCCCATTCTACAGGGAGGAAACGTGAGGTTGCAGAGAGGTTAAGCATCCAGTTTGTCTACCCGCAGCAACTCTATTGCCAACTGCCATGCTATGATGATTCTGTGGCATTCAGGAGAGAGGCTAAGCTAGACTGGGAGCTCATAGATGGCATTCTGAAGGAAGTGATGTCTATGCTGATGTCTGAAGAAGGAGTGGAAGTTATCCCTGGAAAGGGAGACAGGCAACACTCAAGGCCATATCGTATCCTATGATTCAAAGGCACGTTGGAGGCAGCAGAAATAGTTTTGTCTGGCTGGAGCAGAATACTGGAAAAACATACTGGGGATGAGAGAGGAAATCACAGGCTAGAGGTTGGCTCATGAAGAACCCTAGAAACTCGGTTAAGGGATCTGGACTTTATCCTGTGAAAATAGAGAGATTTTGAAGGCTTTCGAAGAATAAAGATTTCTTTCAGTTTCGTTTATCAGACTTGCTCTTGGTGTGCATGGAGAGTAGACTGGAAAGGGACAGGACTGGAGGTAGGGGTGTTAGTTAGGAGACTGTTGTGGCTTTCCAGGCAGGGGAAGATGGTGCTGTGAACACAGGGAATGACAACAGGGACTGAGAAAGAATGAATGGGGTGAGAAAAAAATACAGAATTGGTAGGACATGGTGATCGATTGGAAGTGGTGAGGGAAACAGAGTTGAGAGTGATACTTCAATTTCTTCCCTGCAACTGTGGACAATGGTGTCTTTCCCACTAAAGGAAGAGTCAGGAGCAAGTAGGAAGACGGGAAACACTAACATAGGTGCTAGCAAACCAAAGCGTGCATTCTTCCATTCATCCAATAAACGTTTATTGAGTGTAACCACTTACTGTTTAGAGTTAAGGCAGCTGAAGAAGTGTGGTTTCGAACCTGGGGAAATATGGGCTGAAGAATTGTGTGTGGTGACCCAAGAGTCTAGAACAAATAAATCCTTCTGCTTAATAAATGTGATTTAGCTTTAAGTGAAAGGAGAGTACTGTGGCTATGTTGAAAACATTATTGCATCACTGCTTTGCAAGCATATCAAGGAAAAAGAAAGAAAAAACACCTATCGCATCATGATCACCTTTGGCAAATGTACAACAGTGAAGAAAATGATAAGTGATTTTAAACACCTCTGATTTTGAGCAAGGACTGCAGCAGCTGTGGGAAACCTGCTGATGGAGGCAAAGGATCCAGTAAGGCCAACAAGAACAACCATTCGTGAAGTGGGTGTCAAAGGTCAGGCTCAATGTGCAGACGCTTTTCCTTAGAGAAAAGGCATGGCTAATGGTCACATTTTCCACTTTAAGACTAACTTCTGGGCTTTGGAGTGTGACTGTTTGCAGTGACAGAGGACAATCATGTGATCACTAAGAGTCAGGGATTCAGCCTTAGTTATATCTTCTGTGCTCTGAAAAGTCAGGCTGGGTGTATTCCCGAAGCCTCTCATGCAGAAGCAAGCATTCTTCAACCACTAGCTGGGCTTATCTATTCAATGGGGGATTTCAAATGCATCTTCTGACAAGTCTGAGCATATGTCTTCCGAAAAATCTGAGGACATGCCTTCTGAGAAAGCTATGTCTTTAGCTATAAGGCAATGCTCAATGATGATATTTTCAGCTCTCAGAGCCTCAATTCCACAGAGAGTGTCTTTGGCCATAAAAGGATCTGGATGCATCACTCTGATACGGCAGAAGACAGTTGCGACTTCTCACAGATCCTGCGGTTTCCCTGCTCCGACGTTATCAACGTTCAAGGAAGTCTCCTTCTGCACACAGGGGAAGTTTGACTTTAGCTTTGTTGGCAACATTCTGGCGTTTTAGGGCCTCAACTCTGTGCAGCTCACCTTGAATTTCAGCAGAAACCATAACCTTTATCAGCGTGAGGAAGTGCTCCTTGGCAATGAATGATGCAGATGGCTTCGCGTGGTTAGGCGTAATCTCTGGAGGAGCTGTCCACTTTGCACAGCCACAGCTACATCAAAAACTGAGTTCGAGTCCTGGTCTTTCCTAAGGGACATGCCCTGAAAGGAACATGGGATAAGAAAATGCCACCTTTTCTTTGCTGGGGAGATCTCTGTGATCAAGAACTTGTTACCTCCTCAGTCCTGAGGATTGTTAAGAGTTGCCCACACTTAAGTGGGAGGGGCTTGCTTGTGACTACTTTGTTCTTTGGAAGTACCACGGTCTTTATTTTAATTCTCTATGAGAATTTACTTTTTTCCATACTGTATATTTGTCTCTTTGTCATGGCTTTAAGAGGCTCACTTCCCTCGGCTGTGATGTCAGTGAGGTGCATGTCCAAATCAGAAGGGAGGGTAATCTCCGTGTTACCTAGGGAAGCAAGAGGGGAGATAATTAGTATGAAGTCTTCAGAAATGGAGTCAACTTGAAAAGAAGAAGCACTGATAAATAAATTAACATTTAATTCATATATTACAGCAAATAGAAGATAATCGGGAACTGTAAACTATAAGAAAACTTCATGAGACTTCAAAATTTTTAAATAACTTATCAACAGGATTATTTAATCCCTCCTTTGATGTCTCTTCTTTTTAGTGAGTACTGAAAGGTAAAATAAGAGATACTGGGAACAGCATTCTTTCTAAAGGACGTGGGGTTCCAGAGTACGCATTCTAGACAGAACAAATGTTCTCAGTTGGACAATAATAATTCCCTTACACTGAAAAGCTAGAGCCCATTACAGCTAATACAACTTTCCCATCTACAGTCTTCAGTGATTCTCCATTACCTCTTGAGGCCATTAGGGGAACTATTACCATCCCCATCTATAGATAGGAAAATCAAGGATCAGGGAGCTCCTGGAGGAATCATATGACACACTCAAAATGGGTAATTTGAAGAAAGTTTAATAAAGGGACTGTTTTTCAATGCATGGACAGTGTAGGGGAGCAGCAACATCTGGGAGCTGCTACCCTCCCTTCCTCTGAAGATGCAAAGGAAAGCAGTTTACAGAACCCAGAGCATGTAGCTCTGGGAGAGGGCTGTCCAACTGGAGCTTTAGGTAGAAGAACTCAGCCAGCCACAGCAATTTGTTCAAGAGTACATATTCTGTTCTCCCTCTCTTTGGCCTCTGACCTATGGTGACCTCTCCCACGTCCCCTCCACTTTCTTGGCTGACACTAATCAGAAGCCAGACAATAGCAGAGCCTGGTTGATGCTGACCTCCCAGGTCAGCCTCCGGGGCACAGAGCAGGGTAAAGAAAATGTGAGTGGGGCTGGAGACAGTGGAAGACGTCCTGCAGAGATGGTTCAGTGATTTGCTTGAGGCTAAGACAAGAAGGTGCAGACTCATAGTAAAAACTTAGTTCTTTTTTTCTTTTTTTTAATTTTTTCTTGAGTGAGAGAGAGAGAGGAGACAAAGCACGATTGGGGGAGGGGTAGAGCGCGAGAGGGACACAGAATCTGAAGCCGGCTCCAGGCTCTGAGTTGTCAGCACAGAGCTCAATGCAGGGCTTGAACTCACAAGCCATGAGATCATGACCTGAGCTGAAATTGGACGCTTAACCAACTGAGCCACCCAGGTGCCCTGGTAAAAACTTAGTTCTTAACACTCAGACGCTCTTTCTATTGCATCTTCTGGAGGAGTAAAGGAGAGTTAATCAGAGTGTGAATGTGGCAGCAGAGATTTCTCTTGCTTAAATTTTCTATGAAGATGAAAATGACAATGCATTGCTAAGCCTACGGTTTTAGGAGTATCTCGACATGGTCATTTAAGCCTCAAGAATCCT
Source organism: Felis catus (assembly GCF_018350175.1). Lineage (NCBI taxonomy): Eukaryota > Metazoa > Chordata > Mammalia > Carnivora > Felidae > Felis > Felis catus. The sequence continues at coordinate 35,783,246 of NC_058379.1, forward strand.
AAATGGAAAATGGCTTTAGGCAAGTGATAAAGAGAATGAACATAAGCGGCACAATGAGCAGCTGGTCCATCATCTTTCACTCTTTCCTTTTCGGTTTCCATTAAAAAATTAAAATTTGAGAATTATTAGCAGGGAGTACAACCATATGTGTCATTTTTATGGCCAATGGAGGCAATAACACTCTCTTAGCTGGTTCACCTGAAGAATATAGACTGACCCACACTCTTACATCTTCCAGAGCACATAAGGCTGTAACGAGATCAAGTCAGTTGCTGTAACTCAAAGTAGAAGGTTTGGAATCTTACTAAAATTCGATTGGTTCCTGAAAATCAAAGTTGAAGCCCATTCCTTTTTAAGGGTTTCCTGTCTAAATATTCATGTACTACAGATGACTTTTGGTGCAATTGTTATACCCAGATCAAGACTTCTCACTGCCTCAGATTTTAGGAGTATCTTAGCATGGTCATTTAAATTGCTAGAGAAGGCAGAAAGTTGAGAAGTGAGAATTACTTTAATAAAACTCGGAGTGTTAGCTTAGATATAAAATTCACTTGAAAAACATATGAGAAACCATGTAATGGACATGGGCTATTTCAGACTGGATGCATTATTTTTGGGAGATGGTTGAGCCACTCGAAGAAACAAACACACAAATAAATAAACATCAGGTTGAAGAGATACAATGGGGAATGAAGACCAATTTGGAGAGACCAAAATCTCTAGGATGAGAAAGTGTAGCCCATGAGTTCCAATGATCAGACCTGCCACTTTGTAGCTGTGAAGCCTCCAGAAAGTCATTTAACTAATGAAGGCATTGTTCTTACCTGTTAAATGAGAATAATCACATTTTGGTCTATCTCACTAGCAGTTATTAAGATCAAATGAATTCAGGGATGTGAGAGTATTATGCAAATTATTTTAAGCTTAAAAAACTAAGATATTATTTATGCTCAATTCAAAGCAGTTTCCCCAGAAGGTATAGAAATATATGCTTCAAATCTGGAATCCCTAAATACCCAAGTGTTTACTAGCATGAGTGAAGTTTCAGGGTGCCCTCTAATAAAAGGTTTCCTGTAATCATACGTGGCTGAGGAATGTGTTTCTGGTGTGTAATACAGACTTATTCTTAAATCTAAAATAAGCAGAGGCACATTTTCTATTAATGATCAGTATTTGGGTGCCATATTGGGAGCTAGGACAGACACTCAGACTCCGGTTCCAAATAAGAAAGGACTGAGGAACCACAGTATCCTCAGAGAGGTTGTTTGCACTGAGAAGAGGTAAGGTCTAGACCTTTGGAAAGAACTGTAGAGCCATCCAGTTGGGGCCAGAGCGAGGATTTGGATGAAGGATGTGGCAGCCTCCACAGTGGATGTGGCCAAGCTGGTTGAGCCCTAGGCCTGGCCCTAGTCTGATGGATCTTGGATACTTGGTCTTTCAGCTGCTTTCCCAGCATCAGTCCTGCTTCCTAGACAAATCCTAGCCCGTTTGTTGCTATATGCCCTGTCAGAGCCCAGCTAGCGACTGAGAGACACATTGATCCCTCCCTTACTAGACAGAGTCTTTGCCTGAAGTCCCTATGTTCTCTAGCCTACCTTGATCTTGGCCACTGACAGGGAACCCTTCTCCATTTGTTCTTTCAGCCTCATCTTTAATTTGAGGAAGAGCAACTCTCTCACATAGGAGCTGTCCCTGAGATCAGCCCGTGGAAAGGCTCAGTTCCAAACTCTTCCCACCCTTTCTTATATTCTGTCCCCATTTTATTTCCTTATCCAAATCCTCTTAAGCTCCCAGATGCTGACTGGCTCATGCTGCTGATCGATATTTTTTGCTTTGCTTTCACACTCAGAAAACTAAGCGGAAATTGAAGGTTTGAGTTTTTGAAGGGAGTTGGGAGGGGGCTTTGGGGAGGGGAGGGGTGGGCTTTGCAAGCTGCCTCCTCCATTTCTTCAGGAATCAGATAATATCAGCAACCCAAAAGGGGAAACAGGATAGGAGGGCTGTCTTTGATGGGAGGAGGTTCAGGTGACACGGCAAACACACTCTGTCCTGTAAAGGTAGTTTCGTAGATTTTAAGGTTTTAGGTGTGCCCTATGGCCCTGTCTCACACCAATCATCCAACCCGAGATATAAAAGACTGGTTCAAATGCACTGGTATGCTTTATCTGTCAATGGCACTAATCTAGCATCCTATTTTTAATATATAAACGGAATTCATCCTTCTTAGTACAAATTATTGCAGCCCATAGGATGGAAGTATCTGAAGCTGGAGAACAAAAGGAAGATGAATCTGTTCAGCAAGATTATATTAGAAAGAAGAGATGACATTCAATTTGAGATCATGTCCCTGTTCAGAGAGATGTTTCTATAGTCGTCAATGGTGCATATAAAGCAGCTGTCTATAGCCGGTATAGACACTCCTCACCCTGAGGTCTCCTTGCAACTGGGGGGCCATTGGTGAATCCCTTCTACTACATGCATCACTGTTGGCATCATTCCTCAAAAGATGGAGCAGAACAAGCATGGGGAATGGACAAGAGCTATCGAAGCTTGAAAGACGGAGTATTAGGGGGTACTCGGTATCATAGTTAGTATGAATACAGCCAATAAACAAAATCGTAGCAAATCAAAGCAAAGCTTCCACTGGAAATTCAATGATTGGGAATACTAACACTCTTGTCCTGCCATGAAGCTGAATTAGTCTTTTACAAACGTTGCCTCCTGGAAGAGATCTTCCAGCAAACTAAATTTTTAAGCCTGCTATAAATTTATGCCTAATAGAATACAACATTTCTTTTCTGCCAAGGAGAACAAAATGATCCAGTCCATGAGCAGATAGAAAAGTGAATTGGAGTTTGGCGTTCATGTGAAGTACAAATAAAGTCATAAAATTAATGCGTGGTGAGAGACTGGCCTTTATGACAGTGTATAAGAAAATCCACCAATAATAAATTTGCTCAAAGGATAAACTATTTTTTTTCTGCCTGAAGCCCATCAGGCTGTCATCTTGAAATGAATATTTATTAAGGGAATAAAATAAAAACATTTTAAATCCACTAAAGGAATGTGTCTAAATATATGTGATGACAAAAATACAATAATAAATGATGAGGTGGATTGGAATTTTATTTTTTTATTTTTATTTTTTAAGTTTATTTCTTCTGAGAGAGAGAGAGAGTGCCAGTAGTGGAGAGGCAGAGAGAGGGGGAGAGAGAAAATCCCAAGCAGGATCTCCCTGCTTTGAGTGCAGAGCCTGATGTGGGGCCTGATCCTATGAACCACGAGATCATGACCTGAGCCAAAATCAAGAGTCAGACGCCTAACTGACTGAACCACCCTGGTTCCCCTGGATTGGATTTTTAAAATAACTGAATAAATCATATTCTTTAGGACAAATGTGTTAAGAATATGTTTTTAGCATCTAATGCACAATTTTTAAATCAAGATATGAAGCCAGGGAAGAAAGAGATGACCAGTTTTTGGAGACGGGATCTCTGCAGCTACTTCTGAAGAACCTTAACCCATCAAGGAGCAAGATGCTGAGGCTGGTGCCCCAGCTGTATGGTGTGCTACAGGTTCCTCATGCAGACACCTCTGCACACCTGCTACAGGGCAGCATCCTCTCTCACACCGTCCATGGTATTGCTCCGAGACCCTCACCTGGCAAAAGTGCCATCACTGAAAAATAGGGGTGCAAAATGAGATGGTCACTGAAGTGTTTTGGAAAAAGGGAGCTAAGACTCAATAGGCAATGCCCTGCTGCCACCCTGGTCTTGGCCTTCCTTCTTGCAAGTGGCTTGCACCCCCTGATGGTGTCCATGGCATAGAACTGGTCATCCTGGCATGCCCAGAACTGGCCCCAGCTGTCCATGGGTGGGAGCAGACCCAGTGAGACCTTCTTCCTCATAGCTTAGGAGTCTCTTAGCTTAGGACCTCATAGCTTAGGAGTCTCTTCCCATGACTCCCTAAAAGCCAATTCAGGACAATTTTTCTCTTTCCCTGTGCACCATGGGTAACTCTGCTGTGGAGATGGGAACCAATTTCTGGAAGCAAGAAGGGCTTTTATAGATCGTGTGGCCTTGAGCAACTTGGACAGAAAGAACCATGTTGGCCATGATTTCAAATGGAACAGGATCTATAATAAGTTGGAACTTCCCTGCAGAGAAACCACTAGAAAAAAATGTTCAGTTGGAGCCATTTATGAGTATGTGCTTGTTAGTTTTACTTTTATTCGGCTCTCTCTTTTAGCTGCTAAATTCCAAGCACCTTGGTTTTCCTTCAGAATCATCTCTTCTCCATTCCTTACCCTCTGCCCTTAATTCAGGCCTCAGCCTCTCTCCCCTTTGCTGCAAAGTGGTCAACATGCCTTCAGGTCTCTTTCTGTTTCTGAAAATCATGTGCCATAGATCACATGTCCAAAACTCCTATGGAGGTTTCTGTCGCCCACTTCCATCAGGCCCTGGACACTTTGGTCACACTGCCCCACTGCCCTCTGGCCTTGTCCCCCCGAGCTCTCCCAGCACCTGCCTTGCACTAATGCACACCCAGCAGTTCCCTCCTGTATGTGCCTTCCTTCCCTTGCTCCTCTGCCAAGAACGCGCTCTGTCCCCTCCTCCTGTCCCTTCTGGGAAGACTCTTCTCTACCCAACAATCACACGTCTCAGGCTTGCACATTGGTTTTCTCACCTTCCACTTAGCTCATGTCCATGAAACTCTCTAGAACTTTTGAAAATCAGTTTCTGAACCCAAGCCTGTGGTCTGAAGAGGACAGTGTTGTGGTTGCTGTCCTGGAGAGTCTGAGGGATGTCTATGTCCACAACTCTGGCCACACCTGGGTGTATCTGAGAGCTCTGGAGGGCAGGATGACCACACCTGGTCCAACAGTGATGACACACTAGCTGCCCATGAAAAGTTGGCTGTGTTAAGCTTTCAAGGGGCACAAACCAATTAGTGGGTACCTGCAGGCACAAGACGACATTTTTAAGGACTGAAAACTTTGGCCAACCTCGTAATTAGCCCCAAGTGGCACTTTGTTAGTCAACACTGACCTGGTCATTCACTTTTATCCTCTATTACCCTTCTACAATACTTTCATCTCGAATAATCAAATTAATTCTTCCTGTATAGACACTGGTTTGCCGCTGGAACACTTCCCCTCCCTTCCTGACAAGAATATCAAGGTTTTGTTGATTTTGTTTTGCTTTGGTATTTTAAAACTATCCTTTCCTTTGCTCTCAGCCACGTGGTTTGGATGGGACTGACCCCATCTTCAGGTCCAGGGGGTCAATTAGCATATTCTTGTCTTCTAGCTAGTGACCGGGGATGTAGTTCAGGGAGAGACCCAGTAGTTCCCTTTGATGACAGTGACTCATCCAGGAGTGGGTCCATGATCTCAGCTTGTCTGTTCACAGAGAACCTCAAGCCCACTTCCGGGAATCATGGTACCTACATGCTCTATTCCGAGGCTCAATAGTGTGAGGATGGGAGGCTTGGAGCTGCTGTGCCATAAGGGGAGTGCCAGGAACTGTACTAGGGGTTCACTGAAAACCGGAGAAGTTGTCTAACGAGTGGATGTGGCGCTCAGAGATGGTTATTGCAAACATTGTTTGAGTCCTAGATCAAGCTCTGCCTGAAACCAGTTTATCCCTGGGTTCTTCAGTTACATGAATTGAATGCTGCCTTCTTTGGACCAAGCCAGTTAGACCAAAGTAGTTTTCCATTACTTGCAACCACAAGTAACCCGAGGTTCTTCTAATAATCACATTTGTTTCTGTTTCTCTCAATTTTCTTGCTCTCTGAAAGATTAGTCACCAATACTCAGTTTTCTGCCTTAGTTTCTTACTCTAGTGTACTGTGCTCATTCAGCTATATTGCTTACGGGTGCATTTCTCATGCCTGTAAAAAGCTTCTCCATGTACTTGGAACTTTCTTGGATCAAAGGATACTTCCCACATTTATAAAGCATAATGTTCCCACTCATATTCGCAAAATTCTACAATTCTACTAAGTGAGCAAAATTGGGAGAGGTCACTAAAAAGAAACAAGGCAAATAGTAAGTAAATACTTGCACGATATCTGTCTGGCAGGTGTGCTCCAGTGTCTCTGTGTGGATTTCTTGCAGGGATCCCTCCTTTCAGAAATCCTCCATCTACCAGCCCTTAAGCCCTACAGGTCTGGGTACGTGACCCAGGCTAGCCAATCAGAATCCACTTACCTGGGCATAAGTGATTGGTTCTGAGACGGACACACGATCCAAAGAGGCCCTTTCAGTGTATTTACTGGGATTTAATATTCAGTTACTGGGATTGTACACTAAGGCAATATATGCTAGCGTTGCTCATTACCTTCCCCAAGATGCATAAAGGAAGTTATTTACAGCAGGAGGGAAAGAGGTCAGTGGGAAAAGGAAGCTGAAAAGCAGAGCCAAGAAATTGAGAGAGGCAATGGAATGAGAGGGAGGGAGGGAAATGAGATATAGCCTCTGGATTTAGTTAAAACCATTATACTTGTCAACATTTTGTTTACATGCAGTCAATTCCTCCTTTTGCCTTTTCTCATTCTTTCATTCTTTAGTTTGTCCTTTCTTTTCTTTTCCTTTCTCTTCTTCCTCCTCCACCTCCTCCTCCTCCTCATTCTCCTGCCAGTTCTGTTCATTTGCCTGGGAGGGAAAAGTGGCTTAAAAAACATATTTTCCTCACTTCCTAATTTTAAAATTTCGTGAATGGTGTCATTAAAGCATTAAGGAAACCGAATGGATACTCATCAGGCAGTTCTCCCAGTACAAGGGGAGAGATAATTTAAATGCATAAGTACTTTTTAAAAAAACAAACATCCATTTACTCACCATTCAGATGAACACATGCATTAACATTTTGTCATGTTCTCTTCAGATCATTATTTTATTCAAGATATGAAATATTATAAAGTCTTTCTTCAGAAGGAATTTCTTCTGGTGAATTCCCCTTTCTACTGAAACCATTTTAAACTGGTATTCTGTCACTTAAACTGGAAAGAGTTTTTACTAATAAATATACCTCTTGTCCCATGTAAGACAAACAGCTCC